>NW_021620672.1:2629697-2698457 GCF_004785775.1 Grammomys surdaster
TGGTCTCCCTTCACTCTCTCACTCTCTGTGCTGCCCCACTGTGGTCTTGATTGTCTCCTCCCTACAGCTGTCTAAAGCTATTTCGACCTCTGTTTCCTTGCTTCTCGCTTTTCAGTCTGTCTCGTACCCACCTCTGCTCTCACTACTACTCTCCTGCAGTCCATTCTGCCAGGTCCAGTGGGGTCCCTGTTGGGACACACACTCCTCTTATATGTGGCATTTTAGGAGGGTGTAACAAACTGGCTTGGCTCTTCTTTCCTTAAGGCATATTTATTTCCCCTTAGCTTCTTCAAGACATAAATCAAGACCCACAGCCACCCTTCCTGGTCTCTGCTCCCAGCTCTCTCAAGGAGGTGTTCTTTGTCTCCAAAGGATCTTCTCTGTCTAGGATCTTCTTCCTTCCACAAACTCTCTCAAGATGGTCTCACCCACTCCAGCAAGCTCTCATCTTGCCAGATGAAACCTGCACATACACTTGGAAACCTCATGACCGTACATACAGCAGCCTTCCGGCCATCCCTGCTCACCTCCCAAGCTTACCCTCCTGCATCGCCTGCAGTGGTAGCCTCACCATCTGTCCCGCTGTCTGAGGCAGAGAATCTGTAACTGTGTTTGTGACACCTCCTTTCCCCCTTCATATCCAGACTAGCAAAGTTCCGTAATACTAGCAATAGGCAAAAAGCAGGAGTTTGAGTAAAAACTCTGGTTCTATTGTGCTGTAGACAAATTACTTAAGGATTTGTTTGTGTGAGTGTATGTGTGTGTACACGTGTGTTTGTGTATATGTAGGTATATGTGTACATGTAGATGTTCTTGTATGTGGAAGCCAAACAACCTCAGGGGTAGTTCCTCAGGTGTTATCCATTGCTTCTTGTTGTTGCTGTCTCTCACTGTTCTGGGTTCAAGAAAGCTAGAGTGACTGGCTATTGAGTCCCAGGATCTGCTTGTCTCTGCCTCCCCAACACTATTACAGGCATGCTCACAGATGCACGGTATGCCTAGCTTTTAAAAATATGGATTTTGGGAATCAAACTCAGGTCCTTCTGCTTGTATGGCAAGTACTTTACCAACTAGCTATCTCCTTAACCTCTCTCAACTGAGCTATCTCCGTACACGTACACACACACACACACACACACACACACACCTGCCTCAACAGGATCTCAATATGTAGCCCAGGTTGTCCTTAAAACTATGACCCTTCTGTCTCAGAATCCTGAATGCAAAGACTATGGGCGCTCATTACTGAACTCAGGTAAATTCTTAATCTTTATCAGCCCCAAGTTCTGCATCTATTAAAAGGAAATTATAATACCTATTTCAAGTGGTCATCAGGATAAAGGAAAGCCTTCTTCACTTGGTGTACATTTGATAATACAAGTACTTAAATAAATACTCAATAACTGAGTGCCCCTCTGTCCCTCCTTCCCACCACTCTGACTTCTCTTATTGTTAAGTTGCTGTTTCTATAGTTTCCTGACCTTGAAGCACCCTCCCCCATCACATTTACCAGTGTCTTCCTGACTGAGGACCACAGTGCCTGTTTCATCCCTCCTTTTTTTACTTTTGGGGTTAGGCAGATTCTGGAGTCGCCATTACAGGATCCGATGTGTCTTCTCTCTAAGCTGTCTCTGGATGCTCCCATCCCCACAACTCTGTCTGAGGCCCAGGCCTTTTCTTTTTAGTCTGCCATTATGGCCTTGCCCAAAGCTCTTCACCTGCAAGCTTGCCTTCAGTTTAGCCCATCTCTCCCTGACCACCAGGTGCCTTTTCCTCTGACACCTGCTGTGGTTTCCCTTTCTGACCATGTGAATTCTTCCATGCAGCTCGCCCTATTAGCTCACCCCTCCTGCCTCCCTGAAGCAGCCTGCTGTCCTGTCCTCCTTGATCCCGTTCCCCCTTTCAAGATACAGAGGGGGAAACAGAAAAATATAAAACAGGACTGGGGGCATGCTAGTTTTTACTCAAAATCAAAATAGAGCTACCTTGTCCTGAGGAATCTAGAAAATGCCGATAAAGTGAAGAATCCCTCCAACTGGGCTGTCATCCCGTCACGACCACCTGCTCTCCCACATGGACTGCTGTGGGACCTGCCATTGTCTCTGACTTTTGCCACCATTGCTGGTCGTTTAGAGTCAATGGAGTACTGATACTGAAGCAGTTTTGCAGTGAAACCTTTCTCTAAGCCATGAATTCATAGCTTAAAATACTGAGGCAGAAGATACAAAAATTTCTAAGAATGTAGATTTTTTTTGTGTTTGTTGTTCTTTCATTTTTAATGGACAAAATCAATATACTGCCTCAGCTAGAAAGAAAGAAGTAGGGGCAAACGGTTATAGTTGTGATTAAATGTTGTTGTTGCCATTGATCTGCTATGCAGTGGATTCTTTTGCTTTAGGGGTCATTTCTTTTTGACACAGAATTTCAGGAGGTGACCCAGGATGGCCCTGAACTTGGTTCCTTCCTTCTACCTCAGCATCTAGTGCAGTAACCAAAGACATGTAAAACCACACCTCTGTATTTACGTACTAATTATACAAAACGATGGGTTTGTGTTATCCTTTCTACACACGTACTTGCACTCTGACGGTCATCCCCACTACTTCCTCTTGTCCCCACTCCCCTAGCCCATCCAAAATAGAACCGCCGCTATTCTAAGTCTCTTTTTCTAGATTCCATGCATGAGACAGAATATATCTGTCCAGGTCCAGCTTATTTTACTTAATATCTATTTTCCCTTCAAATGACAAATTTTTATTCTTGTCCTTTTTCCATTTTCCACTGTGCTTATACGTGTGTGGGTGGACGTGTGCGTGCGGAGGCTTAGGAGTCATCCTCAGTTGCTTTTCCACTTTTTTCTTTGAGGTACAGTCTCCCATCAAACCCAGTGTTCACTGATACAGCCAGTCTTTCAATCCAGCTTGCTCTGGAGATGCCCCTCTCTCCTCTCCAGGATTAGAATTACAGGTATTTATGTGGGTTCTAGGGACCAACTCTGGTCCTCATACTTTAGTGCTTTAACCACTGGGCAAATCCCCACCTCTCATTCTTTCTTTTGCTGAATAAAGCTCTACTCTGTGTATGTACCACATTTTCTGTATCCATTCTTCTCTTGATGACATCTAGGCTAGGTCTGTAGCAGAAGTGTGTACTTCATTGGTACAGATGTCTGTTGTGCTGATCTTGACAGATGTCCAGAGGTGGTAGAACCAGATCAAAGGATAGTGCTATTTCTCTCTCTCTCTCTCTCTCTCTCTCTCTCTCTCTCTCTCTCTCTGGAGAAGCCTCCACACTGATTTCCATAGTAGCTAAACTAAATTCTTTTTTATTTAACTGAAACTGAGGCCTGGTTAGAGCCAAGGTATACTCTGTAAGAAAAGCATGCCTTTGACTCCAGTGAAGTTCCTGGCTTTGTTGTGGTAAAGAAGCATTTGTTTCTAGTTTGAATGTTCATCTGGGTCAGTAAGAGGACAGACCATTCCCAAGAGTGTGCTTTGATCTGAGGGAGAGAAAAATTGTCCAGTATCTAATGGTGCAAATCATTAGTTGTGTTAACAACCCTACAGGACAAATAATCATAATAATGTATCCCCTAACATGTAGTTAATGTAGCTAAGTTTTCCCTGGTGATTTAAAAGCCCAGGGAATTTTTAGAGATAGTAATTGGCTCCACACTGGAAATGTTCAAGCTCCCTGAGCCCTGGGCTCCAGCAAGACAGATAGTAAACCTGTCTGAGCCCTGTGAAGCTCTGTATTCACATGAGGCCTCCTTGCCAACATCCCAGAAGAAACCAGGACTCATCAGGTTCCTGTTTTCATCGTCACTAATGGGGTCTCCAGGTCAACATGCCCCTAACCAAAACCTGAACTCCCTTCTTTCCCAGCAGTATAATACTTACTATAACTGAACCTAACTGGCTGTTCAAAACCTTGAACCTCGGTTCTCCTTTCTGCTACCATATCCATCTGCTGTTGATTCTACTTCTAAAACTCACTGCCAGTTAGATCTCCCAAGTGTCTATTTCTCTCCATTTTTCCTTCCTGCCCTCTGGTCCCGCTCCCATTCCCTCAGTCTCAGGAACAGCCCTGTGTAGGCTCCCATTTCTCTCCTCTTCCTGCAGACAGCATAGTAGCCAGCTAGAGGGTCTTCCCAAACAAAACTGTGGTGACATCATCCACCCCTTTCTTAGAGCAGATCAGGAGCCTTCCTGTGTAGTTAAGGCAAAGATCAGAGTGCCATGCATATTTTGCCTGGCTTTCCTCCCGCAGGTGTGACTGCCCACTGTGATCCTTGTAGCTATTGAACCCAGCTTCCATAGTCATCCTTCAGTTCCTGCAGCTCCTGCTCAGGACCTGTGGACATGCTGTGACTTCTGCCCAGGACAACTGTCTGTCCCTTCACCTGTGGTGGCATCGCCCCTCCGTCCCACAGCCCTGTTCTGTCTAGGTCAGCTCATTTACTTCTCTAGAGACCTGGTAAATTACCTCCCGTAAGGTTCCAAGGGCGCTCTTCAGTTCAAACTTCTACATATACCTGGATGTCTCTTAGAATAGAGATTTGCTCTTGTGATAGACAGCAGGCTCCACGAAGGTGACCCCACTCTGTAGTGCTCCTGTGTCCTCTACTGGCTCAGAGGCAGGTATAAACGTGCTTCATGAGTATAGATTACATGGCCAGTGCATAAGATGCTCCTGGTGACAGTACCTGTGGATGGCAGAGCTCCAGTGATGATGGCTCTTCTTCCACAGTGAGAGGCTGAGGTTTCCACAACACATCCACTGGAGAGAGCTGATTTGTTTGATTTCTCCATTCCATTGAGCCAAAAACTCACTTGTTTTTCTTTTCTCTTTGTTTAGCTGAAGCTCGCATTTACTCTGGACCATGAGACTGGATTGCCTCAAGGATGCCATATCTATGAGTACCGAGACAGCAACAAGTAAGCTAAGCCCCTCACTCAGGGGAAAGCACCATCTACATGCTGAGCAGTGGTGGCAGACTTTCTAGCTCAGGTTTCCCATTCAGGGGGTGCTCAACATTTTTGCTACCATGTGAGAAAATCCCTGGCACACACACACAAAATATCCACCCCCCAAAGTCTCTTTCGGCCTTAAATATAATAGAAAGGAACTTGTATAGAGGGCTGGGGCAATGCCTCAAAGCATGTACTGTGAAAGTGTAAGGACCTGAGTTTGAACCCCCAGAACCCACATAAAGCCAAGTTCAATAGCACAAGCCTATAACCCCAGTATTCCTACAGTGAAGTGTGAGGAAGAGAGAAGAGAGTCCTTGAAATGTAGACCAGATAGCCTGATATACAGAAAGCTCCAGTGTCACAGGCCAGGTAGCCTGGTATACAGAAAGCCTGTGCCAAACACTGGAAGGTTTTGAAGGTGAGAACCAACATTGAAGTTATCCTCTGATTCCACATTTCTTCATGAGACACACTCATGAACATTTACACACATAAATGTGTGAATCACACCATACATACACAATCATACACACATGCATGAAAATAAAGCAGGTGTAAGAGAGTTGATGATGAGTAAGAAGTGTTAGGAAACAAACCTTCCTTTTCAGGCTCCACCCTCCTCCCCACCCTACCCAGTACTCATCTGAGTCAGTGACTCTGGCCTTGGTTGTGGTTCCATAGCTACTGCCACCATGCTTACTGCTTCTGTAGTGATCCTGTGGCTTGTGTAGTTGGGAGGTATACACAGATGCAAAGTTATGTGGCCCTGTTAGAAAATGGCCCCAATATAATTTTATAGTACCTTTTCTCTTCTTCAAAGACCCAGATTCTCTGAGTGTGTGTTGTTAGTGAGACAGGGACAGTGGTGGTGAGTGAGGTGGAGGGACTGTGACTTGATGATGACGGTGGTGGTGGTGGTGGTGATGATGATGATGATGAAAGGTGGTGGTGGTGATGGCGGTGATGATAGCAGCTCACATTTGGGCACCTGCTGCATTAGACTGTTAGACTTCTGGGGACCAGCATGTGCCATTCCTACTTAACCCTCATCACAACCTGAAGAGTGTGCTTTCATTACTATGCACTACAGAAGCTGAGGCCTAGGGAACTCTGCCAGCTCACTCCAAGTAACTTACATACATAGTCAACTTTAACATGTCTACAGTGGGGAAAGATTAGTGAAAGACAGTTGTTACCACTCTGGGAAATTATCCTCAATAACCAGTAGGCCCAGCCTAGACTTGAGAACAGTGTATTCTGGTATCATCATATAACTATCCAAACTACGTAATCCTACCCAGCTGAAAGAATAGGCACCTGCCAGCAGAGCCAGCCATTACCCCCAGAAGAACTCACTGCTCAGAAGATGGGAGTAGAAGATAGGTCAGTGGGTACCCTTGTGTCTGCATCTGCACACATGTTGCCTTCTGGGTGTCATTGCAATGTCTGTATCTTTAGGCAGATGATGTACTTGCCATTGGACAACACTAATTCCCACTGCATGAACCATGGGGAAGGTCATCCAGTCATCCTCCAGTGCCTCCATCCCCCATCTTGGATGCTGCTAGAAGGCATCCCAGTGCCACTAAAGCCACTGTGTCAGAAATACCGTCTTGGTTTCTTATTATGTCAGGTTAGCAGCACAGTCAGCCTGGGATTCTCTGAAGCCAAGGACAAGATGGGAGAGCTGAGCAGAGTCCTGGGTGGCTGGGCAAGCGTTCTTAGAGCCTAAGCACGGAACTCAAACAGAGCGGCGTTCCGCTCTGCTCCCTCTCCTTGCTCTGTCCTAGTCTCTGTGCCTCGGCCCTCACTCTTGGCCTTCAACTGCTTCTCAGGATGCAGCTTGTATTGTGAGCCCTCTGCAGGGCAGGGGATCCAAGTGCACCACCCTTGGTGGTGCAGGGTGGGGTTGGGGGTGGGGGGCGGAGCAAGGGATTCTGGACAAAGTCCCATGTTTAATTAATCCATCCCTCCATCTGGTTAGTTCTTCTCTTCTTCCTTCCCCCCTGAGTAAGCAGATGGAATATTTCCCAGCAGCCCCTGACAACTTCAAACCAGCATCAGCACTTCCCAGCACTTTTGAAATGGCACTTTCTGTCTGTGCTTAGAACTGTTGCAAGTTCTGCAGACTAACTACAGTGTTACCTAAGAGCCATCCCTGACAGAGAGTGAGCACCTTCAGGCCTCCTGCAAATGCAGATGCTGCCAGGTCAGAATAAAGAATGACTTCCTTGTCCCTTGTAAAGCCCCAGGTTAGGAGAAAGAGAAGCTGAACCATCCTAGAGCTAGGAAGGGTGTACGGAGCTGGAGGCAGCACAGCCATAGACATGCCAGAAGTGACCTCATGGGAACAGTTACAGCTGGAGCATGTATGTGGAGTCAGCCACTCACAGTGCAGGTGTGGGCCTCTGTGCCCGTCACAGCAGGTGGGGTTTGTTATCTATGACACCAACACAGGGCTGAGCTCCGGGATGGTGTCTCCCCACTGCTGATCACACAAAGAGGTACCCTTGGCTCTTCCTGTTCTTGTTGCCTGGCATCAGTCACCAACAGCAGCAACCAGAGTATGCTGGGTGCCAAAATACAGTGTTTGATTCCTCTTGCTTCCCCTAACAGAAGATAAGAAATCATAGATGTTCTTCTCGCTTCACAGAAAGGAAAACCTGTGATCTAAGAGATGTCCTGCCCAAGGTTGTATCTAAGAAGCAGACAAGCTTCTCCCAGAGTGCTGCTTCCTCTGTGAGGTGCATAGCAGGCATGGGCCCAGCCTGTGGGTCTATAGAGAACTGATGCCAAGTTGCCTAGGGATCTGGGACAGGGAAGTCAGCAGGACTAGGATAGCTACTGCTGCATCAGGGTTTATAGTACATACCTTCATGTATCATGTGTGGCACCTTTACTGTTGCTGTCTATACACATGTAATCTGTATGACCAAGATTACCAAGATTAGGGGGGCTAAATCAGCATTATTTCTCAAGATTTACTGGGAGAACCAGGAAAGATGGGGCTGAAGAGATAAAACCCTTAAGTTACTTACCAAACATTTCCCATACTGCTAAGCTTGTACTTGGCTGTTCAAATACTGTTCCCCTTCTCAGGCCAGAATGGTTTAAAACAAGAAAACATGAAAGCCCCCAAAATGAACTGATTGTGTACCACAGACCCTTCAGTGCATGCACATACATGGAACAATGGTCCATGTTCTAGCATGCAGAATGACATAGGCATTATACTGTTTTCTTCTGTGGTGCACACTAGAAAATAAACTTATACAATAAACTCACTTCATAAAACTTACTTTGAAACCCCTATGTGCAGAGAGAAAAGCTACAGACTCTAAGTATGTAGTTGAAGGCCATTGTCTCCTAGTCATTGTTTTGTTGCTGTGGAGAAACACCATGACTAAAGCAACTCTTACAAAAGAGTGTGTTATTGGAGGTTCAATTACAGTATGAGAGGGTCAGTCCATTATCATCATGACAGGGAGCATGGCAGCATGCAGGCAGGCATGGCACTGCAGCAGTACCTGAGAGTACATCTTGGTCCATGGGCAGCAGGCAGAAAATAGTACAATACTTGGGAGGTAGAAGCAGAGGCCCCAAGTTGGATCCCTAATACAGCGATAAAAATAGTTTGAGAAACTACAGGAGGTGTTTGTTTGTTTGTTTGTTTGTTTGTTTTTTAAGAAAATACTTTTATCAGTTCTTTGAGAATTTCATATACTGTATTTTGATCATATTCACCCCCAGTTCCTTCTTCTAACTTTCCCACCTCCCTACTTCCTCCCCAGCTTCTTGTCATTGTCCTCCTCCTCCTCTTCCTCCTCTTCTTCCTCCTTCTTCTTCATAATGCATTGACTCTAATTTGTTCTGTCCATATACTTCTGAGTGTGGATTGACTTACAAAGAGCTACACCCCTAAATAAAACTGACTCACTTCTATCCCAGAAGCTATCAACTGTCATAGGTCCTCAGCTAAGGGTGGAGGCCATAAACTCCTCCCCAGTCCATGACAGAATGTGGCCTAGGCATGATCTTGTACAGGTCTTATGCAAGTGACATGGCTGCTGTGAGACATTGAGTGCAGCATCTTGTCATGCCAAAAGATGCTGTTTCACCCCGGTCCTCCCTGACTTCTAGCTCTTTCTGAGATAGTACCTGAGCTTTGGAGATGGGGTGATATGGATGCTACACTTGTGGCTGGGCACTCCAGCAATCACTGTCCACTGCACACAAGAATAGTTCTCTGATGAGTTCTAAGAGCTGCACTAACTTATGAGTAGAAAGACACAAATTTAGAGGGCAGTTAGGCTGTGTCCTTTTAGCAAAATAATAACAGTAGCTCTGCCCCTGGGTTCTGTGAGCTCCCCAATCAAGAGATCTTGGCCATATTTACAGAAAAAGGTATGTGTTGCCTCCTGTGGAATGGGCTTAAGTTCAGCCAGTAAGTGACTGGCTACCTCAGAACATTTGCAGCACTACTGCACCTTGGGCATAGCTTACCACCCTGCTCGGTATTGCAGTTCACGGGGCTCACAGCTGAGTAATACTATTAAAGACTTTCCCCCACAGCAGCCTGCAGAGTATCTTTTAGTATGGTTAAGGTTAAACAGCAGGGAGGAAGCTTCTTAGTCAGTACCAACTTGATTTCTCCATGTCCTGTGACAAGTGTGTGCATCAAGTTCTGGTAGGCAACCAAACTATGAAAGGCTTTTAGAGCCAGGTGGAATGTAGTCCCATAATTTAAGAGGTGGATGCAGGAGGATCAAGAGTTTAAGGTCATCCTTAGCTACAGAGTGAAATTGAAGCCATCTTGAGCTACTCAAACCCTTGTCAAAAAAACAAAACTGATTATCTACTCCACATTAGTCTAATCAGCGTTATGATTCTGTGTTGACATTACTACAGACAAATCTGTTTATATATGCTTTTGTGTGCACATGAATATATTCTGCTTGAGTATAGACCTAGGAATAAAACTGTTCATCCTATATAATTGCACTTAGCAAGTGGCAAGAGTTCAGGCCTTTTCAAAGTTTCTGCCTGACTGTCTGGTTTTTCTCCTCAGTGTGGTTTTTGCCTGTTCAGAATGTGAATCCTTTGTTGACTACACACATTGCACATATCAGTGTAGAGTCAGGCCTGACTAGAGAACAGGAGCCGAGCCTAAGGCACTGCAGTTCTTTACATGAAGGGATAGAGGTTACCAGCACCACCTTCTGGGTCCTAGTCTCTGGCCAGCCAGGGAATCCCTAAAGCTTCGATGCTGTTGGTTGTCACCTTCTTCCAAGGCTATATGACTAAGGAAGTGCGATTCTAGAATCAGTGACCACGGTTCTCCAGGTTTGGGATAGCCACAGGTAGAATCATCAAAAAACTGTTCTCTGGTGGTTTGTTTTGTTTTGTTTTGTTTTGTTTTGTTTTGTTTTGTTTTGTTTGGGTTTGGTTTTTGGTTTGTTTGTTTGTTTACCAGAAGTGTCTTTTAGGGACCTAACTTTACCGATGATTCTCCAGGCCTTTCCATGGTTATGTACACATTCATTCCCTGTATGATGTCATATGCCTTAGGGAAACCCATCAGGAGAGTTGAATTCCGGGCCCACTTACCATTACAAGAGATAGTAAAGAAATTCTTAATGATTATACCACGTGGACATGCTATGTGATTCTGCAGTAAGCAGGGATTCAGAGGGATCTGTAAGCCCCCAGGGCCCAGAGCATTTAATGGTGTTGGATTCTGTGGTTAAATACTGAGGGTGCAACCCCCAAGATCACAAAGGTACCCTAGAGGAGAGCTGCTAACCCACCACACCAGTGTACTTGACATTTGCTCCTTTCTCCAGTGGGTCCTTCCTCCCAATTCCCTATGGCCCTTCTCATCTGCCCCCATCCCTACTTTCTCTGATATCCATTGCCAAGATGGTCACAGATCTCAAACTAGAGGGAATCCTCCATGCCTGCCTGTGTACAACCCTAGAGGGCTGCATGTGGCTCTCCATGGCTTCTTGAATGAGCCACACACCACTAGGCTCAGGCCTCTTAAGCTATTCTGTCTCCTGTTGTCTGGTGCCAGGTGGTATCCATAACAACTGAGGTCTGTGTTCCTGGCCAGGTGCTCAGACTGCAGGAAGGCTCCACAGCACTTGGTAGTCTCAGCTGCCCTGTTTGCAGTTGATGAGTCCTGGGCAAGATGCACAGAGTCTTTCGGCACTCACTGAAACAGAGGCATGAGAGCATAGAGACCCAAACCTACAAACTGCTGAGAGAGCCAGCCATAGCCCTGAGAACTTTCTCAGTTTTTTCCACACTTTTCTCTTTGAAACCCAAGTAACTACCTAAAGATGACCCAAGAGATTTTCCCATAGGACAGAACTTCACAGTACCAAGAAATCTTTCAACTAAAGATTTCTCAGCTTTCACAAAGACTGTATTAAAAGTATACTCTTGGTTGACACAAGGTGCCATTAAATGACACTAGTTAAATTGCCTTTTCTTATCTCTTCCACTCCCTCTCCTTAAACTCCTTAACTAAGGGATGAACTGCAGTTCTTCCCTTTCTGTGGAGCCTCTTGGGGCCATAGCAATCCAGTATAACTTGGAGCCCCCAGCCATTTCCTTTCCAGATGCTTTGTAGCACATGGTGACATGCTCTTACCACAGTGGGGTAGGGGTTAGTGATCATCAGCATTTTTACTGTCTCTGAATCTACACTGGTCACAGCTATACTGTTCTCCCAATTCCCTGGTCTGACCAAGTTGCTACCTTTGCAGTCTCTGGGCACTTGTGCAGGCACACATCTGTCACCCAGAGGCACTCCAGAACCAATCTCATAGTCATCCAGCAGCTTTCAAACCCAAGGAGGCTTGTCCCTCTCTAAGACTTCAAGAAATTCTAGAAGAGGCTGTGATCTTTGGGCCTGTACCCCATTGAATGAACAGGCCATACATTGCTGTCCAGTAGACAGTAAGCCACAGCCTCTCTCTACCAGTATGCTAGACCAGACACTAGGCACATTCAGAAAGTGAGAGTGGCAAGTGTGTCTGCTCTAATAACCCTCCCCAGGCACCAGAGGCCTGTGACACTCACAAGTTAGCCCTCCAGGAAGCAGGCCACAGGACTTCAGGTTGAGTCTGAGCCTGAAGAAAGGTGCCCATGGCCATCACCCCCAGCAGCTACTTGGCAGGTAACCAGAGCATGCTTGGCTCGCTCAGCTCTTGGCTGTGCTCTTCATAGGGAAGTGTTTCTAATCTGTCGTCACTGCTACTCCCATGCACTCTGAGGCATTGTGGCTTTTTCTTGGTGGTTGGGCAGGAAGCCTCCAGAGCCTGAAGGAATTGCCATGCTTGATGACAGACAAAGGCTATTGATGACTATAAATCACTTAGCTGCTGCCTGGCTTATTTAAGGGGAAGATGACATGTAACTGTTCTGAGGGTAGTCTTCTTGTGGTGGATCCCCATCTGGAAAAGGATCTCACAGAGTGACTCAAGCTGTGCCCGCTGAGTTAAGTGGAAGGAAATACCCCACTTAGGTACAGCTTTGCAAAGCCAACCAGCAAAGCCTGACTGAGGTACACAACACAGATCATTCCACTGACTTGTGGACCCACACACACACACACACACACACACACACACTGGGCATCCTCAAGTGACCCACCTTAAGCACTGCTGGGCCAGGCTTCAAGGTAAGCAAGCCAGAGGATGACTAGATGGGGCGGCATCACACTGAGAGAGGCAGATCTGGCTTAGCCCTGGTTGTGGAGACTGTGCTCTCACCACCATATCCCTGAAGACTGTCTAGAGCTCTCTGGTTCTGTAGTCAGTCCTCCTTCAGGTGGAGGTGCTCCACTCACCTGCCTTTTGTCTCAAAAGCTGTTGACATCTCCATCTGTGTCCTTGTTCCCTATTTCTTCACACAAGGCACTGTAGCTGCCTTCTCCTGGGTGTTTGACCTAGCTGTGGTGCTCACACAGATGTGGAATGTTTGAGCTGTTTAGAATGAGAGGAATACAATTGTTCTGTAGACTCCTGTTTTCACTTGGAAGAGGTCATAGCCTTTGAAGCATCTAAACCTTGTCCTTTAATGTATATACCCTTTTAATGGCATCAGCTAGACATAACTGAGGTTTTAATAACTGAGGATTATTCAAAGTATGTATACTATGTAAAACGTGTTTGGGTGTGGGTGTTTGACAGTATAGAGATTGAACTTAGAAGTTCATACACACCAGGCAAATGCTCCATGAGCTGCTGCCTTAGCTGTTTTAATTCCTTGCTTTGAGACAAAGCCTTTCTAAATTTCCCAAGCTGGCCTGGCTATCCTTGACCTTGGGATCCTCCTGTCTTAGCCTCCAAGTAAGATTACATGACTGCAGTACCACACCCAGCTGAAAATGCTTTCTACAGAGTCTGCTGCACTCTGCACAGCCATTTTCCCCTACAGTGAGTGACTACAGAGTTGCAGGGTTTTCCCTTGACTTTACTGAAGCCTTGCCCTGTGTGTCTTTGTCTCTTCCCTGATGAGTACCAGACCAGTTGTCACCTCACCAGTGTCTATGCGGTAGCTGTGAACACTAGGCCTTGTGGGGGCATAGAATCCTTAGGGAGATAAGGCAAGTGTTAGAATTCTCATCCCAGGTAAGATAGGGTTATGAGTCAGAGCTAAGACTACCCTGGGTGTTCCATACAGCAAAGTGCCTGTTCCATGTAGACACATGACATGTTTCCCAGAGCTGCCTTTGAGACATACCTCCTAGTTCTGCACCATCTTCCACTCTCTGAGACTCTCTATGTTTGTGTTCCACATCCACCAGCTAAGCTAAACAGACTCAACTACTATATGCATTTTCCTACCCCATCCCAACATATCTCGTCCCTTTTTCCCCTTTTTTTCCCTTTTCCTTTTCCTTTTCCTTTTCCTTTTCCTTTTCCTTTTCCTTTCCTTTCCCTTCCCTTCCCTTCCCATCCTATCCCATCAGGAAGAACCTCCTTCCCTGGGGCCTGGTGAAGCTGGACGCCACTTTAAGCTAAAGGAGTGTCCTGTATCCTTCAGTATAACCAGACAAGTCAGTTGGTCACCATGTTTTGTGTAAGGAATGCCATTCATCACTGTTCTGCTCATGAAACACAATGCCCTTTTCACTCCCTCTTTCTCAGTGAATTTTCCAGTGCTGATGTCATCAAACTTGACTCTGATTGTTAACATAACCCTCAGTCTCAGAACTACCAGTCCCCTGTGGAGTACTGCAAGAGGCAGGTTCTTGCCTCTGCCTGTGCAGCTCAGTGGAATGTGAATGCTTTTGATTGTGAGGTGGAGAATGCGTATTAAGAGGCTTTGCTGGATTCTCTTTAGGTTCTGGTTCCCAGTGCTTAGAACAGACCTGGGACCCAGCCAGGGACTGCTGAGAAGAAACCAGTTTGTAGCACTGATGATGTTCTGATAGAAGACAATCTGACTCCATGTACCCAAAAGCAAGAACAGTCCCTGCAGCCCAGCTAGCACACTGCAGATGCTCAGCAGACATGCTAGCATGCATGTCTCCTTGCAAGCATGGCTTACTTTTCCCCTCGTGTCCTTAACCTTAATATGCCTCTGTTTCTTCTAAATCACCAGATTCCCGTTTCCTCCATTTACTCTAGATGGCTTTCATAATGTAGGTTAATAATTCCTAATCTGAAATCCAACCCAAGACCTTATGAACTTCAAGTTTTAGATTTTAGAGCATTTTAAGTTTTATATTTTTGTATTCTGGAGCCTATGCAAATACTCACAAATCTGAAAATGAAATCTGAAGCACTTCTAGTCTCAGCATTTCAGATAAGAGATTGACAGCCTGAATGCTAATCATAGTTATGAAATACTTAGCAGTGTCCTGGCTCCTAAGATAAGAAATGAGGAATCATCTACTCCCTGGTATAACTTGAGATTCCATGGGCCCTGTGGGGTTTGCAGCGCCATTTCTGTGTCCATTGAGTTACCAAGACCAGGAAACTGCTATTGCCTTTGGACTCTTGGGAGCTGCCATCCACATGAGGATGCCCACTCCACAGCCTCCACACTACCACCAGCATTCTTCTTTTCTGTTCAGGCAGGCCCACCGTGGGAGCCAAGCCAGTGCTGTTCAGACCTCAGTAGAGCCATCCACAGCCAGGGAGATGCAGAAATCATCACAGAGAGCCTCTATGCAGACTGTTACATACCAGACAGTTCTGTTCCCGGTGCCAAACCTAGAGAAATGGCTCCACAAATGGCCCAGATTGCAAGAGGAGCCCTGGGAAATTCTACCATGCACCTCACAAATTAGAATAGTCATTGGGTGTATTGTAACTCCAGTGTAAACCTCATTCCTTTGCTTGCCCAGCTAGAGCCAAGCACTATGTGGAACATGAAAATAATAAAGGCTTAGAGAACCCACTGAGGGAGACAGGCATGTAAAGCTTTATTTATGACAAATACCTGGGGTGGGGCATGATGGGAAAAATGTCCTTGGGCTCAATCAGTTCATGGTCAGGTGAGCAGTGTGGTGGGAACACAAGGTAGGAGTAGCATAGGTCACCCGGCTGTGGCTAGGAAGCAGCAAATGGCAGGGGGGAAGGGGCCAGGGACAAGGCCTAGAGCCTGAGAACCTCCATCACTCAAGGCCTGAAGTGCCATTTCCTCCTAAATACTCTGCCACCTTCCAAAACAGTGTCATCAGCAAGGGACCAGGCCTTCAACTCATGGACCTATGGGGGCATTTCATGTTCACACCATACTGGGTAACAAAGGAATTCAAAGCCAGGCTCCCAGAGGTGCCCAGCCTGGGAAGGAAAATACATGTACTGCTTCTCTCAGATGGGGCCTCATTTGACAGGCAGGTGCCCTGTGAGCAGGAGGCAGGAAGGAACCTGTATTTTGACATGGAGAGCACAAGGCAGGTACCTTGGTGCTGCCAGGTAGAAAGGGCAAACCTCCTGTGCGCGTGCGCGCGTCTAGTGTAGTCCAGACACATGTCAGGGAAACCCAGAACTCGCTGGATGGGAACACATCCATCTAAAGCACTCTGAACCCAGTTCATAAAACCATGGGTCAATATTTTTAAAGTCACATAACTAATGGACTCTGCCAGACTCAACAGACCGCATCCCAGGGGGTGATAAGACAAGTGTTAGTGCAGAGGAAACAGCCCGGGCAGGAAGAGGCTTTCCTTAATCTGTTGGGTTTCGTGTTTATAGTAGAGCAGCTGCCCTTGGACAAGAGTATTCATTTATCAGGTCACCCACAAAGGAGGCTTACTTACCATGCTCACCCTGTTTGGGTTTAAGTAATAACTGTCTACAGACAAGTAAAATTTGATCAGGGCAAGTTCAGTAGGTCCCATCAGGCCTGCAGAAGCTGTCTCAGGTTGTGACTGCCAAGTTCGCGTGCCTGTTGTCCAGCAGGAATAAGCAGAAAGAAAGCTGAGGAAGCTGTAGCCTAGAAGACCCTAGCCTAGCCCCGAAGAGCTCGATTTTCACCCTTTAAAAATGTGTATTGTCTTTCACTCAGTATTTCTATAAAACAACAGCAAAGTGTGATTCTAGTGTGCTCATTTGATCCCTGAACATTTCATCAGTATCCAGCTGTCTCTGGAATTCCCAAAACTATTCAAGCCTAGATTTCTCACATCTTCCTTCCCAAGGCTTGGGTTCTGCAGAGGAAACTAGGAAGAGGAAGAGCCAGGTCACATTGGTCAGCCCTCATTGACTCCCTTACCAATCAGGAAAAAGAAGGAAGGCAGTGACCCGGCTAAGCACCCAGAGTGCTGCAGAGGAGATTCTGTGAGTCCTCACTTTCAGCAGAGACTTTGTCACCTCCTGAGTCCTGTACTAAGATACCCAGAGGCACCTTCTCACTCCCACTAGCTTCTTGTGGGTTCAGTGACACAGATTGGGGCCCAGGTTGTATCTGGAAGCATGTGTCTCACCATGAGGTCTTATTCTTACTCTCTCTCTCTGTTGTCTTGAAGTGAAAACAGCATGTGCAGAACTTTAAGGTGCTGGTCTTTGTAAACAAAGAAATAATCTCTGATGAAAATTATTTAAAGCATGGAAGTGCACACCTATAATACCACCACTCAGGAGGCTAAAGCAAAACATTTGCCATAGGCTTGAAGCTAACCTGATCTATGTAGTGTAGCAAGTTCCAGAAAATCTGGGCTACACGGTTAATACTATCATCATTATCATCATTATTCTCATAATAAATTATATATTAATTATATATTAGAATAATAATGTTAAAAAGTACTTAGTAGCTGCTTACTATGTCCTAGACACTGTTCAAGGTACTGGGAAATAAGGCAGTTAAACTGTTTGAGCCATCTAGGTTAGTGGTATTGGGCAGCTATAATTGGCCTGAAAGAATGCAGGGGCAGGAAAAGCAGGAAAAAAAACCCTAAGCAGACAGGTGGAGCCCACAGGCCAGGACTGCTTAAGACAGACCAGCTGAGTGAGCAAGCTTACACAGACACTACTGGGAGGTGACCCAGCCATGGCTTGTCCATGGACTGATGGGGTTGGAGCAAAGCCAGTATGCATGGAGAAGCTGCACTCCAACCTAAGTGTGTCTGGCTCCAGGTCGCCTCTCACCTGTGCCTTGGACTTCTGATGAAAAATTAAGGCTGGTGTACCCTAATGGTTTCCCAAGTGCTGCTGTTTCTAGGAAGCTTTTTTTTAAACTCTGCTCCCATGTATGATGGGGTTATGGCTTACTCAAATATAACCTTAAATGTCAGTGAAGCCATAGAGAGGATGAAAAAGAAGGAACATCTCCTTCGTACCCTCCAAAGACTGAAGCCTGTGGACAGGGCCCTAGGCGGTTCACCCAGTGACAACTTAGACAGCTCTGATTATGTCCCTATTCCAGGATGCTCTCTGTCTGCTCCTTCCATCTCTTCTGCTCTTCCCCAGGCCATGCTTGGTTCCGGATCCGTTGCAGGTGCAGTGTACATCGTGGGAAGGGGAATGAGGCAGAGCCAGCAGCTTGATTAGCTCACCCCAGGGCTCCCCCCACTAATATCCCTCCCTAGAGATGCACTCAGGTTCCTCTCACAGCCTCTGCAGGCCTGGTCTTGTATTGCCCAGACAGAGATCACCTACATTTTAGAAAGGACATTCAGTTACTTCCAGTGTCCTCTTGATTGGATGGAACCAAACAATGCTGGGACACAGGCCATCCCCCAGACCCACAGGAGCAACCCCACCCTGCAGTCCAGCTGTGCTCTGCCTCCAGCTTGGGGTAGGCTGCCTACGTCAGCTGATACACAAAGCTGCTTGGGAAAGGAGAAGGAGAAGTACCATTCAATACAAAGTAGACGGTCTAGGTCAAGTAAGGCTTGGAGTTCTGTAGGGAGCAGAAGAAGCTCTACGAGCATTTGGATTTCATATGCCATCCCAGAGCAGGGTTCTCCAAAGAGAAAAGTTTGTACATCCTTCCACTTAGTACAGCCACCCTAACTCCAGAAAGCCCGGTGAAGCCAAAGCTGCAGGACTTGGGGGTGCCCCACTCAGATATGGATCCTGCCACAGTCTGGCCCCAGTCATCTCTGTAGCCTCTGAGACTCAGTTTCCCTGTGTGCACATTAAGACCTACAGTTTCTTCCTGGGAAAGGACGCACTGGGCTGGATGACAAAGCACACAGAGAGCTTGGCTGCACTCTTTTCCTTCCCACCATTAGTGGCCTCATCACTCCAGGGTGGCCTTGGAAAATGAGGCCCACCCCCCAGCAGCCCGAGCAAGAGCTCTTTCGTGGAGGTGAGCAAAGCACACTTTCAATAAAGCAGAGCAGTCTGAGCTCCCAGGGGTACCTGGCACCTCCTCTCTAGGTATCTCCTGTAGTTGTGTGCATGGGAGAATCAGTGTGTTTAAAACCCCCTTCTCCATTGAACATCTTAACACCCAAATTCTAGCTTTAAAACCAAAGTTGAACCCTCTCAAAATCAGAGGTGACACAGTTGGTTTCCCTGAGCTTATCCAAGCTCTGTTCTTGGTGCAGGTTTACAGGGTCGGCCTCCTCTACTTGGGTGTAAGAGGGAGCCCTGGCCTTGGCTAGGAGTCTGAGCAGGGCCAAAAAGCTGTTGCAGGCAGGCAGTGGCTCCCTGAGGTGATGTGCTTCTGTGTGCCTTGGCCACACCTCCTCTAACCAGTGGTTCCAGCTTCAGTGGAACTAGAGAAAGGCGTGTGTGTCAACATCATAAAAGAGCCAGCAAGGCCCAATTACCCTTCACTGCAAGGCCACACGGCACACCGCCTGGTTCTGCTTAGGGGCCAGAGCTGTTGCCCACGTGCAGGCCTGCCCCGTGCCTCTGTGTGCAGAGCTAAGCCTTGGGAAGAGAGAGGCTTCGTGGCTAGCTTTACGCTGACAAAGGACTTTCAGTGCTTGTCAAAGGACTGGGAGCAATCCCTTCCCCCTCCCTACCACAGCCACTGGGCCTCCCTTTGGCAGGGCCAGAGAGCTGCATTTGGACGCCTAGTCTCTGGAGACTTCCTTTTGAACTAGAAAAACATCGCTCAAACATGCTTCACTGCAGCAGGGCTCTGCCTGCTCAACCTATAGAAAGGCCTGGAGCAGATTCAGCTCCACAGACTAGAAGACCTGGCTCTGGCCTCACCCACAAGGCCTGTTATGTCTGGCTCCAGAGGCCTGCTCCTCTGGGGTTTTCCATGCCTGTGAACTAGGCCCCATTCATTTCCCTGTGGTTTCATGGGAACGTCCAAAATGTTGAGCAGGTTGCAGGGAGCCCAGGAGGAAAGGGGTCAGTGAAAGGCCCTAACTGTGATGTGGGGTGGCCCTGTGGTCAAGCCATGGTGGGCACCTTGTCAGTCTGCTGCTGCCTCTCCTCCCCAGGCACTCCTCTCATTTCCCTGAAGCTTGGCCTGCAGCAGCACTCCCTTCCCCACCCCCCAGGCCTCTACTTTCCAGCTCCCTGGCCACCAGCTCCACCCTGGCCTGGCCTCAGAGGGAAATGCAACAAGATCTCTAAAGTTTCCCACCCCCAGCAGCCCTCAATTTAGTGCTGATCAGACCACTGACTTCCCATCACGCCCCATTGCAGTTTTCCACCACACTACACTCAATTTGGGGCTGCTGAGAGAGCAGCGGGTCTCCTGTGAGGGTGGCGGCTGTCGTCCCACCTTGGGCTGCCCAGCTATAGAGAAGTGTCATGCTCCAGCACACAGCTCCTGTGAGAGCCCAGCAGCTGCCTTCACAGCTACCGAGGAGCCCAAGGGCTCCTTAGCCAACAGTGAGGATGTGCCCATGTGGGGGAAATTTGGTTTTCAGAAGAAATGAATTTGAAACTAGCTGGGAGCAATTCTTATCAAATTTCCATGTTAGCAGTTTTCACCAAGAGCTAATTGAACAATCTCTGTGAGCGGCCTAATTCCATTAGCATGAGATTCCCACAAAGTTGACAAGTGCCCTGGTGGCTGAGGCCAGAGAGGCTCTTCTGTCTCTCACTTGGTTTTGGTCTTTGAAAATGGATGCAGTTTCCGGTTTCAGCAGCAGCCAGACAGATGCTCAGTCTCAGCAGCTCAGCTCCAGATCCCTTCTGAAGCCACTTTGAAAGTGTTCTGGGTATGAAAGGGCTGGGTGAGTTTGTCTTCTGGGTTAGCAGGTAAAATGGATCTGACAGTAGAACATCCCATAGGCCTCACCTTCCTTGCCAGGCAGTATTGAGAGGTCAGGTACAGAGGAGTAGAAAACATGAAGGCAAAGTCTGAGGAGGATGAGTCTAGACAGGGCCTCCCTCAGCACCACATCCCCTGAGGCGAGACCCAAAGTAGAGTGCCAGCATCTCACTGTTCTATCAAGAAACTGAGTTCTACGGGCAGAAACAGCAGCTGTCCTGGGACCTGTTCCTTTCCTCAGACCACAGTGGCTGTTCCTCCTGAGTACAGTACTTTTTCTAATCTCCAATGCCCAATGGGCTTGACAGTTCCAGGGATAGTGCTCTAAGGTTACCCATCTGCCATCTGACATTATGCTAGATGAGGAGCCCAGAGAATGTGGCATCTAGCTTCTCTGTCCCCTGACTGGCTATAAAACTGAGCAAGGGTCCTCTCTTCCTGACAGCTGCAGCATGGTGTCACGGAGAAGAGTGCTGTAAGCTCTAAGGCCTGTAAGGGAACAGCATTAGCTGCTATGAACCAGCCTTCCTAAAGGAAGCATGGTCAGGTCAGAGATTGTAGACCTATAAGGGCCTTCGTCTGTACTGATTTGGGAACCAACCTGCTCTACAATGAGACATAAGACAGTGACTCTTCCCTTCCCTTCTCTTGTCCTGATGGATGGCTTCCGGAGGCTTTCTCATAGCATGAAACCCCCCCCCCCGCCTCCTAGAATATCTTCAGTTTGTCTGAAAATAATAACGAGGCCCCGGCTGCCTGCCTTCTGTCTCTGATGCTCGCCAAAACTGAATGGAGCATTGCCTCGCTTGACCTATCACCCCTTCCCTGCTTCTTCTAAACCATATTCCCCAGCCCTACCACCCTGGTGGCTTGCCTCTACTTGACATCCTTGGGGGCCCTTTCCTACCCTTTCCTCTGCCTCTACAGCACGTCATACAGGGCAGCCTGCTGCAGCTCCTCCATACCCCTCCGCCTTGTTCTACACCCTCTACCCTCTCTGTGCTGGCCTCCTAGGGTCAGTGCATACACCTTGTTCACCTGGCTCACTCCAGCCCTGTGCAGCTCCCTTATTGCCTCATCCCTCCCTCACCCCTCATCCTGGCTGGCCCTGCTCTGTCCCGACTAGTCCCACATGCTTATTTGAAACATCTTCCTTGCTCAGTAGACTTCCAGCTCCCAAGTGGGGTCCAAGCCTGTACCCTCAATTCCTGACTTTCCACCTGGAGCTTTGTGTTTCATCCCTGGTTCCTTGGCATCCCTTGAAGTGAATCCTGCTTGTGAGTGGACCTCCCTGTGGGTGCATCTGTGAGCATCTTAGGGAAGGACTTAGGCATTCTGATTGCCTCTGAGGCCACTGGCCCCAAAAGTACAGACTGATGCTTAGGGGTACAGGACTTGGATCAGATCACCTCCCTATGTGCACATTAACCTCCTCCCACCAGAAAGATCTGAGTATTGTGGGGCCATAGGAGACGTGGTACCCAGGGTGGAGTGAGGCCACAGCTAGAAAAGAAGAGTGAAAAATCCAGCAAAGGGACAGCTAGCTCTAAAGGCTGAAGCCTATTAGCCATTGCTATTGTAAATAACCCTGCTGCTGTATATTAGGGAAGTAGATGGGTTAGGGCCTGTAGAGACAAGATCAGGAGACTTGGTGGACCCAAATTATCAGCATGCCTGGCAGTGAGTATTAGGGAGTTCGAAGCACTGGGAACTAAACAGAAAGGGCAATAATGATAGGGACCCAACAGTCCTACCTCCTGAACTGGAGCCTGATGCCATTGCTCCCAGGAGTCCTTCACTCTGTGCAGGTTGTTGAACATCCACTCTGGGACTAGCACATGTACCACTAGGGATGAAGACAAGATACAACCTAGGACCGAGAGGCCATGAAGGCCATGCAGTCATGAAGGCCAGATGCTATGATGGGGACCAAGAGATTGCTAAGAGAGAGTTCTTCATGCTATCTTCCAATGATAGCCAAAGAAAGGACATGAGCAAAGAGCAGACCTCGTACTCTGGGCTGTGGGAACAGTAATATGAAAGGATAGAAGCCAAAAAGGCCTCAGGACTTCAGTAGGGCCAGAGTAGGATGGGTCAGGGAAGAAGAGTGACGCAGTCCAAACATACATGAAACATACCACATCGTTTTACCAGGTAGAGGAACTGCTAGTCTTAAACAGTGCTTCCTGCTGGAAGGGAATGATCCTTTCTTGTGTGAAGGCAACAGAGTAGCAAGAGATGATGGCCTGAACAACAGTGACGACAGTGTGGTAGGAGAACAAGAGAAGTTTCTGGGGATCTACCCCAGATCCTAGAATTGGACCATTTAAGCAACTCTTGCATACCCTGTTGCTCTTTTTTAAAAAAAAAAAAAAAAGTAATAACAGGACAGGCGCCCAGAAAAAAGGAGGTCTAGCTAGGCCAAGGTAGACACACTATAGTCTGTGTGGTACTTACTTAAGGCCAGGAACTTGATCACTGATTTCTGCTTTGTTGGCATGCCTGCCTTCCTCAGAGGCCACTGTCTGATCCCTGTCAGGAGACTGAGGTAGGAGGATCATAAGTTTCAAGCTAGTCTGAAAGACCCTACATAGAGAAAGACACAGTCTCAAAAAAATTATGTAAATAGTAAATAATAAACACATTTAGGACATTTAAAGAATGCCTATAGTAATAACAAATCGGCAGCTCGTGAACATTTATATATGAACCTTTCCCTCTATGTGGTATTAGTACAGATCGCTGGTTTGTACTTATATATAGGTTGATTGTTGCTTGCCAGGACATAAAACCCTGGCTCAGCTGTTCCTGAGATGAGAAGCAGCAAACCTCCCTCCTCTCTCCCTGGGCCCTGACAGCAGCAGGTAGGGACTGCTTTGAGAGAGGGCTGCGGACCTTTCATGATGTCCTGGCTGGCAGCCTCCTGTCACAGCACAGTCCCACCCAAGACCTCCAGAGTGGTGGGGCCCCAGGGGCTCAGGGTTCCAGATGCTCAGCAGATGCCAGGCCCGGGACTGAGTCCCCATCTCTGAGGGCTTGGCTTGCTGTTCTGGAAGGTGATCCTGGCTGCCAGCCATTCCTGAGCCCCTATTTAGAGCCGTTGTCAGGCAGTTGCTGGGCTCCAGCTAGCTCCGCATCCCCAGCAGGGCTGAGTGACCTCATGCCTATGCGATGCTGTTCTGGGGGAGGAGGCGCCCTGAGACTGAAGGCAGGTGCCCAGACCAGAAGGAGAGTCTAAGCCGTGGCAACCCAGACACCCGCAGCCACCTTCTCAGTCCCAGTCCCTAATGTGCTCCAGCCTGGTCCATTTGCCCTGGGATAGCACAGGGCATCATCTGAGTTTGGCTGCAAGCTTTTGTATGAAGTTTGCCCCCTTCCCCACAAGAGAGCAAAGATCAGATGGATAAGCTCATTTGCCAGAGACCCCACAGCCAACCAGTTTGCACAGAACCCTCAGCCCAAGAGGGAGCTTTGGCTAATGAAACAGCAACTGGGACTCCAGGGACCCCTGGACTTTGGGCCACAATTTGTAAACTCTGGGGCTGTTCTGGCCGAGAAGTTCTTGGGTTCTAAGTGGCTTTTGCCACGTCCCAGGACTGGGAAGGAAGAGTCTGATGGCCCCCTGCTGATCATTGTGAGAACTGCACAAGGGTAGACAGGTGCCAGCAAGAGGGGCCTTTGGTCGTCCCAGGTGAAAGGAGGGCTCTGTGCACCCCTCTGTGGGTGATGGGCACCACCGGGAATCTTAAGCTCACTGAAGCTCTGACTGCTGCTGGTGTGGCCGTGTGTCAGCCTGACAGTTCTGGATCTTCTAGATCCTGGGAGTCCAGAAGCTCCAGGGCCAGAGCATCTGCTGGCTCCTGTGTGATGTGCACATGCTTGCTCCTTCCCTTTCCACTTGCAGGCCTGAGAGGATTTTAAGGTCGAGTTCTGGGGAAATGGTCCACACAGCCACCTAGAACACTACGAGCCTTATTAGCACCCAGGAGTGGGAACTTATCTGCTGTGCTGTCCTCTTGGTTGGTGACAGGGTTTAAGTTAATGCTTTGCCCTTGCCAAACTGTTGTGAAGAATTCCTAGGCTGATGTCTTAACTCAGAGGGAGAGAGGAAACGAAGGATAAGTGGACAGGGGGTGGAGAATGGACAGATGGACAAGGACTGCTAATGGAAATAGGAACCACAGGCACCAAGGTGCTTGAACAAGGCCAGTCAATGCAACCAGAGTCATGCCAGATTGTGATCAGAGTTAGACATTCACTTCTTTTCTCAAGGTCTTGGGCAGCTTAAGAGGCTGTGCAGATGTCTGGGGAAGATAAGAAGTAATGTCATGGTCACTGGAGAAGCTACTTGCCTGGTCTTCTCATGCCTGTTTCCCATAATGGGCCCTCCTTCACCCATCTCTCTTTTCCTACATGAGCTCATGAGGAACAAAGCAGAAGAGTTCCTGTGGACCAAGAGTCTGGTTCACTCCAAAAAAGTCTCTGAACTGTAGGTCGGGGCATGGAGGAGTGCCCCCATCCTGAGCCATCAGGCCAGCCCTGCTCCTGCCTTCCTGCAGCCTTACCCTCACAGTCCTGGTGTGGGGCCCTGCTGCCACCTGCCGGCCTCACTTACAAACTGCAGTCCTAGCTCAAACCTGGGATTATAAGGAAGAGACTGTGTGCTCTTCTGAGCCTGCACAGAGAAAAGGCCTGGAAACATGCCTGACTCCCCATAGCAATGGCTGTCGAGTAGTCAAGCTCACAATGTCAAGAGCATCCCAAAACTCTAGAGGCTGAGGCAAGGCAAAGGATTATCAGATGTGTTAGTCATTTGTGTGGTGGGCGGGAAGAAAGGAAAGCATCACTGTGTCTTGGACAGTGATATTCTTGCCTAGCATCTGGCCCAGAACACGTGTTCCCTCTGCCTTTGCACCAGCCCTGTGATCAGATGTTAGCATTGTCTTACTTTGGGAAGAATGAGAGAAGTCTGTGATTTACTAGGGATCCCACAAGAGTGTGGTAGAACCAGTGTTCAAACTGTGTCTCAGAGAGTTGGTGGTCAGTGATGGTGACTGGCAGATACTGATAAGCACAAGAAGATATTGGGTACTGAGATGGAGGGTGATGGCCTGAAAAGCTCTGACTACAAACTAGTGGGCAACACAAAGGCTTCTCTTCCTGAGCTGAGTCTAGTGAGTCCATGACAGGAGCCAGGTGTGCACAGGTCCCCATGACAGGAGCCAGGCATGCCCAGGCCCTAGTGACAGGAGCCAGGTGTGCCAAAGCCCCAGTGACAGGATCCAGGGATGTCCAGACCCCACCTGGTAGGGCCCTCACTGAGCCCCTTGTAGAGAAAGCTCTGCAAATAGGCACCTGGACAGAGCAGAGGCAAGCTGCTTCACAGCAGGTCTGGTCTGGGAGGAGGAACATTCCCCTTCTCTGTGTCTGATTTTCCTTCTAAGAGCTTGTCTAGATGACAGGCCTGACCAAGCAACACTACTCAACCTCTAGTAGAGGGATTTATCCCAGGCTTCCTCAGACACTGCCAAACTCTCAGAGCTGCCTCCGTAGAAGAAGCCTAAGGCTTGACATGCAGCTTGGGGCATCTGCTCTAAGCTGAGCAAGGTCTCTAATGACTCTTGCCTTCCCAGGAAGCAAGCTTTTTCCACATATGACAGGCTGACTACAGTAGTATCAGGATGTACACTTCCTTCCTCAAAGGCTTCATGGTCAATCCACTTACCTCACCAAGGGAGCCCCGAGGGTCAGGGGGACTAGCATGAGACTTGCCTTCCCAGGACTGAGATACAGGTAACCATCGTCAAGGCTGGTTGATGCCATCTCCTGCTTTGCCTGGCTTCCCAGTCTTGGCACACTTCCTCTGTCTTCCATTAGTTCCTGCTTCTCTTCTCACTTCTCACTAGGACCTTGATATGTTTTCATCTTCCTGTTTAGAGCTTTATCCACATGTACTTAGAGTACAGTTACTTACAGTAATTCTAATTACACTGAAGTGAAGGAAAATAGAATGATAACTCTTCTTACAAGTGAGCCCCAGAGGAAGCCTGCCAGTCTTTTCACCAGAGATCTTTTCTATGTACCATCTCTGGACCAAGCATGACTTGAAAGCATCCCTATTTATTGAGAAAGGACATAGACCACACACACATTCACAGACCAAAAGTGAAAGTCATTATTGACAGGTTGACTCTGAGAAAACCTGAGCATGGAGATGAAAGAGAAAGAGGTAGAAGAACCAGTTTGATCTGGTCGCAAGAAGGTTCTTAACACTGAGAACTAAGGTGTAAGAGAACCACCTGAGCAAAGATCTTGGGACAGGGGCAGTGTCGCTTGCCTCCAGGGTCCCTCTAGTTACTATCCATCCCCCACAGGCTTGTAGAGGAGTTCATGCTCCTGGCCAACATGGCAGTGGCCCACAAGATCTTCCGCACCTTCCCTGAGCAGGCCCTGCTGCGCCGGCATCCCCCACCACAGACGAAGATGCTCAGTGACCTGGTGGAGTTCTGTGACCAGATGGGGCTGCCCATGGATGTCAGCTCTGCAGGGGCCCTAAATGTGAGTGCTGGTGGGCAGGTAATGGGAAGCCTTGCTGGAGAAAAGAGATGAAAGCCTAGAAGTTGGACTGGTGGTGACTTCTCTGCCCCCATGTAGTCCCTTCCTGTTTAGCCAGGTCTCCCTGCAGCAGAGAAGATGACTTCCACTAGGGGTAGGCTCTATTGTCAGATCTGTACCAAGAGAGACTACTCAGGTTGTAGCTACTGGCATAGACTGGACTGGTCCTTGCTGAGCTAGGATGACTGGAAGCAAGGAATCTTTCGTAGAGGGAAGCGTTTTACATGCTCCCTTCTCAGAGCTAAGCTTTATGAGGCTGTAGAACCAGTGTCCTTGCTCATCCCACAAAAAGGACATCTCCCACGCATGCTTCAAGGAGGAGGTGGATGTGAAGTGGGCAGCAGATTCCTCTGATCAGGAGAGCTGGAAGATCTTAGGCCCATTGTATGGCACAGACTGTGGATCATAGCTCTTGTACCCTGCAGGTAGTCAACACTACCCACAGCCTGGGAACCCCTCTCTACCTTCCCCAAATTTTGGATCAAATGGTTAGCAGTAACAATCCCCAAGCCTGTTCCCAAGCCCAACCATATCTCATACAGGTTTCTGGGGTTTACTTCTAGAAAAGCCTGACTAAAACATTTGGAGATGACAAGTACTCTCTGGCCCGGAAAGAAGTGCTTACCAACATGTACTCCCGGCCCATGCAGGTAAGGAGAGGCCACACTAGTCCCTGATCCCAGTAGTACCCATAACTCTGGTTGACAAGCACCATGTGTACCTAGCCCACTACTGTCTTGCTCTGCTCTGGGATCTGCTGGATAGAGAGAAGCTGCAGTCACGCCTGGACAGGCAGGCACTGGGCTCCAAAAGAAATCTGTCTATGCTGAAAAGCATGTTCCATCCTTCAAGAGCTGTATAGCCTTGGCTGCTAGAGACCCCAGGCAAGAGAAGAAGTCTCTGCCTTTATAGTAGCTGCAATCTGACCAGGAGAATCAGTCTGCTATGAGCTTGGGCCCATGTCCCCAAGCAAGACAGCTATGAGACAGACAGATGGGCTGGCTCCTAGCAGCCGGTCACAGCCTTCCACCCTACACTGCAGTCCCTGCAGGGCCTAAGCATCCTGGAAATGGAAGCCATCTCAGTAGATTGGCAGGTCAGTTGGAGCTCCAGGTACTAATGGGGTCAGCTGTGGGCTCCAGCACTTGCCAGGGCAGTGGCAGGCCATTTTTCAAGGGTCAGTCACTCTCAGCAGATTCAATCTGTTCATGAGAGTCAGGTAGCCTCAGCCAGCCACAGCTGATTTATTTCCTGATAACTCCCGGCTCTACTAGGAATGGAGCCATCAGGGCCCTTTGGGGACTTGACTGCCTGGTCCCTGCTCCCAATCTCCACTGCCCGTTCCCTACCCTACCACCTACCCTAGACAGTGGCTGTGCCCTATGGGGTGCTTCTACCCCCAGGATTCTGATGGCAAGGACTAAGTAGCAAGTGACAGGGACAGGTCAGAGCATGGCAACAGCAGCATAGAAGTGAGGAGTGAGGCCTGGTTCCCAAGAGAGCTGCTGAAACAGAACACTCGAGCTGTCCCAGTGGTCTTTGGCTACTGCAGAGAAGCCAGTATTGTTGCCCTGCCCAGAGATAGCTACACTGACCAAGGAGCCTGGGCCCCTTTTCCTCCTCACCCTAGCCTTTCTGAGGACATGACTTACTATGAAGACTATGCCCTCTTTCTCCAGCAACTTGCCCCAGCTGTAGCTCAAGATCCAGCAGGAGGCTGTACTCTGAGTTCTAGGGCTATGTACACAGAGTAACCAGAGAAGACTGTCGTTTGACCAGGCACTCTGGAGCTTTCAAAGAAGTGAACATCCTTCCAGTCAACAGCTGCTGATTCCAAGGGCTATGGCAGGGCCGAGGCCAGACTTTGTCTAGGTTGTTCTGAGGGTTACAGCAGCTCAGGTCTCTTAGACCTGTGTATCACCGGGGACAGTTGTTCAGAAGCAAACAGATGCAGGCTGGCAAGCTGACAAACTGCCCCCTTGGCTGACATATGCTAGAGTACTGTGGAACTTGTACTCGTGGCAAGAGATCTGGGCCAGAGGGAATAAGGTCAGCTCAACCAGAAGCTGAGGAGCTCCTTATGGGCTGCTCTCCTTTGGGGGTTGGCATCTTCTTGTGCTAGCCAGACATGCAGCGCCCTCGGCTTCTGCTTGTGTCTTCAGAAGACAATTCACAGCCCTGGGCCAACATGGCCGTATGTTTTCCTGTCTGCAATCATGTTGACCCAGGGTGGCTGCTCAGATCCATCCTAAGGAGAACTGGTCCCCAGCAACACTTCTGCATCATTCCTGGTAGGGACTCAGCAGCCATAGGCCTTAAAGAGGAAGAGCCCTTACACAGCTGCCCTGCTGGCTAGTCCCACAGTGCTAGAGGCCACCCAGCCTCCTGGGGGCTTCCATACCCAACAGAGGCAAAGCTTTCTGAGCTGTTCCAAGCATTGCCCTCATGGATAGAGCCCTGGCAGCCCTAGGCATGACTAGCATGTATCCTGAGTGGGGAAGGGGTCTGATCACCATCTGTTGGCCATGGCCGCTGCTGAGGTCCTCTTAGGTAGAATGACCCTGGCCCCAAGGATCTGGCTGGCTTTGATCAGCTGCCTAAAGTGTATAGAGGAGGTGTGTATCAACCTTGCCATGGGCCAGGCTTGGGTCTCAGCACCCAACAGACCCAGCCAGGCTTAGTCCCACTCTCCCTCCAGATGGCACTGTACTTCTGCTCTGGGATGCTGCAGGACCAGGCACAGTTCCGGCATTATGCTCTCAACGTTCCCCTCTACACACACTTCACCTCTCCCATCCGCCGCTTTGCTGACGTCATAGTGCACCGCCTCCTGGCTGCTGCTCTGGGTAAGGGACATGACTCTGGCCTGGGAAGACTTTTGCTCGTCAAGAGTTACCCACTCTCAGAGTAAGTGACCATATTACTGTGATCATGGACATGCCAAGGGACAGAGAAGCCTAAATCTGAACACTGTCCATCCACGCCCAGGTGATGGAAGCTTTAGTAAGATGGATTGCAAGCCTGGGACCATAGTTGGCCCCAGAGCACTTCCCTCAGCACACAACCTTCCTCAGACCCACACTAGCAACCCTGATCACCTTCTCCCCCAGGATACAGTGAACAGCCAGATGTGGAGCCTGATACCCTACAGAAGCAAGCTGACCACTGCAATGACCGTCGCATGGCTTCCAAGCGTGTGCAGGAACTCAGTATCGGCCTCTTCTTCGCAGTTCTAGTAAAGGTGAGTGTCCAGCCTGGCCTCCTCTTCTTCCCCTTTCCCTAACCTCTTATGTGTGGAGCACCAGTGCAGGCCCTCCCTGGGAGGATGCAATGGTGCATTGTTCCTACAGGAGAGCGGCCCCCTGGAGTCTGAAGCCATGGTGATGGGTGTCCTGAATCAAGCTTTTGACGTGCTGGTGCTGCGTTTTGGGGTGCAGAAGCGCATCTACTGCAACGTGAGTGTCCCTGGTGTGAGTGGGAGGCATGCGCCTAAGGCAAAACCAAACCCTGAAGGACTTAGTGTCCTCTCTTCCCTGCCGTTTCCCCACCAATGTCTAGTTCCTTGTTGAGGAAATATGCCCCTGGTCCAGGGCAGCCTATGATAGTGTCACAGGCATAAATGGTAGGATCAAACTGAGACCCCTGCTGTCCCTATCCATGAGCTATGCAGGGCCTGCAGGTCGCATCCTTCAGCCATGAACATCACTGGCATGTGGCAATAAAGGGTCCAGACCCCTGACCCCAAGTAGGCCTGCCTAGGACAGGACCTCAGGCCAAGGGCCAAGTCTGAACCCTTTCCTAAAAGCCCAGGCACTCAGAATATAACCAGGATAGCAGGATGTGGGACCTGGGATGTTCTTATAGAAACATGTGGGAGGAGAGGCCAGCACTGCTCTGAACATTCTGTCCCCGAAGAGAAAGAAGAGGCCTATCCTACCTTGGCTTCTTCCCTGGGTGACAATTTATTCAAAGTCCTCTTGGTGCCTTCTGTAATGTCATTTGGGGGCTTCACTTTAGCTGCTCTGTGGTCACCAAGTCACCACCTGGCTCTTGCCACTGGCTTTGAACTCCTTACATACCCTTGGGGAACTGTAGAGCCCTGCACTGGAAGAGACACAAGATTCATAAAAGAGGCAGAACAGGAAAGGGTCAAGTGTAGCTGGAACCATCAGGCACCTGTGGTTCATGGAGCAGGACTGAAGTTCAGATCTAGGTCAGCTCTTTAGTTACCTGGCTCTCAACCTGGACTGCTAGACCTCTTACCAGCAGGTAGCTGAGTAAGCCTAGACGGATCCCTTCTCTCCCCTACAGTCACCACCCTCCCAAGTTGCCCCTTGGTCCTGGGTCACCTTCAGGTTCTCCGTTGGCCAAAGGTGACTTGACAGAACCTCCTGAATCTGGCTGAGGTGGACCAGGGGTAGGGCAGCCCATGTCTCTGGCAAAGCAGGCAGCTGCAGTAAGGCAGCCAGTTCAAAGCTCCCTCCGCCCAGTCAGAAATGGGCCAGGGTAGAGGAGGCCTCTGAAGTGCATAGCCTGAGGCTCTGTGTGCACACTCCCAGGCACTGGCTCTGCGATCCTACCACTTCCAGAAGGTGGGAAAGAAGCCAGAACTTACTCTGGTTTGGGAGCCTGATGACCTTGAAGAGGAGCCAACACAGCAGGTCAGTCCCCCACTGTGTCCCTAAGCCCACCTTTTGTCTCAGACATGCCCCTAGGCCCTCATCTGCCCCTCACTTCTCCCCATCCCCATAGGCTCCCCTGTGGGATTCCAAATTCCCCAGCAGAGGCCCAAGCCCTGGCTTAGACTGCCAGGTTCTATATGGGGACACCCACTATGGCAGTGGTTCTCAACCTTCCTGATACAGTCCCTCATGTTGTGGTGACACTCTCCCCCCAGCCATTAAATTATTTTCATTGCTACTTCATAACTATGAGTTTGCAGCTGTTATAAATCATAATGTAAATATTTTTGGAGATAGAGGTTTGCCAAAGGGTCTCAAAGGACAGGTTGAGAACTGCTGCTCTATAGGTACATAGGTGCTGTCCCTCTCCCCTGAACATAACTTTTCAGAATTTTTGAGAAGCTGATAAAAGCTTCTTATATCCCTCTTGTTCCAAAGGCTGGCCCAGCCCAGCCCAGCCTGTTCTCTTGATTCTTGTGAATGGTCACTGAATAACAAATGTCTACATAGTGCCGTCTAGCCTACTAGTTTTCCCACAACCCCATGGTTCCCATTTACAGATAGGCAACAGAGGCGTGGGGAAGTTAGCCTCAGTGGTCAGCTTGGCTTTGATTGCAGGCCCTCACCTGCTCTATCCTCTACCTGTCCCTGGCTCTGCTACAGGTCATCACCATCTTCAGCCTGGTGGATGTGGTCCTGCAGGCAGAGGCCACAGCTCTCAAGTACAGTGCTATCCTGAAGCGACCAGGCCCCGAGCAGTCCCAGGACCTGGAGAAGGAGTCTGATGAGGAGCCTGAGGACTGAATGCTAGCCCAAGCCAGGCCTGTGCCTGCCCTACCCTGCTGGCTTTTAGGAATAGGACCTTTTGACACCAAAGGGGATTTTTAATTTGGTTTTTAATAACTCAGGGTTTTTTTTTTTTTCATTTTATTTTACTTTTGCAGCTCAGTTTTTAAATGAACTGGAAGGTTAGGGGTCAGGGCAGGGAATGCTGAGACCTAACCAGTACTTCCCTGAGCAAAGAGAATCCCAGTCCTCCTGGGCAGGCAGCCGCGCTTCTACCAGGCGACCCACTGCCCTTCCCTGCCCAGGAAATGGGGGGTTTCAGCAAATCAGTGTCATGGAATAAAATCAAGTGTGAATTGCTGTCTGTGTAGATGCCATGGGGAAGCATGGCAGCCGGGTGGCTGTGTACCAAGGGCAAGGGGCTCCCTAGGATCCCCTCACAGCTGAGCTGGGGTCATCAGCTCAGGACCTTCCTGCCAGCTCCAGGGTGATTCACGAGCAATGTGTGGCAGATTGATGCTGCAGCCTCCTTCTAGCTGATTAAAAATGTAATTAGTATGCACAGCAGGGAGCTGCCAGTCACTCTGTGCATGAGGCTGTGGCCCTCCCTCCCCACCCTTCCTCTCTGTTGCCAGCCCATGGGATGTGGTGAGAGGAGACTGCCACCTCTCCCTCTCGTATAGCACAGGCCAAAGCTCCCGGTGCCCTGTTTACAGCGATAATGAGTTGGTACCTCACCACCTGCAGTTTCGAACCTGTACCCTAGCATGAATATGGGTAAACGCAGGCCTTCTAGAGGGCAGGAGGACTTCACACCAGATCCCACCTGACCCAGCCACCTGTTTAGCATCCCAGGTACTGGCAAATGCTACCCTCATGACCACTAGGCAATCTTAGAGAACTGGGCACAACCTATCCACCTTTCACCAAACTGGAAAAGTATAAATTGGCTTCAAAAGCTACTAGAATCTAGGATGAAAACCAAAGCGACCAAGGCCCTGTCTCCAGTGAGGTTCCCTGTGGCAGCAGAATTAACAGACCTGTCTGATATGGTTATGGTGATTTTCTTCAAAAGAAGATTCTGTGGATTCCTCTGGCAGGTTCTTTGCCATGAGTGACTGGCACAGCTGCAAGGATATCACAGCCCTAGGATGGGCTATTGTCTGATGAGAGCCAAAGACACACCCAACCTGCCCTGGGCTCTTTGCTTTCCTCAGCGCCCAGTCAGCCTCACACAGTCTTCAGCTGTTCATCTTCCCACGCCTATAATGTCCTTCCTGTTCCCATTCCCAGACAACAGATCTGGATGGAGATCAGTGAGGGGCGGTGGTCTAGTATCTGGGTAAAGAAGATTCTGGTACTTTCCCAGTCCTGGATCTCCAGACTAAAGGCCCGTCCCTCAAATCTGAGAAGCATCTAGCTTCTCTGCTCTGCTCTGCTCTGCTCTGCTCTGCCATGCCCAGGCTTCCATTTCCTCCTTCCACTGCCTCCCACAGAACCCTTAAGGAGGCTGTGTGGCCCGAGTTCTGGGTTCTCTCCAGACACAAGATGGCTGAGACACCGCCTCCCTGCCCCACAAGGAGCAGCTGACCAGTTAGTAAGGAAAATTTTTGCAGCATGGACTTGCTTAGGGAGCAGGTGCTGGACTAGAAGCTTCTACAACAAGCTTGCTTCACCCTCGGGTTAGACATCATGTCACTGAGAACTCTGAGGCCATGGCAGTCCTGAGTTGCCCCAACCTATCTGATAATTGGAAGTTTCAGGTCTCCATCTGAGGTGGTGCAGCCAGTCTGCACCTAGCCAGGACTAGACCCACCTGTCCTTTTCTGTCACCTCCCAGTGGCTCAGTCATCTTCCCGCAGCACAAGCTGAGTCACATCTCTTTGTGTTTATCATTCATCACTGAGTCAGTGCACTGATGGGACTTGTGTCTGTCCACCACTCAGGGTGGCAGTTGGCACCGCACACTAAGGGCACTGTTGGCAGAAGAGATGACAAGAAATAAAACCTCATCAAAAGAAGTTCTCATTCATTCAGCTGTCCAAGACACCTGCCTGCCACTGTAGGCTGAGGCATAGGGCACAGAGCAGGTCACTGGCTTTTCCAGTGGGCCCCTTCAGGGCCACATGGAAGGAAAACAGACACAATCTCACTCTGTGACTGGGGTCTTGAAAATCTCAGAAGCAGGCAATGAATATGTTCCCAGGGGAAGATGGAGCATGCTGTTGGCCCAGCATAGATGAGGGAGGTAAGGCAGGAGCTTGTAACCTGCCCTCCTGGGGAGAGAGGCTGACACCCTCCACAGTCCTACTTAGCAAAGAGCCCTGGCAAGGACTTCAGTGGGCCCAGTATGACGACCCACAGGAAGCTGGAACACAGCACACTGGAGGTATGGGAAGACAGGGAGCTGGTGCCAGGCAGAGGCATTTCAGATATCTACCAGCCAGTGAGAATACCCACTGCACCACCATGTCAGATACCCACTAAAACAGCCAGTGAGAGCAGTGCAGGTGAGAGGAGGAAGGCTTGAGAGGGGGAAAAAAATCCAAAATCCAAATCCAAATCCAAATGGGTAGGCGGTGTTCCAAAACTGAGGTGGCATGGACACACTGGGAGCAGCAGGGACAGAGGTGGCCCCTGCCGGGGATGGGACTGGCCTGAGAAGGAAGGGGGGCTGAGCCATAGGGCATTGTTGACTCAGTGAGGTGGAAAGAGGGACCATGTGTGGAACAGCTGGACCATGAGAAGAGGATGTACTTCTGGAGAGCATGCAGGGCAATTCAAGAGCCTTAGAAGAAGCCATGTAGGCAGAGTGGGTATTGCAGTCAATGGGAGCCAGGAGCCTAGAGCCGGACTTCCCTCTTTAAAGGTTATTGGTTATTGGTTTCTGAAGCATACAAAACATCCACTCTCACTACCTCCCCAAGACCACCAAAGGCACCAATGAGCTTGTGTTCAGGGATTCATTTCAAGGGGAGTGAAAATAGAGGAGAATATTACACTGGACTCTGAGGAGGAGCAAACAGTCCCTGTTAGACTGGAGAAAGGCAGGTACGAGGCCATCAGCAAAGAATGCTGAAGCGCTGAGCTGCAGTACTGCACAGCATCCAGCAAGGCTGGGTTGCTCCGGGCTGGGAGTGGAGAAGGATGGCTACAGCAGCCAACGTTGCCACTGTAGTATATAAATTGGCCTGTTCCCCCACCAGCAGCCAAGAGAGCTATCATTGGAGAGTTAAGCTGAGGCTTTCTGGATTGAGGCCACCAGACCTGGTAAAGTCTCCTGTGCATAGGACCCTATGAGATGCAGACACCACAGCCACAGCCCCTCTGCTGCAGGATCTAGTCAGCCCTCAGGCCTTCAGCAGCCAGGCAGAAGATTGAAAACATCTTCCCTGAGGGCCTCCTGTGAAATACAAACTTGGCAGCAGCGGGTCCCCAGTGAGATCCCAGCCAGGTTTCTCTTGGGGAATCAGCCTGCCAAGTCCCTAGGGTACTTGGGCTTCTAGTCACTTTGGGAGTCCTATCTGTAAATAAAAATAGCCAAGGAAACTTCTTTTTTATAGGAAAAGAAGTTCTATGGAGAAAACAGATCACACGGGGGAAAATTAAGTTATCACTGACATTTTCAAGGAAACAAGAGCCACAGAAAAACGAGGACTAGATGCTAGACACAAAAGAAAGGGCTGGTGAGGTAGCCCAGCCAGTGAAGGCACCTGGCACCCTGCCGCCATGAGTTCAATCCCAGGACCTACATGGTGAAGGGAAAGAACCTGACTGCCATGCGTGGGCCAGAGTTGAGCTGCAGCAGCAGCCAACTGGGGATGCTATGTAACTTCCATAAGGTGTCTGTGGAGTGTTCCAAGCATCTCAGCTACCATGAGGGCCATCCAGCTGGCTGCTTGGCTAACAGCCTTAAACCCAAGGTTCCAGAGAAGGATATAGTTACAGTCAAATCCCCCTGCCTCCCAACATCTTAACTTATTTTAAAAAAAGAAAAAAATAGCTGAGCATGACAGCTCACATCTGTAATCCCAGCACTTGGCAGCCTGAGGAGGAAAGGATTGCCATGCATTGGAGGCCATCTTGGGCTACACAGTAAATACTAATGTAGGCTATGTACAAAAGTATGTAGCAAGACCGTCAGAAAGGAAGAATAAACATTAAAGAGGTATTAGAATAAACACCCATCGTTAACCTTAATGGTATTTAATAGTGCTCAACCCTTAACCAAATGCCCCTGGGAGGAGTCGGATTGTTTTATGTCTCTTACTCCTAAACAGTAGCAACCGTGCGCTCAGGATTGAGGAGCAGGCCAGCACCACCAGGTGTATGAGGTATCCAGTCTAGAAGGTGCCTGCCTAGAAGGTAACCGGTAAGTGAAGTGTCTCAGAGAAAGTCAAGTTGTGGGCAGATTCCAGAATTAGATTGGTACGAAGTACACTGAAAACAACCCGTATCTGACAATAAGAAAAGTATTGGGGTGTGAGTGGGGAAGCAATGGCACAAGAAAGCAAGCCTTGCCCCGGTCTGTCACCTGGCACATCTGGCAACAGCACTTACATGCATTCTAAGGTAAACAGAGTGAGGATCTCTACTGCTCTGGAACCATATTGCGAGGATGGGGAGATGGGACAGGTGAGGAGCCAGTTCACTTTCTTCAGTGGAAAGTTGTGGAGGCTTACAGATGGCTGCAGATTCCTTGCCTACCCACCACCACACACCCTGTTCTTCCTCCTGAATCAGGACAGGCTCTTCAGCTGCTGAGTTCAGATAGAGCAGAGGTGCAGAAGAGACACTGCACTGTCTCCGGCCATGCTGAGTGAGAGTGCTGCAGCCAAGCTGTGGGAAGCTTGGGTTCCCTGGCTCACCAGCTCAGAGGCATCTTAGAGATGCATCCCCAAACCCCACAAGACTACCCCCATGGTGGCCATATGGAAGGGACACAGTCTCCATTAGACCCCGTCCACATGGCAGGTTTGTGTCAATTTTTTAAAAAAAATAAATGTGTATTGGGATAGTTCATGACATAATATTAGTGAAATATATCAGTAGATACAGCTTAAAACTGGAAAGAATTAATGGTTGTTTTTATTTGTCTCTTGTTTTTCTGAGAGGTGTGTTTTTTACAAATAGTGGTAACTATAAAAAAAAATTTAAAACCCAAGCGGATTGGGGGTGGACTAGGGAAATGGCCCAGTAAATAAGGTACTTTCCACACATAGAAGATGAACTGAAGCTCTGATCCTCCAAACTCACAGAGAAGCAGGCAGCCCTGGCAGCTGCCTGCAGTCCCAGCACTCAGGAGGCAGAACTGGAGCCCTGGTGAACTGACTAGTTAGACTAGCAGGATCCGTGAGCTCTGGGTGCAGACAGAGATCCTGACTATAAAGTAGAAATCAACCAGGGAAGGTAGCTGCCATCAATTTTGGGACTCCATGTTCAACCACATGCTCATGTAACACACATGCCCAACACACACACACACACACACACACACACACACACACACTACACACACACATACCACACACCACACCACACCACACACACACACACACCACACACACACACCACACACACACACACTACACACATACCACACACCACACACATACTGCACACGCACACACAAATAAATACTGAGAGGGGAAAGTGGGATGGGAAATGCATCTAGGAGCATGGAAGTGCTCTCCCATTTTATTTTAATAAACCTGCCAGATCCATTTGACACTTTACATCTGTGTATAATTTGGATTTAAAAAACTAAAAGTAGGGGGGAAAGCTGTTTATATTTAGCCAGAATGGATCCACAATTGGCCTAAAAGCTTTCCTGTACATTCAGCAAGGAGTGTATTAAACAATCCATTATTCTAGTAACTAAGATAAAATCCCTGCTGACAGGCACCCTGTATTCCAGACCATTAAAATGCTTCTGTAAAGTCTGCTTAAAGACACAGCAGCAGGCCTGGGTGGTGACACACATCCTGGTTGCCTCGGTAGACCTTGCAGGTCTAGGTGTGGAGCCTAGGGTATGTGGCAGCCCTGGAACAACACAAGCAGACCACTGGAGGCCTGAGGAGATGGCATGGCAGTCGACACTGTAAGCAGATTGCAGAAGAGCTGGCCAGGGGCCTTACAGGACACCAGCTCTTGGACTTGAGGGATTATTTGGAGTCAGGGTTGGAGTGAGAGGAATTGACACAGATTAAAGAATGAACTCCATTCTGGTAGGTGCCAGAACAAAGGTGATGCTTTGTATAACAAAGTTCTAGAGCTAGGGGGCAGCTCCATGATTACCAGGTAAAAAGAGTTGGGTTCAAGCCCCAGCATAGCCCCCTTCATAAGGAAGGTTCTAGAGAAAGGGGTGTTCTGGACCTGAGAAAATGAGCTTGAATTTGCATATAAGTAAATCCTGTTTATAACTTTAAAACCTTATTGTGGGGCTAGAGAGATGGCTAACCCAGTTAGGGGCACTAGCCACTCTTCCAGAAGACTGGGATGGAAGTCTAGTGGCTCACAGCTGTCCATAACTCCAGTCCCACAGAGATCTGATACCGTCTGGCCTCCTCAGGCACCAGGCACATGTGATACACAGGCATACATGCAGGCATACATGTGAAAATAAGTTTAAAAAAATTAACTGTAACCAAGTCTGTTAGCACATCCCTGTAATCCCAGCTGCTCAAGAGGCTGAGGCAGGAGGATAGCAAGTTCAAGTCTAGCTTGGGCTACAGAGCCTATGAGTTAAATTCCAGCTCGGGCAACTTAGCAAGACCCAGTCTCAAAACAGAAATTATAGGGGAGAAGGTGCCTGGAGCCATAGCTGAGGATGGAGGACTACCCAGGCCTGTGTGGGGTCCCCAAGTTCTATTCTCATTCCTGTAAAAAAAAAAAAAAATACATAAGTGGCCAATTGAACCTTAGGATAAGATAATCTCTTTGAACCTGTTCTGCCTTTCTATGAGCTTTTATGATTATCAAGGGTTTCTTTCTCTAGTATATAAAGTCATCTTAGGGGGTAAGATCCATTTAAGTAATTTATTTTACTTAAAAATGTCATTTTACGCCGGGCAGTGGTGACGCACGCCTTTAATCCCAGCACTTGGGAGGCAGAGGCAGGCGGATTTCTGAGTTCGAGAGTTTGAGACTAGCCTGGTCTACAGAGTGAGTTCCAGGACAGCCAGGGCTACACAGAGAAACCCTGTCTCAAAAACCCAAACCAAAAAAAACAAAAACAAAAATGTCGTTTTACTCAAACAGGTTCATGAACTTCACTGTGTTCCACAGTGTTCCTAAATTGTACATTGTACAGTTCTGGAAAGCAGTTAACCAAATACCAAGAAAATGAATGCAGAATCAGGTGAGAAACTGTCCTTCAGCATATTTTACCTTAATAGATTTCCCAGCTAGCAAGACTGCTGCTGGAGTGAGATCGTCCTAGTGCTCATGACACCAAGTCACAGGGAGGTTACTTAGTGCACGCTGGACACCTAGGACTTTGCGTCCCTCCATGCCCAAAGCCTCAGGTATCACAGTCCACCCATTGACTCGGAAGGATGACTCAGGGGCTGGGGAGGTGACTAAGCACATAAAGCGCTGTCACACAGTGACGACCTGAGTTCAATCCCCAGAACCCACATAAAAAGAAGGAAGGGAAAAAAAGGAAGAAGGGAACTGACTGCAGTTGTCCTCTGACCCCCACATGCTCCCCAAGGCGTGCACACCACCCCATCATACACATCACAATGATACATTTCTAAAGGATGACTTTGAGCTACACCTGCCAGCTAGACAGAGGAGGTCTTGCCTCGTGGGTAAAATAACAGTCAAGGGTGCCCACAGAGAGCCACTTCTGCCAGGCCCACTCCTGAATGAGGTCCCCACAGGCTCAGACCCTCTTGCCTTGGCTGAAACTGCAGAAGGGACTCAGCTGTGCACTCCCCCCCCCCCAGGGATCATGGGGTGAGGTGAGGGAAAGGGGTGTTACATCTGTCTCCTTCCTCTTCCCACCCAGGGCCCAGCAAGTTCCTGCATGGCCCAGAGACTGACCTAACTGGGGTGATGAGAAAGTGAAGGCAGGACTACACACAACCCCTCTCTGAGTCCCCACAGCAGCCCCAGGACATACTACAGAAGAACTAGAACTGGGTGGGCTATATATTTACTTTACATATCTGAGTCAGGGAGGTGGGTTTATGGCATACGGCTGAACAAGGAGGCAGATTTAGCTGTCTTTATAAGAGGTCTCTGTAGGGAAGCAATCTTAGGCTGCAGTCATCCCAGAGGAGAAAGCTGATAGCTTCTGCATAGACTGTTAAAATTTGCATTCAGACCAGAGAAAGGCTTTGCCACCCCTCTGAGTTTCACTGGGAAAGGCTTTGCCACTCCGTGGGCCTGAGGCATTGGGATCCCTGATAGCTCAGCCCATGTCAACAACACACATTCACTGGGATTTTATCTGCTCCTTAGGCTCAACTCAAGGCTCCTTCTGCTCCTATGGGGGCCGGGGGGTGGGGGGAGTGTATTTCTTGCTGGAAATGAAATGATCAAAGCAAGGCCCCACCTCATAGGCTCCATCAGGACAGAAGGGTCACTGCCAAAATGAGCCACCTTCTTTAACACTGGCCATGGGGTCCACTTGCAAGCCTTCCAGAATTCCAAGGCTTGTTTCTTTGTTCTGAAGTTCAGAATATGGCCTCCTCTTCCTCCACACACACACACCCTTCCCCTTCAGTGCATACTAAACCACTAAGTTCTCCTACTACGTCCCCATAGCAGCCCTGGGGTGCAGGCCCTGTCTCTTGCCCATTCTCAGGTGAGAGAACCTAGGCTTGGAGAGATGACCCTTCAGAAGATAATCAGAAAATGCTGGAAGCGAATGGGAGCTCAGATCCAAAGTGCACTGTGTTTCTTTATTAAATGTTTTTAATTCTAATTGTGTGTGCCTAGGTGTTTTGTCTGCATGTGTGTCTGAGCATATCACTGCTGTGCCTGGTGCCCACAGAAGCCAAAAGAGGGTGTTGGATTTCTTTCTTTCAATTAGTACTTCTCAAAATTCAGCTATTCATGTATCACTTTAATGATTTTTTTCTGCCATAGCCACATAATGGCCTGTGGTCATATTTATTTAATGTTTTTCATTAAACAAGCTTGGGTTTTTCCTTGAAATAATTAGAAAGGAAAACTTACAGTTACCAAAAAATAGAGGGCCAGCTGGGGAGTTAGCAAGAGTTGGTATAGTGTTCACCAGTATGCACAAAGCCCTGGGTTCCATGCCCAGTACCCAGAGCTTGGGGGAGAGGAGGCAGGATCAAAAGTTCAAGGACATGGCCAAGCATGGTGGGGCATGCTTTTAATCCCAGAGGCAGACAGATCTGTGTGAGTTTGAGTTCAGCCCAGTCTGCAAAGTGAGTCTTGCACAGCCGGCTCTGTTACACAGAGAAACCCTGTATCAACAAATAAAAAACAAACAAACAACAACAACAAAAAGAATTCAAGGTCATCTCTGGCTGTCTAGCATGTTTGGGCCTGGCTAGGCTACACAAGACCATCATGAAGAAGGAGGAGAAGGAAGGAGAAGAAAAAGAGGGAACAAGAAGGGAGATAAAAGAAGGTGGGGGGAGTAACCAGAATGCATTATAGAAATGCATGAAATTGTCAAAGAACTAAGTTAATTAAAAGCAGGAAGACCACCATCACCAGCCTCAAGTAGAAGGCAGCTGCGAATTCCAAGCCTGCAAGTAGCAGTGTGAGTCTTTGCCTGGGGGTCTCTGCTTCAAAAGAGATGGTAAAGTTAGCACAATGTTAAAGGCATTCAGGAACCAACTGAGATTCTTTCCTAGATATCATCAAAGGGATGGAAAAAGAGACCAACAATGCTCCCTCAAACCTGTCACTGCTGTGCCTGGGAGGCGGAGCCAAGAGGTCTGTCTCTCTCAAGATTTTATGCCCAGAGGTAGTAGCTGAACTAGCCCTATTTCACCTAAAAGACCATACCTGACACTTCAGTTTGTCCTGGCTTGGAAAATGCTGGCTAAGATAGAGGTAAGAACTGTGGCAGGAGCAGATACATCTGGTCTCAATCACACTGCCAGCCTGCTCCTTCCTTCTGAGACAGCTCACGCTGAGGAGGCTGGCTAGCCCACCAGTGGTACACAGCTGAAGACTATAACTCACCCTCTCCCAGAGTTCGCAGCAAGAGGTGTTGAGCCCAGTTAGTCCCTCCTCCAGCTATGACTAATTGTTGACAGTGGCCATCTTCTGGTGGCCCCAGCAGATAACTACAGCTTCTGTGAGTTTATGGCTATGGTGACAAAAAGGATGGCATTTCCAAGTCTTCACTGCCTTCTGACTTGCATTCTTTCTTCTTCCTCCTTCGCTTCGTTCCCTGAGCCTTAGAAGAGTTGTATCCATGTCTTGTTCAGGGCTGAGCACTCAACCACCATTTCTTCTCAGCGCCTGGGCCTCACATTCAGTCTTTGGGCAGTGATTGGTTGCTCCTGGCAGGTCTTATCTAGCTCTGGTAGGTATCCAATTGGGTAACAAGAAGAGTCTGCACTGGTTTTGGAGTATCTGGAGCATCTCTGACCATGACTGACATGGAGATGCTCTAAACCTGGTTCTGGGACTTTTGTTTGGTAATCACAGCTTCTAGGTACAGTGTTATTCAGCCACATAGTGCACCTCTCTTCTAATATGTGTGTGTGTGTGTGTGTGTGTGTGTGTGTGTGTGTGTGTGTAATTCTGCTACAATATAGTAAGTTTACACACTTGTTTTGGTTAACTACCTCCCACCCATCCCCTCCTCTCCACTTCTTTCTCTATTTAAATCTTTCCACTCCAAAGAGCATTACTGCTACTGCAGAGAACATGGGTTTGCTTCCCAGAACCCACTTGGCAGCTTACAGCCATAGTAACTCCAGTTCTGGGGAGTCCAGTACCCCCTTCTGGCCTCTACCTGTACCAGATACACACACCATACACTTAGATACATTCGGGGAAAACATTTGTACACACAAACTAAAAATTAAATGTTAAGAAACAAAAACCTTTCCACTCGAAGTATTCACCCTCTCTGCTTTCCCCTTATCTGTGTCTTGTTATCCGCTCTCCCTTAAGGGACCACACACACACACACACAGAGAGAGAGACAGAGAGACAGAGAGAGGGAGAGAGGGAGAGAGGGGAAAAGAGAGAGAGAGGGAGGGAGGGAGAGAGAGAGAGAGAGAGAGAGAGAGAGAGAGAGAGAGAGAGAGAGAGAGAAACCTCCTAGTTTCCTGGCTTCACAAGCACTCCAAGGTAAGCACACATTTTAAAGAATCAAAACTAAGAGCCAAATGTAAGAATGAAACAGCATCTGTCTTTCTGGGCCTGAGTAACACTATATATTTTTTCCAGTTCCATATGTTTACCTATGAATAAAATTCATAAGTGCATATGATCTGTTAAAAAATAACAAAACATTTCAGGATAGCCAGGCTTAAAATAAGTGAACTGTCTTAACAATACATACATACATACATACATACATACATACATACATACATACATACATAAAACAGCTACTAAATCCACGAGCAGTCCAACCAGTTCTGAAACGCTCTGGTTTTGTAGGCTACCAGGGTTTCAATCATCTTAATCTGTTTCTTTCTCTTTCCATCTTTGCACTTCTTCCCGCCCTTCATCCTCATCTTCATCAGTTAGAGCTTTCCTCAGCACTGACATCTGCTTTGTCCTCCTCACATCTCCCTTTCCTTGTCCTCAAACCTTCCTCTTACCATTCTTGTGACTTATGGCTCTCCTCCCCTCCCCTCCCCTCCCCTTCCCTCCCCGTATCACCCACAGCACCACCCTTCTGCATCCCAGTCAGGATCTTCCCAGTCCTCTCAAAGCCAGCTGGGGGAGGGGCTTGAAAGTGCTCAGGTTAGTCATAGATAAACGGAGAGGGGTTTTGCAGACAACTGGTCTCTTTCAAAAAGACTCCAAGCTACTGCCTTCTGTTTCCCCATAAGTTCAGGTGTGTGAGATTCTCAGATTCTGCTGTTAACCTGTCCAGACCTTCAAAACTCCTACTGCCTCTGAGCTTGAGCTTTTCCAGTTTGGGTAATGGGGAATTTTGGAACTGAAATTAAGCCTGCACTCAACAAAGGAAAGAACTCTGCATTCACAAATTCGGCCACTAGCCAGCCTTTCAGTTTTCCATCATTTGATTTGGATTGTTTAGACCAAGTCCTGGGACAGTTGCTTAGGTCCTGCCTCACCTCCTGGTAGCTCCCCCTCCACATCCATGTCTTCATCACTTCTCTTCAGATTTAGTTTCCCTAGCCTATGCTCCTGCCTCACACTCTTGCCCCTCAGCTCCCCTCTTAGAATTTCTGGTCCCAAAGGAATAGAGATGAGCTCACATGTAACCATGTCTTAGTTACTTTTCTATTGCTCTAAGGAGACATGACCACGGCAACTTATAAAAGAAAGCATTTTATTTGGGGTTCACAGTTTCAGAGGTTGAGTCTGTGACCATCATGGTGGGAGCGTATCGGGAGGCAGGCATGGTGGACGGGCAGTCATGGTATGGCTCTGGAGCTGAGCATTTATATGCTGATTGAAAGCTCAAAGCCCACCCACCCCACCCCCCTGCCCTGTGACGCACTTTCTCTAACAGGGCCACACCTCCTAATCCTTCCCAAACAGTTCCAACAAGTATTCAAATATATGAGCCTATAGGGGTCATTCTCATTCAAATCACAACTATGGACCTACTAAGGGCATCAGATAGGGCCTGTGGAAAGTTATAAACCCTCTCACCACCTCTTGAGTTCCAAGGCCACCGTTTTCTACTCTTGCTGAACCAACATCACCCAGGGTCTCTTGGCCACAGCCTGGAATGAGGAAACCTTCCTGTCTCTTTTCATTCAACTCTGTATTCTTCCTTTATGCTGTCACCCATGGATGGAAAGATTCACCCCCTCCACTGCAGAGCAACACACACATATGACAAGCCACTTTACTACCCTCCATATTACTTCTGCTCTGAAGCCCTAGTCAGGCAAAATGTATTGATCACTGTAGACTGTCAGCTGCTGCTTTGTGTGAGGGTTACAAGATAGCTGTCTGCTTGCTGGAGAGACTGGGAACTGGTAGCTACTTAGCCCATGGGGCTGGAGGCCTCAGCAATCCCAATGTGGTCCTGAGGAGAACCCATTCCAGCAGCAGCCCAGGTAGCAACAGGATAGCTGGACTCACAAACAGGACTCGTGAACTCAAGCACAGAAGAGATGAACTTGTAAACAGGGGTACGTGAGTTCACAGCTGAACTGTGAAGGCAAGCAGGTAAGAAGCAAGAGCTTCCCCTCAGACCTTCTGTCTGACCCATCTACACTCAGATGGTCTTCCCGTTTCATTTACTATGAGCAAGCGAATCCCTCTCAGGAATGCTCAGAGGTTATCAACATAACCCCTCACAGGTGTACCCAGAGCTTGTCACATGTGGGAAAAAACAAACGGGGGTGGGGTGGGGTGGGGGAGTCCATCTCGCAGGGGCATGGCCGTGACCCGGGACCGCAGCAGAGGCAGCCTGCCGGGGCGGAGTCCCAGGGCTTCCCACATACTCAAGAAGCTCTAGGGTTCTAAAAGCTGAAAGCTTGTCGGCGGCAGGCACGGAAGACACGTGGAGTCTGTATTTATTGTCCATGGCATGAAATTTGGATCTGGATGTGTATGCACCACCCCTCCCCCCAAGAGCCAGGGGAGAGCTGGCTTATATAGGGGAGTGAGAAAGAGGAGGGATTGGAAAGAGATAACTTAATTAGCTACGCCCCCTTTAGATAACTCATTAATATGTAAATTTCTCAAGGTGGAGGCCTGTTAGTCACGCCCTTTATCTATGTCTTACGTGACTGACCGTACAAGTTAAATGGAGATTAGACCAAGTGTACACCTGCAGTCTCGGGGTTCCAGGCCCATGCAAACCCACGAACCAAGATGCCCTTCCACGGCCCGACAGTCACATAATACCCATCAGGTTGAAAACGTTAACCATCTCAAGGGTCATACATGTTTCAAAAGAGCACTGCGGTGGCTATTCTTGGTTGTCAACTTGACTACATCTGGAATTAAATAAAACCTGTGTGGCTGAGTATGTCTGTGAGGGATATTTTCTTAAGTCATTTGAAGTGGGAAGGCCTACTTTTAATCCAGATCTTCTAAGGTGGGGAGATCTGCCTTTAATCTGATGTCAGCCTATTTAAATGACATGGAAGAAGAAAGCTTGCTCTCTTTTCCTGGTAGTTGGCAGGTCCATTCCTTCACTGAACCAAAGCCTGCAAGCCATTCTTTGTTTGTTTGTTTGTTTGTTTGTTTGGACAGGGTTTCCTGTGAGCCCAGGCTATCCTGGGACTTATTCTGTAGAACAGGCTGGCCTTCAACTAAGAGATCCAAGTGTCTCTGCCTCCCAAGTGCTGGATCCACTACTTGGCTCTGTAAACCATTCTAATAAAGTGTGTGTGTGTGTGTGCGTGTGTGTGTGTGTGTTCATGCACGTGTATGTACACACACACACACACACACACATACACACATACACATATGAGAGGGAGAGAGAGAGATCCATTCTGTAAGTTCTGTTCCTCTGAAAACCCTGACTAATAAAGCTACTGTCTGCTTTAGTAACCTTTTTGTTCTCTTTTGGGGTCACACACACAAAGGAGGGAACGCACTACAATGGGCAATATTCTTCTATGCCTGCTGGCTGCCCTGGGGCTGTTTAGTCCACCCTTGTGTGAGGAGTCTTTTGCTCTCAAGTGCTGACATCTGACCTGTGCCCTTTTAGATCTGTTGCTAATTTTGTCTCTGCACTGGGCAGTTCCTCTGGTCAGGCTAAGCGAGCTGAGGCTCCAAGCAGAGACTTTCCAGTGACCTTCCCTCATAATGAAAATGAGTGATCTGTTACTAAAAGAAATGCCCTTGGCCTAAGGAAGTTCTGATCTAATCTAACTATATCCTGTGCTCTCTTAATCTAGTGCGCTGGGTCCCTGAACATCGCTGTACTCACTTATGGGTCATTTTGTCATTAATCTGGCTCAATCCATGTTTACAATGATGATCTGATGAAAGCTGAGAATGTGAAGTGGATAGTAACAGTTCTGTGTCTGTCTACATGAGTGTTCCCGGACTCTAACAAAGAGACACACGCTCCTCCATCTACTTTGGGTGACTCTAGGGGACAGGGACAAGGGTCTTACAGAGATATCAGAGTATCTGACATCTTGACCACTGGTGGCCTCACAGGGAGTCTCATCAGGGGTCAATGCTCCATCTGGTGGAATGAACTCCAATTCTGCTACATTTAAAGAAAAAACAAGTGAGCTCCACGTGTGACACTCCACCACCCCAGGGTGCTGGGGTTCTAGCTGGGGGCTGCCTCTTGGTTCTGTCTTGCCTTGGAATGTTAGTTCAGCTGAAGACCTCACACAGCAGATGAAAAGCCCTGGGTCCTATTACTGTCTGTTAGGACACAAGCCGACTTTAGTAGGCCTTCATTTTCAAGGGTTTCCTTACCCTCTACTCTTTTCTTTCTTTCTTTCTTTCTTTCTTTCTTTCTTTCTTTTTTTTTTTGGTCCCTTCATAGTAAAAAGTATATTTATAAACCCCAGTTTAAAATATAAATGAACAAAAACAATAACCCTCTAACCACATGAGGCCTAAATCAGAACTGGAAGGTTTGTACCTGTTTCTACTCAAGTTAATAATTGACTCTGTGTCTCTCTGTGCGTGCTTGGCTTCAACAGAGGATCTTTACCATGAGATGTAACTTCTTCAGAGAGTTTCAGTTCCCAGGAAGCATCTGGACATCGTGGGGGCTGAGGAGGAGCAGGTAGATGCTGGTGAACAAACGGAACACCTGGGGTTCCAAGTCAAACCTGTGAGTCACGCAGTAAGGAGGTATGAACCAGGGCTGGCCGAGGGAGGAGGACTGCTACATGTAGCAATGAAATGAAGGTGGTTCTTTCTTTTGTAAAAATTTTAAATTGTTATCTTAAAAACTATGTGAAATAAAGTTTACCATCTAAAAGGGGGGGGGGATGCCTTCAGTCTCAGCACATAGGAGGTAAAGGCAGGAAGATCAGGGCTTAATGGTCAGCCTACATGAGACCCTGCCTCAAAAAGACCAAGTAGTTAATAATAGTAATTAATAATGATAATTGTACAGCAGTAGCAGTATTTGGTTGCTGGGGATGTAGCTCTAGTACATCACTTACCCAAAAGGCCCCAAGTTCAATGCTGAGGAGCCCAAAATAAAATAAAAAGTACATGTTGTTCTCCCCCGACCTTTTTTGAATGACTCTCACTATGTAGCCCTGGCTGGTTTGCAATGTACTGTGTAGCCTAGGCTGTCCTCATTCTCAAAAGAGGCTAGCCTGCCTCTGCCTCTGCCTCTAGAGTACTAGAATTAAAGGCACGCCCAGGCAAAATTGGTCTTGTTTTTTGAGGCAAGATCTCATTAAGTCCCATCTGGTCTCAAATTAACTCTCCAGATAGTCAACGATAATCTTGAATTTATACTGGAAAATAACTAGACAGGGCCGGACTATGTGTATGTAGCACAGGATGACCTTGAAGCCTGCCTTGGCCTACAGAGTGCTGGGACTAAAGGGGCATCCCAGTGTGCCTCTATTCAAAGGTTGAACAAACTTTCATTGCACCTATAGACCATGTTTCTCTGGCCCACTCATCCATCAGCGGGCATGTGTCCTGACCCCACACCTCTTGACCACTGGGATAATACTGAACCCAGTGCATTCTTCTCAAAATATACTCTGAGGTGGGATCACTGTACCACAGAAATACTTTGAGCCTAGCCTACCCCGGGGCTACAGGAAGCTCATAGTTTCTGTTGGTTGGTTGGTTGGTTGGTTGGTTGGTTGGTTGGTTGGTTTACCTCTCCCCTCCGAACCCCCACCACCTCCTCTTCCAGCCTGAGTTTCTCTCTGTGACTCTCTGGATGTCTTCAAACTCACTCTGTAAACCAGGTTGACCCTGATCTCAGAGATCTGCCTGCCTCTGCCTCCCAAGTGCTGGGATTAGAGGCATGCACCATCTGTTTCTTGTCCTAAACTACACCTACAGATGTGCCCAAGGTGTGTACAGAGCACTCACCCTGGCATCCCTCCACCAGCCTAAGAGAACTTAGTAAGGATCAGGATCAGGAGTAAAACCTGCCTGCTTCTCAGGAAGATTCAAGTTTGCCTCAGGGTACTGCACCCACTCAAACCTGGCATGTTTTGGTATCATCTTTATGAATGTACACTCAAATCAAAGACAAGGCTCTCCCAGCCTGCCCTAATAACTTTGACACCAAACAGGCCATGAATCAATGGTGCCCCAATATTACCTAGGCAATAGTCATTCTGGGATGCAGACCTTGGTACCCAACTGACTCCCTCAAAGCCAGGTGTGAAGATTGTGAGCATACCACTGAGACCACTCTGTGACCTTGTTTCCATGTCAACGGGGCTCATGATGTCAAAAGGCCGAATCCAAACCCTGCACCCAGGCTATGTGTTTCCAGCCCCACCCCAGAGCATATCCCAGTCCAGCTAGTTCTCTGGAACAAGAGTGATAGGTCCTGACCATGTGAGAGTGTCCTAGCAGCATGGGACACACACTCTCACCCTGGGGAAAGCGGCTTCCAACCTCTCACCCTTAAGGGGGAGGGCAACCATGGAGCAGTATCTGTCAGCCCTCCCCTGAACCCACCCCCCCCCAGGCTGGCCTAGCCACACCCTGCCACTTCTGTTCAGGCAGCAGAGCTTCCTTTCCAGAACTGGAGGGGTGGGGTCAGGGAGGAGCCTGAGGATTAGGGAGGGACACAGAATTTTTCAAGCAAGAACTGTTCTGCATCTACTGCCATCCCCCCACCAGTCCCAGCTATGCAGGGAACCCGGGTGCTGCTGCTGCTGGGCCTCAGGCTACAACTGTCCTTTGGTGTCATTCCAGGTATGAAGATTCCCCTAACTGCTTATCCCTACTCACAAATACAGCCTTCCGCTGACATCTGCCTCTGGTCTCTCCCTTATCCAGCGGAGGAGAAGAACCCAACCTTCTGGAACCAAAAGGCAAAGGAGGCCCTAGATATTGCCAAAAAGCTACAGCCCATTCAGACATCAGCCAAGAACCTCATCATCTTCTTAGGGGACGGTGAGTGTGTGAGTCCTGGCCACCCTGGGGCCCTCGAGCTCCAGGCACCCAATTATGGGTCCAGGAAAGCCTAGGGTTCAGATGTGACCAGATCCTGTTTTTTCAGGAATGGGGGTGCCCACAGTGACAGCCACCAGGATCCTAAAGGGACAGTTGGAAGGTCATCTAGGACCTGAGACACCCCTGGCCATGGACCACTTCCCATACATGGCTCTGTCCAAGGTGAGTACTGGAACACATATCTCAGACGGGAAAGGGGGCTGGAGGAGGAAGAACCCAAAAGAACTAGAGCCGAAGTTTGCAACCAGGACAGGATAGACATGTCCCAGGAAGCAGGGTCTAATGTCTACCAGTAGCACCCAGCTGAGAGTGTCTCTGTCCCCAGACATACAACGTGGACAGACAGGTCCCGGACAGTGCAGGCACGGCCACCGCCTACCTCTGTGGGGTCAAAGCCAACTACAAGACCATCGGCCTGAGTGCGGCTGCGCGATTCGACCAGTGTAACACCACGTTTGGCAACGAGGTCTACTCAGTGATGTATCGTGCAAAGAAAGCAGGTGAGCTGGGCATGGAGGTACACACCATTAATCTCAGCCGTTGGGAGGCAGAGGCAGCAGATCTGACTTCAAGACCAATCTGGTCTACATACTGAGTTCCAGGCCAGCCAGAGCTACATAGCAAGGACTTGTGCAAAAACACACAAACAAACAAACAAAACAAGTGGGTTAGTGCCAGGCTAAGGAGCTGGAGCAGGCTTGGAGCACCCGATTCCTGTCATTTCTAGGAAAATCTGTGGGAGTGGTGACCACCACGTCGGTGCAGCACGCCTCTCCAGCCGGCACCTACGCACACACCGTGAACCGTGATTGGTACTCGGATGCACAAATGCCCGCATCAGCACTGCGGGATGGCTGCAAGGACATCGCTATACAGCTCATTTCCAACACGGACATTGATGTGAGCCCCAAGAGTGAGGGAGAGGGCTGCATTGAGGGGTCACTCACTGAAGTCTATGCAACCTACATCCTGAGCTCTGGGTCCTCTGTGGTATCTGAGGAATGGGTAGGAAAGAGAGTGTTGACATGCAGCCCAGGAGATGTCCTTCCCACATACCTGGTCTGTCTGTTGGGAGGAGACAAAGGAATCCCAAGTCCTCCTGTCCTGACCTTCTGATTATAGGTGATCCTTGGTGGGGGCCGCAAGTTCATGTTTCCCATGGGGACACCAGACCCTGAGTACTCAGGCATCAGAGCTCAGTTCGGAAGCAGGCTGGATGGACAGAATCTGGTACAGAAGTGGCTGGCAAAGCACCAGGTGACAGGGGCACCAGGGTATAAGGCTAGCAGACATGATTACAGGGCTGTGCATTTCAAGGTATGTACTTAGTGGACTGGCTGTGTCCCTGCAGGGGGCCCGGTATGTTTGGAACCGCACGGAACTCTTTCAGGCTTCCCAGGACTCAGCAGTGACTCACCTCATGGGTAATGGTCCATTTCCTACCATGTCATTTTTAGAAGGACTTCACTGAACATCTATGTAAGTGTCATGACCCAGTTACACAGCCTGAGATCCGTGTGTTTGTGTCCCTCAGGCCTCTTTGAACCTAACGACATGAAATATGACATCTACCGAGACCCTACTATGGACCCTTCCCTGGCCGAGATGACAGAGGTGGCTGTGCGCATGCTCAGTAGGAACCCCAAAGGCTTCTATCTCTTTGTGGAAGGTGAGTGGTCCAGCCTGGCACAGAGGAGGAGGAGACAGGGGTCCAGCACAGGCTCAAACATCTCCCCATCCCTGGTTTCCTTCAGGGGGCCGCATTGACCATGGCCACCATGAAACTGTAGCCTACCGTGCGCTGACTGAGGCTGTCATGTTCGACTCAGCCGTTGACAAGGCGGACAAGCTCACCAGTGAGAAGGACACAATGATCCTCGTCACTGCTGACCACTCTCACGTCTTCTCGTTTGGTGGCTATATACCTCGAGGGAACTCTATCTTTGGTAGGCCAGGGACAAGGCAAATGTATCAGATGTACTGGTCACACAGCAGAAATTTCTCTGGGCCTCAGTTTCCCTGTCTGTCAAATGTGTATAGATACTGTACCTGCCTTGCAGGGGGTTCATGATGATAGGCCAGTTGTCAGGCAAAGGTGAAAATTTTTGGTCTATATTGGCAGGGCAGTGACAAAGTGTCTCTCTCTCTCCCTGCAGGACTGGGGGCCCCCTTCAATGCTCTAGATGGTAGACCTTTTACCTCAATCCTATATGGCAACGGTCCCGGCTATAAACTTGAGAAAGGTACCCGGCCAGATGTCACTGACAAAGAGAGTCGTAAGTTCTATGGGGCCACCACCCTTGAAATTGAGAGAAGACTGGGGTCAAAGGCCTTCTGCCCTAAATACCTTGTTTCCCTAGGTGACCCTAAGTACCGGCAGCAGGCAGCTGTACCCCTGTCGTCAGAGACCCACGGTGGGGAGGACGTGGCCATATTCGCGCGTGGCCCACAGGCGCACCTGGTGCACGGTGTGCAGGAGCAGAACTACATCGCGCATGTCATGGCCTTCGCAGCCTGCCTGGACCCCTACACCGACTGTGGGCTGGCGCCCCCTGCTGACCAGAGCAGTGTGGCGAGCCGGGGCCACACCTCCACCCTGCTGTTCCTGTTGGCAGGGACAATGTTGATTCTGACTGTGGCAGCTGAACCCTGACTACCTCAGCGCACTGGACTTCCCTCCACTGCCCCACGGGCTCTAGTGCTCATGACTGTGGTGGTTTGACTATGGTTGGCCCAGGAAATGGCACTATTAGGAAGTATGGCCTGGTTGGAGGAAGTCCTTCATATATAGATGTAGAACTCTCAGCTCCTCCTGCACCATGCTTGCCTGGGCATGACCATACTCCCTGCCTTGATGCTAATGGACTGAACCTCTGAACCTGTAAGCCAGCCTCAATTAAATGTTGTCTTTATAAGAGTTGCCTTGGTCATGGTGACTGTTCACAGCAGTAAAACCCTAACTAAGACACTGGCTCTCATTCTCCAGACTCCCCCTGTCCCTCTGGTTCCCTGTGTCTTCAGGTTCCCAGACTCAGACATAACTCAGATTGCAAGTCCTGCCACTCACCATGGACTCTAACAGACCTCAGTGTTACAACCTTCAGGATACCCAGCAGACCAAGGGAATGCCATGCTGGTGTCTGTCACTGATGCCAGCTCCCAGAAAATGTGACACCATGCATTCTGTCACAGCTCAGCCTGTGCCTGAGGACCATGTAGGCACTTGGTGTCCCCACAGGACAAGGACTGAACAGAAAAGCATGGTGTTTTTTCTTGGCTTCGGTGTCCACAGCACACCAAACAGAGCCTGGAGAGGCTGACATAGCCGAGATGAACAATGGCTCTTTGGCAGTCCTCAGCTGCCACCAGTGGCCTCAAACTCATGATCCTCCTGCCACAACCTCCCAGGTGCTATAATTACACACATGAGCCTCTGGGCCCAGCTTGCACATTAATGTCCAAGCAAAGGGTGCTTCCGTCATTCTCCTGGGAGATTTTGCACTAATACAATGAACTATCACCCAGCATAATTCCAGCAATGCTTTGCTGAAAGAAAGGCTGGGTGCTCAGGTTGAGGAAGTGAGAAATGGAGGCTGAGTGAGGGAGAGAAGCAGGAAGTTGGGGGGATGTTGGAAGATCCAGAATGAGCATCCCGATACAAGAGATGAGTCATGGCTTCCGGGTTCCACCTCCTGGCAGTGAGCTTCAGGTTTGCAAGGGCCAAATATTTCAGCCACACACAGCTCAATTCTTGCCAAAGGCCCCACCCCTTAGCTGGCTGCAGAGGTAGAGCAGGTAACACGCTAAGGACAAAGTATAAAAAGAAGAACACACAGAAGAACGTGTTTCAGGCTCTGACTAGGAAAGGCCCTAAGGGGTCAGGGCCAGTAGTTTCCCATCTTCCTATAGGCAGTTCACTCCAGACTCACAGGGGCTGCCTCAGAGTTGACCTTCATTGTCCTCTGATAGGCAGAGAGACCAGTCAGCTTTCCCCTACATAGTCAGGGCAAGGCAAGGAGCTATGGTCACACCTGCCCTAGGAGACATCCAGACTCCCACCTTACCATCCCAGGAGGACTCTACCTTCCCGGGCTCTTACAGGGCAGCAATGAGCACTAACATGTGACCAGGGGATCTGGAGTCATGATTGAGTGCTCCCACCTGCCTCCTGCAGAGATGGGAATTCAAAGGTCACCAAGTAGAAAGCTCTAGGATGCTGGTAGAGGCACCCTGAGGCAAGAAGCTGGGAGTCAGAAGTAGGGGACCTGCAGCCTCACCTGCGGGGTGTGGAGGATGAGCAGGGACACCTGCTGCAGATATTTCATTGCCAGCAACATCCTTGTCCTCAGAGAAGTCCTTCTGGAAGATCTGGGCTTGTAGCTTTAATTTTTTCGAAGACTGCTTTTACTGATGGTTCTTAAATACTTTATAAACTCCCATTTAGCTTACCACCCACCAGAAGTAGTGGAGAAGAAAGGATACCTGTTTAGAAATGGTTCTTTGGAACAACCCCCATCTGCATTGTCAGGCACAGGTCGATTCACTTGCAAACACCTCACAGAGATACCAACAGTCCGGTTCGGTGTAGTCGGGATAGTAAACATGAATCAGCAGCGATGGCACTACCTAGCAGAGACAACCAGACCTTAGCCTCAGCACAAATCAGCAGGAGGGACCAGGGCCAACAGGAACACCTGGAAAAGTCCTTAGCCATGACTCTCAGCAAAGTGAAGATTAGTGAAGGCCTATAAGCATTTACCAATGCAAGCAAGCCACGCTCAGCCTTCTTCACTGGCTGTTGAGTCCTATCTATACTCCTTCCAAACATCACGTGTCCTTCACAGGTCTTGCCTCCACATGGAGTCTGTCTCAGCTGACATCACTCTGCCAATCAGCCCCAGTCTTCGGAAGTGGCAAGAAGCCACAGCACACCACCAGAAATTTGTTGGCAAGTTTCTCTCTATGGAATACCAAAAAATGGAGCTCAACTATTCAATGTAAGGCAAACCAACAAACTTGTGTCATTAGCAAAGCAAAGAGGCCTTCGTCACATGCCCTTTCATGTGCTTGCTTTAACAGAATATCCCTTCCCCTGCGTCTAAACATTCCTTCACAAGTCTGGCTTAGTCTTTCACCTGTGTCCACTCCAATGAAACCTTCCTTCACGTGCTTGCCTTAACAAAACACCATCCAACACCACTGACTTTCCGTTAAGTTTTCACTTCATGAGCCAGATGCTATTTGAATATTCTCAATGGTCCTGTAGGAGGCAGGAAGCATGTAGGAGAGAGAAGCAACAAGATTTAATCTAAATCTCTTCACCTTAGCCTCAGGCAGACTCTTCACCAAAATATGCAAAAACAGTTTCTACGCCATACACCACATGTCTTCTCCACTGAAATCTTGTGGGCCAGGTCTGCACTGTTCAAATCAGTGTGGGCAACAAAGTCTTCCACATTCCTACTAAGATGGTCCATTAAGCCCCACTTAAAGGATTCCACCACTTTCCAAATCCAAAGTCCTCACATCCATTCTTCCAAACAAAAGCATGATCAGGCCTATCACAGCAATACCAATACCTCAGTCTCTGGTACCAACTTCTGTCTTTTTGGTCACCACAGGTGACAGGTGATGTGTACCTGATCCCCAGTCTTTTGCAGACACATGGACAGTTTTCAGGACACTGGGGCAAACCTCAGCTGAGGGAGTCAGGGTTGCTTTAAGAACAGCATGGGAGGTACTCGACACTGTACACCTAGCACAATAGCAAAGATAATGGCAATAGCAGATTCAAAATGAGGCCCTTATGTCAACCTACAAAAGATAACATATTGCTGTGGGTCACAGAGGGAGAGGCCGAATGACATCAATCCAGTTGACACTGAGGCTGTGAACTTGACTTTAGATACAGCAAAAGCTGGCCCATTTAAGTATTGCTGGCCAGTGTGTAAAGCGGTGGACTACTCCACACGTTGTTCAGAGTTTCTCCAGTGGGCTCGGGAACTAGTTCAGTTGTCCAAGTGTTTGTCTGGTATGTGTGAAGTCCTTGGTTTGATCCCCAGCCCTGAATAAAACCAGGCATGGTGACATATGCTTATGATCCTGGCCCTCAAGAGGTGGAGGCAGAAGGATCCAGAACTCATGGTTGTCCTTGGCTACATACTAAAATCAAGAGCAGCCTGGGCTATGTGAGGCCCAAACTCAGAATATCAAAACCCCAAAATCAAATCAAACAAACGCACCTGTGGCTGGACTGTGGCAGCATCTGCCCGGCATCCCAGTACTCCAGAGATGGAGGCAGAAGAGCAGGAGTTCCAAAGTAGTCCCACCTCAGTAATGAATCTGAGATCAGCTTGGGTTACAGGAGACCCTGTATCAAAGGCAAAACCAGACTGGGTGCTGTGGCATCTATCTGAATCCAAGCACTGGGAAGAAGGAAGCCAGAGGATCAGGAGTTCAGGGTCATCTTGGGCTACACACAAGTTCCCAGCTAGCCTGGGCTACATGAGACCTTTACTCTACAAAACCAAGAACACTAAAGCAAACCCCAAAACAATCATTATCCAAAACCAGACACAGAGGTGTATCCTGTTCATTCTACCACTTTGGAGTCTGAGGCAGAAGAATTGTTTTAATTGTGAAGTCTGCATGGCTTCAGAGTGAGGCCCTATCTCAATAAAATAAAATAAAATAAAATAAAATAAAATAAAATAAAAACGAGGAACTGACCTCACACAATGGCACAAGCCCATAAACCCAGCTACTTGGGAGACTGGGGTAAGAGAATCCCTAGGTCAGCCTGGGCTACATAGCAAGGTCAAAAACAACCAGGACCACCTATTGAGACCCTATCTCAACATAAAAAAATTACAGATCAGGCTCAGGGGCCCCTGGCTGTAACCCAGGGACTTAGGTTTTCATTGAACTTGGTCACATTCACAGCTTTAGGGAGGTCAGGGGTCAGCTAAGCTGAGTGATTCAACCACAGAAATTTACCAGCAGCCAACAGAGATGTCAGCTATAAATGTTGTCTGGATCCGTGGGGGGGAAGAGGCAGCTGAATTCCCTGTAAGTTCAAGGCCAGCCTTGTCTCCACAGCCAGTTTCAGGCCAGCCAGGGCTACATAGTGACACCTTATCTCAAAACAACAAGGGTTAAGTGACTTTCAAGAGCCTAAGATAGCCCAGGAACAATTTGGTTCTCCCTTAAGTCTCAGCTCCATAATCCACAGCCTAGGTGAGCAGTCTGTCAGGTCATCATCATCATCATCACCGTCATCGTCATCATCATCATCATCGTGATCATCATCATCATCATCATCATCATCATCATCATCGTGATCATCATCATCGTCATCATTATTATTGCTATTATTATTATTACTATTATTACTATTGAAACAGTGTCTCACCATACATAGCCCAGGATAGCCTGGAAGTCACTCTGTTGTCTAGGCTAGTCTTAAGCTGATAAACTCAAGAGTCCCTTCCACCTCAGCCTGAGTGCCTGGGCCCACAGGCACAGAGCATCACACCAGATCTCCACAGACCACAACAGACACGGAGACGCAGCTTCTCCAGTCCACAGCAGGCACAGCAGGGACTTAGTGGGCCAGGCAGATGCTCAGGGCAGCAGGTGAAGGTGCCCTGGATTTGGGGAGCAGCCTGTGGCCCGGGTGTGATGAGACATGAGTAGAGGAGGGGGTGGCTGTGGGAGAGCCTCCCTAAGTAGAGCTTAAGTGAGGAGAGGTTTGTGTTTGCTCATCTGCCTGTCTGCCTGTCTGCCTGTCTGCCTGCCTGCCTGTCTGTCTGTCTGTCTGCCTGTCTGTCTGTCTTGAAATGGGATTTCACTATGGAGACCAGGCTTGCCTCTGCCTCTACTTCCCCAGTGTGGGATTGAGGTGTTGGGTTTAAAGGACGGGGATTAAAGGTTACACCACCCTGCCCAGCTCCAGTTTGGGTTTTTGAAGCAAACCCTGTCATAGCCCAGGCTGCTCTCCAATCATAGCCCTCTGCTTCCCCTCTCCACCTCTGGGATTTCAGAAGCCGGCTGCCAGTCTGCCATACCTCCTTCTCTTCTGTTTTGTCTCCTTTTTGTCCCAACCAGAGGCTCTAGCAAGTTTTCCAGTGTAATACCTGTTCCTCTCTGGAGATGGAAGGACCAGAGCAAGGCCCTACCTGGGAGGCTTCATCAGGGTCACTCTTTTGGAATGAGCATCTATTTTAAAGGTGGTCCTGCACCTGACTTGCAGGCCCACTGTGATTCCAAGGCTTGCCTCTTTGTTCTAAAGCTCAGGGCATGGCCTCCTGTCACTCCACCCACGTGTCCCTTCCCTCCCTCAGGACTGTCAACCACAAGTCCACTTAGAACTACCCAAACCGGCAGACCGCTGTCATCAGCCATGAGTAGAGGGCAAGTATATTTCAATCAGGCAAACTGAAAGCAAAGCCATTCTCCACATTCTCCACATGGGCTTATCTATGTCAGAACCCAGATGCTAGCACCACGGCCTCTCTCAGTCCTTTCTTAGAACTCGGATACAAATAGCTGAGTCTGGAGAACTTACGAGAAATGACAATGTGCTGACCTGGTGTTCCGGAGGCTGGGACACTCTGGATTGACCTACCAGCATCTTCCTGGGGATTTTCACTGAGTACTCTGTCAGGTAGATCCCAAGGTCAGTCCCCACCACCACACACACACACCCACTTTACCTGTTTGTTCTGGGAGTCTAACCTGGGGCTTTAGGACACTACAGAACCACAATATATTCTTAGCCCTTGATTTTGAAGAGTGTTCGTTCTACTGTAGGTAAAATGCCACCAAATGGCATGACATACTGATGTGTGTGTGTGTGTGTGTGTGTGTAAGAGTCAGTGGACATGCCAGGCAGTGGTAGTGCACACCTTCAATCCCAGCACTTGGGATGCAGAGGCAGGCGGATTTCTGAGTTCCAGGCGAGCCTGGTCTACAGAGTGAGTTCCAGGACAGCCAGAGCTACACAGAGAAATCCTGTCTCGAAAAACAACAACAACCAAAAAAAAAAGTCAGTGGACATAGGAACCACATAGCTGTTAAGCTATCTGAAGAAGCTGCCACAGCCATTTCAACCTTTAGTCACCCTATCCCCCCATCCCCTTCCATGGGTTAGCAGCTATGAAAACCACACCCCAACAGGCAGGTTACAATGTGCTAAAGGCTGAGGGCCCCTGTATATTTCCAGCAAGTTCTCCTTGTAGCACAAACTGAGTTCGGGCTCTGCCTCCTGCTCCCTCTGCTTCCTGAGTCTGGAGAAAGCGCAGGTGTGTGGCTCCACATCCAGTGGTCCCCAGATATTTTTTTTTCCCCTTGAGACAGAGTCTTGCTCTGTAACCTAGACTGACCTGGACTCACCATGAAGTCTGGGCTGCCTCAGGCTCCTGTGTGCTGCAGTTCAGGTAGGAGCTACCACACCTGTGGTTATCAATAGTTCTTAGCTGTGACACTTTCTTTTACATTGATTTATTACTTATATTCTCTGTGTGCATGTGCACCTGGGCCGTAGCTGCCAGAGTGTGCAAGTCAGAGGTCAGAGGTCTCAGGAGTTGACTCTCATAGAACTCAGGGCTTCAGGTTCAAGCAGGTGGTTTACCTGCTGAGCCATCTTGCTGGCTCCGTAACATACTTTTTCAGACCCTTTTGTGGTTTTGTTTGTTTGCTTGTTTTTCTTTTTTCTTTTTTTTTTTTTCAAGACAGGGTTTCTCTATATAGTCCTGGCTGTCCTGGAACTTACTCTGTAGACCAGGCTGGCCTCGAACTCAGAAATCTGCCTGCCTTTGCCTCCCAAGTGCTGGGATATAAGGCGTGTGCCACCACCACCCAACTCTCTTTATTCCTCTTAAGTTCCATTTATTTATTTGTTTATTTATTTATTTATTTATTTAAGTGGTCTAAAACTTAACTTCAAGGTGTGCCTTACATTTAATAAACATGCTATCACTCATTTTTGCTGCATAGCTTCCTACTTATGGAAATACTCTCTCCCCCCCCCACCAGATGTGTTCTCTCTGTGTAGCCATGGCTGTCCTTGAACTCGCTCCATAGGCTGGTCTAGAACTCACAGAGATCCACCTGCTTCTACCTCCCAGGTGCTAGGATTAAAGGTGTGTGCCACCACCACCCAGCTAGAAATACTGTTTTTATCCCTGTCCCATTGATCAAGTTCTGCCACTGTTTTCAATGTTTGGCTATTTAAAGGTCACTTTGGCTGGGTGGTGGAGATGCATGCTTTTAATCCCAGCTCTCCAGGGATCTCTGAGTTTTGAGGACAGTTTGATCTACAGAGGGAGTTCCAGGGATAGCCAGGGATATGCAGAGAAACCCTATCTCAAAAACAAAAGGAAAGGAAGCAGAAGCATTATTTTGAGCAGACTGATACATGCAGCCTGGGTTTCCAGCTACATCCCAGAATGCACATGCTGGATAATGCTCTCTAGACTTCCCCCCATGATGCTCCTGTGTCTAATGGGTGGGGCTCACTGTGCTTCTGAGGTGCCCAGCAAATCTGCCATCTGAGGGTGTAGGCTTTGATTTTTCAAAACCTACTTTTATAAGCGTTCTTAAATGAGTTAACCTTCCTTCTAGCCTACAACCCACCAGAGGTAGTGGAAAGGAAAGGTTAATAGGGCAAAGGGCTACATGGACCTGTTTAAAATATAGTTCTTTGGGGGCAATTCCCATCTTTTCTGTCAGGATATCAGCAGTTCAGTTCACATGAATCAGTACCAGTAGCTCAATCCACTCACAAACACTATTCAGGAATCAGTAACAGCAGTTTGGTCCAATAGAAACCACAAGGCTCTGCCAATAGGTCTGAGTTCCTTGTTGCATTTCTCTCTACAAAGTCACAACAAGCAATGATCAGAGAAGAAGGCAAGGTGAACCAGTGCCACAGCATCATCAGCAAAGACCAGCATCAGCAAAGCTCAAGGAAGACCCGTAAACGGTGGCAAGGCAAACCAATGCCACACTGTTGTCTACTGTCTGTTGGGCTATACTTACACCCTTTTCAAACATCACCTGTCTTCTCTAGCATCTGTTCCAGCAAGACATCACACGCCCTTTGTCCAGGCTGTTTCCAGAAAAACACCACGTGTCTGTTCTCAGCAAGACATCCTCCCGTAAGACAGTTTCCAAAAACACATCACATGGCACAACTGAGTCTCCAAAGAAACCAGAAATTTCCACTTCATGAGGGTATTTATTCTGTTCACCTTCCCGCATGTCCATTGGTTTTAGAAGATTCTGGAAGGATGTAGGGATTTTGTTTGTTTGTTTGTTTGTTTTTCAAGACAGGGTTTCTCTGTATAGCCCTGGCTGTCCTGGAACTCACTCTGTAGACCAGGCTCTGCCTCCCAAGTGCTGGGATTAAAGGCGTGTGCCACCACCGCCCGGCTGGATGTAGGGATCTTAAGGAGAAAGCAGAAAAGAGGACACTGAACTCAAAGATGCCTTGGGAGGAAGGGAGAGAGAATGCAACAGATTTGAACACAGCCAGCTAGTCTGCATCATTTACATGTGGTGGTCAGCTATGACAAAGCAAAACAAACAAAAAACACCTTGTAGCTCACAGTGAGCCTGGACAACAGAAACTCCTCACTAACACTGTCTTCATGAGGATGCCCCCCCCTTCCCTCTTTGGGCTTGCACCCTACAGGGAGGAGCAGAGTGTGGGAGGAGGGGACAAGCAGCTTTCCGGAATAACTAGTGTTTAGTGAAACGGCAGACCTTCAGGTGGGCAGGAAGCAAGAGTTGGCAGGAATTCTAGAGGCTCTAACCCCTCAGTACAGTGCTTTCCTTTCAACTAGGGAATTCCCTACTCCAGGGAGGAGAGTGAGGTCCGCCTGTGGAAGGCCTGACCTGTGGAGGGCACTCTTCTCATATGTTGGATAGACTGAGTGGGTGGGACTTTAACATTTTACAACTGTCCTTCTGAAGTTGTGACGATGTCTGACAAGTCTTTTAGAATTTGAAAGTTGGGTTGAGCTCTGCTTTGTTTGCTGTAGGTTTTTGAGACAGACCTTCTCTCTGTAGCCCAGACTGTCCTGGAACAGGTTCTGTAGACTAGGCTAGCCTCAGCCTCCACTGTTTCTCTAGTAAAGCAGACACTGGTCAAGAAAGACAAAGACAAAACAACTGGACTGTCAATGAAGACCTACTATGCAGACTGAATGCCTGGTGCTTTCCTGCTTTCAACTAGAGTACTCCCAGATCTGCAGCCTGGCATGTGTATGTGTGCGCAGAGTGAGGAGGAAAGGGGGTTTAGCGACCTGATCATGTGATCATATTTGCAAGAGCTGGTAGCTGCTTGGAACCTCTCTCCCTTCACAAGTACAGAGAGACCAAGCCTCAGGCCTTTGTTGTGGTCCTTGGAGATCTCTAGCTCCTTAACTGGCTCTGCCCTGACTCCCCCAACCAAGCAAGATACCCAAGGCATTGACTGGCACAATAGTGACTCTGCATTCTATGACCCAAGACTACAATGAGCTCCAGGAGGTCAAATACTTGAGTGTGGCAATTGGGGAACCCAAGGGACCTTGCTGTCTCCACTCTGGAACAGACACAAAATGTGCTTATTGGTGTTGGCCACCTGAGCCTGTCCTGTGCTGGCCTGAATGCAAGGTTTCTCATTCCTCCTTCCTACTGGCCAACATGGCATTGACAGGTGCCAGGACTTCTTCATGGTCAGGGGATGGCTGAAGTGGCATTCCATCCCTGACACATCTCACCTCTGGCATAGTGAGAGGCTGGCCCTCTACTGTCAAACCACTGTTTGCCCACTTACAGGCCCACTCAGGCACCACCCCTCCAGCTGCTGAAGACAAACAGGTACTACTGACATTGTGTAACAACTGGTTTTATTTTATTTATTTACAAAGGCGGGTTCAGGAAGGTAAGTGCTCTGCATTTTTATGGCAGCCAGACACAGGATGAGGCACCCTAATCCCAGATTTGGGGAAGCTGAGGCTAAGATGGTGGACTGAATTCTAGGCAAGACCCTGTCTCAAAAATCTACGGGGGGGAAAGTGCCAGGAGGCCTAGTGGGTTAGAGGCCTCTATACTATAAGGTACAGTTGCAGAACTGACAAACCAAGTTAGTTCTGAGATTAGAAGTGGGGTTCCAGTTAGAGCACAGAAAACAATACTGGCCGAAGGCACTGAATGAGCCAACTGTGGGACAGTGGAGGGGAGTCCAGTTCAGTCCAGTCAGGGTTCAGCTGCCACCATCAGCATCAACATTTTTCCTGCCAACAGGCATAGCAGGATGGAGATGTAGCCTGGACTCACTGCACTGCTCTGGCCGGCATGGGGTGCCAGCCCGCAGTCGGTGTAGGGCTCCAGGCAGGCTGCGAAGGCCATGACATGCGCGATGTAGTTCTGTTCCTGCACACCGTGCACCAGATGCGCCTGTGGGCCACGCGCGAATATGGCCACGTCCTCTCCACTGTGGGTCTCTGACGACAGGGGTACAGCCGCCTGTTGCAGGTAGGTGGGGTTGCCTGCCAAGAACGGGTGTTCAGAGAAGGTCCTCCACCTCCATAATAAACACTCTCATGTTGACAACCCCACACTGAACTTACTGCTCTCTTCTTCTGTGACATCAGCCCGGGCGCCATTATGGAGCTTGTAGCCGGGACCGTTGCCATATAGTATCGCGGTAAAGGATTTGCCATCGTCAGCCTTAAAGGGAGCCAACCCTGCAGGGAGAGGGAATGACCTGTTTTTCAAAGTGAGCTGCTGCTGAATCATCTCGTCACCAGATCCCCAAAGGCAACAGTATCTGCCACTGCCTGCTCAACACCTACCGAAGATGGAGGCCCCTCTCTGTGTGTAACCACCAAACGAGAAGACGTGAGAGTGGTCAGCAGTGACGAGGATCATCGTGTCCTTCTCACTGGTGAGCTTGTCTGCCTTGTCAACGGCTGAGTCGAACATGACAGCCTCAGTCAGTGCACGGTAGGCTACAGTTTCATGGTGGCCATGGTCGATGCGGCCCCCTGCAGGAAACCAGGGATGGGGAGACGTTTGAGCCTGTGCTGGACCCCTGTCTCCTCCTCTGTGCCAGGCTGGACCACTCACCTTCCACAAAGAGATAGAAGCCTTTGGGGTTCCTACTGAGCATGCGCACAGCCACCTCTGTCATCTCGGCCAGGGAAGGGTCCATAGTAGGGTCTCGGTAGATGTCATATTTCATGTCGTTAGGTTCAAAGAGGCCTGAGGGACACAAACACACAGATCTCAGGCTGTGTAGCTGGATCATGACACACAGATATTCAGTGAAGTCCTTCTAAAAATGACATGGTAGGAAATGGACCATTACCCATGAGGTGAGTCACTGCTTTGTCCCGGGATGCCTGAAAGAGTTCCGTGCTGTTCCAAACATACCGGGCCCCCTGCAGGGACACAGCCAGTCCACTAAGTACATACCTTGAAATGCACAGCCCTAATTCCTGCTCTGTCTTTTGCCCTAGTGCTCCCCCACCCCCACCCCCAGTACCTGGTGCTTTGCCAGCCACTCTTGAACTAGGTCACGTCCATCCAGCCTGGTTCCAGCCTGCTCAGTGTCAGTAGGATATTCCTGGTCTGGTGTCCCCTTGGGAAACATGAACTTGCGGCCACCACCGAGGATCACCTGTGATCAGAGGTGAGCTTGAGACCTGACTGATCTTCTGTTCCCTCCTGACAGCATCTGGTCCCAGCAGGTCTGAGGGTAGGACTCTCTTTGGACTGCACCTTCTCTACCCACCCCCAACCCACCACTCAGATACCCTGGAGGGTGCCTATCTCAGACTGTAGGCTGCATTGACTTCAGTGAGTGACCCCTCAATGCAGCCCTCTCCCTCACTCTTGGGGCTCACATCAATGTCCGTGTTGGAGATGAGCTGTATAGCGATGTCCTTGCAGCCGTCCCGCAGTGCTGACGCGGGCATTTGTGCATCCGAGTACCAATTACGGTTCACGGTGTGTGCGTAGGTGCTGGCTGGAGAGGCGTGCTGCACCGACGTGGTTGTCACCACTCCCACAGACTTTCCTGCAGAAAGTCACGTGAGCCACCCAGGCCCCCCCCAGGTCTGTCCAGGTCCTTCGACCCTGTCCCAACCTACCTGCTTTCTTAGCACGGTGCATTACGGAGACGACCTCATTGCCCCACGTTGTATTGCACTGGTTAAATCGAGCAGCCGCACTCAAGCCGATGACCTTCATATTGGTTTTGACCCCACAGAGAAAGGCAGTGCCTGTGCCTGCGCTGTCCGGGACCTGCTTGTCTGTGTTGTATGTCTGGGGAGAGACACTCTCAGCTCAATCTGCTGGTAGACATTAGTCCTTGTCTTTTCCTGGGATTCTGGATTCTTCCCCAGTACCTTCCAGCTACACCAGCTCTTGCCACCCGCTGTGAAGACTCAGGAGGTTCTAAGCTCACCTTGGACAGAGCCATGTGTGGGAATCGGTCCATGGCTAGTTGTGTCTCGGGTCCCAGATGGCCTTGCTGCTGTCCCTTTAGGATCCGGGTAGCAGTTACTGTGGACACCCCCATCCCTGAAGGAGCAGAGCATAATCAGGGGTAATCCCCTAGGCCCACCAGGGGCCTAGTGCCTGGCGTACAAGAGTCCCAGGGTAGCCAGGCCTCACACACTCACCATCTCCCATGAGGATGATGAGGTTCTTGGCTGATGTCTGAATGGGCTGAAGCTTCTTGGCGGCCTCCAGGGCCCCAGCTGCCTTCTGGTTCCAGAAGGCCGGGTTCTCCTCCTCCACTGGTGAAGAAAAGAGCAAAGGCAGGGTCAGACTGAAGACCCACAAGTACAAAACCAGCAGACACCTGAAGAAGCCTCATTACCTGGGATGACGCTCGGGGACACCTGGAGGGCAAGGCCCAGCAGCAGCAAGCAGACTTCCCACATTGCTATGGCAGGGTGCGGGTCTGCAAGGACGGCAGGTGAAGGATCTGCAACACACACTACGACACTAGCGGAGGCCCTGACTAGCTCTTCTTAAATAGGCAAAGACTTAGTTCTTGCCTGAAGGTTCAGAGTCCCTCCCTAATCCTTAGGCGCTACCCTGGCCCCACCCTACCCTGTGAATTGAAGCTTGTCAGGCTGTAAGAAGTTGCCAGAGTATGGAAGTCCAGGCCAACATCCTGAATCTGCAGCTGGGGGTGGGTCCCAGGCATCTCCCACACATTTGGTGGGAGGCTGGAGACTACTGTCTGAGTGAAGACCCACAATCTTAGGCTGCAGTGGTCACCAATCCTCCCATGGACATCCATCTCTCTTTGTTCCAGTGAGACTTGCCTCCAGTTGCCTCTCCCCTGACTCAGGGCAGGTAACCAGGAGGACTGGCCAGGAGGAATATTGCATTGGGAAGACGGGGCTGATGGGTCCTATAGAACCTCATTTACATGACAGGTACTTTTGAGTGTGTTTTGAATGCAGTCAGACTGGAGGCTGTGCAAGATCCTGAGCCAAGTCGGACAAGGCCTGAGTCTTCCTCAGGAACAGGTAGATGGGCTTTCCCCTTGTTTGATGTTGACTTGGATTCTCTTGGGAAGGTGGTAGGATGCCATCATGAGTGTTCCGCACAGACCCTGAACACTTCTGTGGGTGTTGCCTAGGATAAGAAACCATAAGGTTCTTAGAGTCTGGAGGTAGGCTATGCTCACAGTGTCCAAAAGGTATGGGGTCAAACCATGTGACCACTGATGGATAAGTGGGTGAGAGAAATGTGATCCAGATAGGTGTGATAATCCAAGCCTGTAAGCCAGGTTTTTTGAGTCATGGCAGGAAGATTTAGGGTTAGCATGTGCTACAAAGAAACTATATTGATTCAACAGCAACCAAATAGCTGGACACACCTTTAATCATAGCACCCCAGGGGCAGAGGCAGGTAGATCCCCAGGAGTTCAAGGACAGTCTGGTCTACACAGTGAGTTCCCGCTACACAAACCTACACAGAAAAACCCTGTCTTAAACCCCACCCCTCAAAACGAACAATAACAATAAAAACAAAACAGCAACAAAAACCTAATCCATCAAGCCAGACTTGGTGGCACATTCCTTTAATTCCATCCCTTAGGAGGAAAGGGTGGGTGGATCTGTGTGACTTCAAGGCCAGCCTGATCTACAAAGTGATTCCCAGGGCAGGTGGGGCAACTGGGAGGCTTTATCTCAAATAAATAAATAAAGAGATAAGTGGGCTCACATGTGGCACACATGAATTACAGATCTGGTCCCGGAAACCAATGTGTGTGTGTGTGTGTGTGTGTGTGTGTGTGTGTGTGTGTGTGTGTTTGTGTGTGTGCAGGGTCACATTTGTAATCCCAGCACTTGAGATACGGGTGCATACCTGGCATGACTACATATGCCTTTAATCCCAGCACTCAAGAGACAGAGGCAGAGGGTCAGCTAAGGCTACACAGACAAACCCTGCTTCTAAAGAAACAAGAGGAGGAAGAGGGAGGGAGAGGCAGGAGAATTAGTAATTCAAAGTCTTTTTTTTTTTTTTAGAGAATCATAAGACCATGTCAAAATATAAACAAAAACTCAGAAAAGGAGAAGGAGGTATGGCAGACTGGCAGCCGGCTTCTGAAATCCCAGAGGTGGAGAGGGGAAGCAGAGGGCTATGATTGGAGGGCAGCCTGGGCTATGTCAGGGTTTGCTTCAAAAACCCAAACTGGAGCTGGGCAGGGTGGTGTAACCTTTAATCCCCGTCCTCTAAACCCAACACCTCAATCCCACACTGGGGAAGTAGAGGCAGAGGCA
>NW_021620672.1:2698857-2725093 GCF_004785775.1 Grammomys surdaster
TTTTATTTTATTTTATTGAGATAGGGCCTCACTCTGAAGCCATGCAGGCTTCACAATTAAAACAATTCTTCTGCCTCAGACTCCAAAGTGGTAGAATGAACAGGATACACTTCCGTGTCTGGTTTTGGATAATGATTGTTTTAGGGTTTGCTTTAGTGTTCTTGGTTTTTATAGAGTCAGGGTCTCATGTAGCCCAGGCTAGCTGGGAACTTGTGTGTAGCCTAAGATGACCCTGAACTCCTGATCCTCTGGCTTCCTTCTTCCCAGTGCTTGGATTCAGATAGATACCACAGCACCCAGTCTGGTTTTGCCTTTGATACAGGGTCTCCTGTAACCCAAGCTGATCTCAGATTCATTACTGAGGTGGGACTACTTTGGAACTCCTGCTCTTCTGCCTCCATCTCTGGAGTACTGGGATGCCGGGCAGATGCTGCCACAGTCCAGCCACAGGTGCGTTTGTTTGATTTGATTTTGGGGTTTTGATATTCTGAGTTTGGGCCTCACATAGCCCAGGCTGCTCTTGATTTTAGTATGTAGCCAAGGACAACCGTGAGTTCTGGATCCTTCTGCCTCCACCTCTTGAGGGCCAGGATCATAAGCATATGTCACCATGCCTGGTTTTATTCAGGGCTGGGGATCAAACCAAGGACTTCACACATACCAGACAAACACTTGGACAACTGAACTAGTTCCCGAGCCCACTGGAGAAACTCTGAACAACGTGTGGAGTAGTCCACCGCTTTACACACTGGCCAGCAATGCTTAAATGGGCCAGCTTTTGCTGTATCTAAAGTCAAGTTCACAGCCTCAGTGTCAACTGGATTGATGTCATTCGGCCTCTCCCTCTGTGACCCACAGCAATATGTTATCTTTTGTAGGTTGACATAAGGGCCTCATTTTGAATCTGCTGTTGCCATTGTCTTTGCTATTGTGCTAGGTGTACAGTGTCGAGTACCTCCCATGCTGTTCTTAAAGCAACCCTGACTCCCTCAGCTGGGGTTTGCCCCAGTGTCCTGAAAACTGTCCATGTGTCTGCAAAAGACTGGGGATCAGGTACACATCACCTGTCACCTGTGGTGACCAAAATGATGTCATCTATACCTAAAGGCTATAGACAACCGAGCCACTCAGGGCCACTTGGATCCCTGTGCCTGCCTCATGCTTGAGGCACCTGTCCTGGGGTAATGGTTGCAGTTCTTCCCTTGACAGCTTTGATCCACTGTGGAGTCAGAAATACAGGCCCCAGATCCAGGTGTGGCAAGACGCACTTATGACCTCTGCTGTCAGATGGAGGCAGGAAGATGGGAATTTCAAGGACAACCTTGGTGACCCAGAGAGTTCCAGAGCAGTCTCGGATAAACAAATAAAATTTCAGGCTCTGAAGCTCAGATGGGAGGCTGCTCGTCTGCTGTGCCTGAAGCCCAGAGCTGCATGTGTGACACATCACAAGCTGGCCATAGTGGTGCGAGCCTGTCAGCTCTGGTCTCAGGAGTCAGGAGGACCAGAGGTCAAGGCAAGGAAAGCCTGGGCTACTGGAGGCCCTGGCTCAAAAGAGCAAAACGGAAATCAAAACAGATACAAGACTCACCAATGAATATATACAGTGACAACAGTTTTAGTCTCTCACAGAGGCTCTGTGTGTGTGTGTGTGTGTGTATGTGTGTGTGTGTTTGTGTCTTTGTGTGTCTGTGTGTGTCTGTGTGTCTGTACAGACTCTATTCCTTCTACTTTTGAATAACCTTTACCTGGGGCTGGAGCACACAAGACTGATGGAATTAACTCTCTGAGGGTTGGAGAGATGGCTCAGTGGTTAAGAGCTCTGACTGCCCTTCTAAAGGTCCTAAGTACAAGTCCCAGCACCCATGTGGTGGCTCACAACTATCCGTAATGGGATCCAATGCCCTCTTCTGGTGTCTGAAGACAGCTACAGAACTCATATACATGAAATAAATGAAAAAGAAAAATTTAAAAAAAAAGGAAAAGAATTGACTCTCTGAGGCGGCCTGTCAGGGTCTGCCTGTTCTCTGTGAAGGAACAGCGGCGGCTCCTGACTGATTCTGCCCTACCCCCGACCCCACCCTGATCTCTCTGGGACAGCTCACAAAGAGCTTGGAGACAACTCTTAACAAGAATGCACAGGAACTCTGTCCTCGCATGCACAAGAGTACTGAGAGTTTGGAGGGGCCGGTGCTTCCTCCAGGAAGGTACCTCAGGGAACTCTTCACCTTTCCTCTCAAGGGAGCCTCCCCAAGGAACAGTCAGTGTGATCATCCTGCCTCCTACTGATGAAAGATTGTTTCGGTGTGTGTGTGTGTGTTTTTCCCAGGTGTCACATCCAGCAGACTTCACGTGATCAAGTTCCAAGCCCACAGACCCACCAGGGGTTTGGTAGGCTGCTATGACGGTATGAAGTATCTGGGCACTGGGGTGGGCTGTGTCTCGAAGTCATCAAGTGACCCTCTCGTCACTTGTGATAGGGCGTCACTCCTCTCAGGCCATGTCTGTGCATGCGTTTAAGGAGCAGGGGAAAAGGCTTAGCCATTCCCATGGCCCTCCTACCTTCCTGACGGAAGAGCCACCAAGGAAGTCAGTCACACATAACTAGTGCCGCTCCATTGAGTAGTTAGGTACACTACGTCATGCCTGTGGGTAGACCAAAATGAGTGCTCACCACAGAGCAAGTGGTTGGCCTGCTTACAGGCTCAGGTAGGGATTATATGAAGATTCTCTGTGTCACAGCAAGAGTGACATCCCTAAAAGATGAAGGAGCCCCTGGAGCATTGATACCTTAATTACTACTGTGGGTTCCGAACACGTGGGCCAGTGGAACTGGCTGCAAAGGCCCACCACCCTCAGCCAGCTGCCGAATAAGGCTCAGGACATGAACAGCGTGGCTATACTGGTTTTTCACTGGCTGGACCACACAAACACTTGCTGTTGTACAATAGTGTTACTGTTCTCCATGAGAACTCCCCAGCTGTGGGGAGTCTAAGAGGTGGCAGTACTGGGAGGGGAATTAGAAGGAGCTGGGCCCAGGCAGAGCACTGGAGAAGATAAATAATTTTCCCAGAGTGATCACAGGGTTTAGTCAAGCCTTGGAAGCCATAATATCTACCATGTAAGCCGGGAGGTCCAAGGGAGAGGCCATGGTCTCTATGGAGATGGTGTTACTTGTGGATTCCATGTTCCCTTAAATCCAAGGTCAAGGTCCCAGAGAAATCTCCTCCACTCTCATGGAGATGCACTCCACTCTCATGGAGATCTCTGTCCAGATGCAGACCCCTGGTGGCACACAGGGTGTCCTAGGAGCATCTACCTAGCTTATTAGGGGCATATGTTGTGAAGCAGAATCCCCAGGGATTCTACAGCTGGAGCCTTGGCTAGCCGATGTAAGCAGCGGGATCTGGGGTCTGCCAGGGCTGGGACAGAGACAGGGCATACAGATTAGGTCAACCTGCTCTGCACCCTAGATCTCTGTGTCAAAGTCTACCCATCCCTCAGCAAGGCGTCATCTCCATGTACAACACGGACACTCTGGGGCAGCTTCATGTCAGCTCACATACGAGGGATGCCCATTCCTGATGAACAGGCAATGTGAGGAAGGTCCTGGAACTCTGGGTCACCTTCTCAGGTGTGTTCAAGGTTCTCTGGATACCCATGTACTCTCTGTCCTTCCTTTCCTGCCTTCGGCCCCACAGCCTCAGTGGAAGTGGCCGCTGGGCCAGATCTCTGAGGATAAGGTGTTGCTGGCTATGAAGTATCTGCAGCAGGTGTCCCCGCTCATCCTCCACACCCCACAGGTGAGGCTGCGGGTCTCCAATACTTGTACTCCCAGGTCCTTACCTCAGGGCCCCTCCACCAGCATCCTAGAGCTGTTTACATGGTGACCAGTGAATTTCCCTGCTAAAGCCAGTGCCTCAGGAGGAGGGTGTGAGCACTGGAGTTGGGAAACCAGATCCCCCTGGTCACATGCTCACTGCTGCCCTGTGGGAGCCTGGGAAGGCTGGGGTCCTCCTGAGTTGCCCTTGCCTCCTGGGATGGTAAGGTGTAGAGTCTGGATGTTTTCCAGAGCAACTGTGACCACAGCTATCTGCCCTGACCACCTAGGGGAGATGGGCAGGCCTTTGCCCATCTTGAAAAGGATATGGAGGACAATGATGAATCCTAGGAACTGGCACCAAGTCTGCCTGGGCCAGGCCAGCTGCCACTCTCATGAATCGGCTTCTCTGGGTGCAGGACGGACGCTGATCTAGACTTCTGGCCCTCTCCTGGCCTCCACCTAGTTGGCTGTCTGCATTTGGTTCTCTGCAGCTTCCAAGTCCAGGCTCAGCTCGGGTCTTTGTGTTCACTGAAGCCCCTGGCTGCTCTCTCCAGGCCTCTTTGCTGGATGCACCTTGTTCTGTCTCTCCAGTCAGCTAAGTGGTTGGGCCTTAGGAAGGGCTGAGCTGTGTGTGGCCAAGCTGTTTGGCCCTCTGGAGACCTGCAGCTTTTGATCAGAAGGCACCACCTGGAGGTTGTGACTCACAATGCTTTGTCTATTTTCACTCAACCATCCATCCACTCCTCAGATGGCCTTTCTCTGACCTCCTAATCTCCACTACCCACATCTCCACCTGTCCTCTGTACCCCAGATGTCCAGGGTTTTTCTTACTAAAAAGTACTAGAGGCATTACCTTCTATAACAGTTAGTTTTATTGTTTTGTGTCTCTTCAAGGATTGGGGAAAGAGAAGGTAATATTCTTTGTTCAGTTTCTATATGCAGCCTGAGATGGACCAGGGGTGCGGGCAGAAGGCTGCTCTGAGCTGTTTGCTTGAGACCCCACAGCCTCCTGGACTTTTGAGATTTCCTTTGATGGAAAGTGCCTGGGAACAAGCTAAGACCTGAAAATAAGAGTTACTTGGGTCCCTATGAAGGGTGATGGTTTGAAGGGGAGTCTGGGTCAGCCCCAGGCTTTAGCCTTCTGGGTACCAGTTGGTACCTCCCGCTCCAGAGGCAGCCGGTTGAGAAGCAGAAGCAAATCGTAAATCCCAGAGTGTTTTCTTAGAGGTGGTCCTTAGAGCTGTGTGGGCTGAGATGATGTCTCAACATCTGGATAAGAGAACTACCAAATTGGGGTACAAAAACCAGCTTTGAGACTCTTGGGCAGAGAACGGTGAACACAGAACTGATAGGGCACAGAAATCTACGAGTGTGTGTGTGTGTGTGTGTGTGTGTGTGTGTGTGTGTGTGTGTAAGCAACCAGCGGTGGAACCCCGTGGAGGAGCCTAGCGGGGGTGGGGGAGGGCTGACCATTAGGACACCACCACAGCTGTCCCTACTAGCGGCAGCATGCTGAACAGCAGCTGCAGGGGCAGCAGGACAGTTGCTTGGCCAACTGCATTGTTTGTGGTGGTGGTGGTGGTGGTCTGGCCCGGGTTGGTTGGTGTGCTGTCATCTGCAGGGGGCATCAGGCCACAGTCAGTGTAGGGCTCCAAGCAGCCTGCAAAGGCCATGACATGTGCAATGTAGTTCTGTTCCTGAACTCCGTGCACCAGGTGCGCCTGCGGGCCACGGGCGAATATTGCCACGTCTTCCCCGCCGTGGGTCTCTGACGACAGGGGTACAGCTGCCTGCTGCTGGTAGTTGGGATCACCTAAGGAGACAGGATGTTTAGGGGAGCAGAGTCCATCTGTCCTGGTCTCCTCTGCCAGCACCCCAAGCTAGGCAATGTTGTGATACTTACTACTCTCATCTTTGGTGACATTGGGCCGGTTGCCTGAATTAAGCACATAACCTGGGCCATTGCCATAGAGAATGGAGGTGTAGGATTTGCCATCTTGGGCATTGAGTGGGGCCAGACCTGTAAAGAAGAAGGGAGACATCCTCATACTGACTACAGCTTTTAGAATGCCGGTGAGTGCATTTTGCTTGCTCAATGGTTACATTGTCTACAAGGCCATTTTGTGCCATTTTGACAGGCGAGGAAGCCGAAGCCCAGTGATATCTGTCCTCATAGATCTGAAACAACATCACCCAGCACTGCTCCTTGGCTTACCAAAGATGGAGGTCCCCCTAAGTGTGTAGCCACCAAACGCGAAAACATGGGAGTGGTCAGCAGTGATGAGCGTTAGTGTGTCCTTCTCATTGGTGAGCTGGCTGGCTTTTTGGATGGCAGAGTCGAACATGACAGCCTCAGTCAGTGCCAGGTAAGCAGTGCCCGCATGGTGGCCTTGGTCAATACGACCCCCTGCAGGAAGCCAGTGATGAGGGAGATGCTTGAGTTTGCTCGGGACCCCTGTCTCCTCCTCTGTGCCAGGCTGGACCACTCACCTTCCACAAAGAGATAGAAGCCTTTGGGGTTCCTGCTGAGCATGCGCACAGCCACCTCTGTCATCTCCGCCAGGGAAGGGTCTACTGAAGAGTTTCGGTTGACGTCATATTTCATTTCTGCTGGCTCAAAGAGGCCTGAGGGGCATAGGAATTCATGATGACAACCAAGTTCAGGGATGGGGGTCATGATGGCACACATACAGTCTCCAGTAGAGGCCCTCTGAGAGGTGCTAGGGCAGAACTAGTGTATTACCCATGAGGTGAGTCACTGATGAGTCCTGGGATGCCTGAATGAGCTCCTCCAGGTTCCAAACATACCGGGCTCCCTGCAGGGACACAGCCAGTCTCAGCACATAGCCCTGAGAGTCAGTCCTGCCCTAAGCCCTGCCTTGGCCCCTTCACTGGAATCCACATCACCTGGTGCTGTGTCAGCCACTCCTGCACCAGGTTCCGACCATCCAGCCTGGTTCCAGACTGGGCAGAGTCATTTGGGTATTCAGGGTCTGAAGTCCCCTTAGGAAACATAAACTTCCGGCCTCCACCGAGGATCACCTTTGGTCAGAAGATCAACACAGGTAGACTTAGGGCTTTACGAGTTTCCTACCCCGTCCTGAAGGACAGCCCCTATGTCCCCTCCATGTCTGTGGGATATGCTTCTCCTGGATGTTCCACACCCAACCCTTACATATGTGCACCACAGGGGACTTGGAGTTCAGGGTGTCTATGCCTGGAACTATGGCCAGTCCAAGGTTCACCCTTCATCCAACCCTCCGGCTGGTTCTTGGAGCTCACATCAATGTCCATGTTGGAGATGAGTTGTGTGGAGATGTCCTTGCAGCCCTCCTGGATGGCAGAAGGAGGCATATCTGCATCCGAGTACCAGTCACGGCTCACCGTGTGTGCATAGGTGCCGGCTGGAGAGGCGTGCTGCACCCTGGTGGTGGTCACCACTCCCACAGACTTCCCTGCAGATGATAGACGATCACCCAGTGATCCAGCCCTGCCGTAGCCCCCCGAGGCCCAACACCAGCTCACCTGCTTTCTTTGCACGATACATCACTGAGTAGACCTCGTTGCCAAACGTGGTGTTGCACTGGTTGAATCGAGCAGCCGCGCTCAGACCGATGGTCTTGTAGTTGGCCTTGACCCCACAGAGATAGGCAGTGGCCGTACCTGCACTGTCCGGAACCTGTCTGTCCACGTTGTATGTCTGGGGACAGAGACACTCTTAGCTGGGTGCTACTGATAGACATTAGACCCTGCTTCCTGGGACATGTCTACCCTGTCCTGGTTGCAAACTTGGGCTCCAGTTCTTCTGGGTTCTTCCTCCTCCCATCATCTCCAGCCCCCTTTCCTGTCCTAGATATATATTCCAGTACTCACCTTGGACAGAGCCATGTATGGGAAATGGTCCATGGCCAGGGGTGTCTCAGGTCCTAGATGATTTTCCATCTGTCCCTTTAGGATCCTGGTGGCTGTCACCGTGGGCACCCCCATCCCTGAAGGAGCAGAACCTTGTCAGGCCTGAGCTCCCAGGCTTTCCTGGCCCCATTGGTGACCTTGCATACTTGCAGTACGAGGGATTTAGGGTGGCCATGTCTTGAACACTCACCATCTCCCAAAAAGATGATGAGGTTCTTGGCTGATGTCTGAATGGGCTGCAGCTTTTTGGCAACATCCAGGGCCTCCTTCGCCTTTTGATTCCAGAAGGCTGGGTTCTCCTCCTCCACTGGACAAGAGGAAGTACACCCAGGTTAGTCTAGGTGGGGTGGTGGGTTAGTCCTTCTGTGGGAGTCAGAAAGGAGCCTTCTTACCTGGGATGACCCCAAAGGACAGATGTATCCTGAGACCCAAAAGCAACAGCAGTACCCAGTCTCCCTGCATGGTTGGGGCTACTGATGGGCCACCTAGCTCGAGAACCAAGGTACCAGCCCCCGCTTAGCCTGCCTGGGCTCAAATCAGAGATGGACTTTGTCCTTGGCTGTAAAGGGTCGTTGTCCCTCCTCTAGATGTAATCACCTTGGCCCCACCCCTGCCCTGTGAACTAAAGTCTGGCACTCAGGGTGTGGCTAGGCCAGGGGTCCTATGTCTCCTGCAGGTTGGGAGGGAGGCTGGGGGCAACTGATCCTGAAAGAGCAACTTGTGTTGTATGCTTCTGGCACCATCCTCTGTTCACGACTGTCTTGTCAGGGATTCCTCATGCTTCCTGAGAGCCAGCTGGAGCCAGACTCTACTCTGGGTGCTCGAAGAAAGTGGGGTTCCAAGTACCCAGCCTAAGCCAGGACCTGGCTTTGGTCCCCCAGGTCCAGGATACCCACTGTTAAGAAGAGAGCACAGACAGTGGCCTGAGTACCCTGTCCTACAACTGTCTTCTCACTAGCCTTGCCCAAGGCACACTGAGGATGTGACCAAATAGTATTGCTGGAACTACTGAGAGGGGTACCTTGAAGACATTGGTCTTCAGTTATCGGTGGTATATGGCCTGCCCTGTAGACCTCAGGCTGCGTGTCTTTTATATGCATTCAACCCGTGTCTGGAGCAGCAGGCTGGGGTGGGACAGCTGTCTTTGGCCAGATGTGGCACTGGCTGGGTTTTTCAGAGCTTGTGTTGGTATGATTGACCCCTGTTCCCTCAGGCAGGTAGATGGGGCCCAAGGGTGAGTGTATTATCCACGGGCACTGGGCACACCCAAGCAGCTCTGATAAGAAAGCAGATTCAAATGTGTTTCTACAATTTAGCAATCCCACTTCTGAGTGACAGCCAGCAGAATTGAGTGAAGTCGGGGCTTCCTGCGGTAGCATAGGCCCATAATCCCAGCTCTGGGCAGGGGACGGGGAGGGCATGGGGAAGAAGGAAGGAGAGAAACCATAAAACAAATGTTGTTTGAAAACCTTTTTGTAAATTAATGAAAATTTAAGAGCAGGGTCGGTGGAGCTGGGGAGACAGTTCAGAAGTTAAATGTTTACTGTTCTTACAGAGAACCTATGTCAGGTGACTCACAACTTCCTGTATCTCCAGCCCCAAGGGGACCTAATGCCTCTGGTCTCCACGGGCACCTGAGTTCATTTGCATACACCACACACAGAAACAGACACATTCACATGATTAAAAATAAAATACTAAAAAATTTTAAAAGCATAATAAAATAATTAAAGAAATAGCAGGGTCTCAGACAAATAGACGGCTGGCCTAAGACTGACAGCCACGTCATTCCCAGTAGCCAGGAAAGGGAAGCAAGGGCTATGGTGTGGATCTGGTTGATATGTGTCCCACGAAGGCCCAGATGTTGCAAACGTAACATCTGTGGCTGTGCTGGAAGATGGAAGAATTTTTAGCAGGTAAAGATTCGTGAATGGTGGCTAGTTACTGCAGCTGTTACTCTCTAGAAAGATGAACAGAGTTCTCCCAGAACCCAGATGGCTGCTGCTATTGTAGACTGTAATGAAAGAGTAAGACCGATGCCCTTCCCTTCCTGGGTCCCAGCTTACTGGGTAAGCCTGCCATTTGCCTTGTGACATCACCAAGGGCGTCTTAGCAGAGCAGAGCAGAGCTGGGGCAGCAGGTTGGGGTGGAACAGCTGTCTTGGGCCAGATGTGGCACTAACCAGAATGGCTCTCAAGCTTATGTAGGTTAAGATTGACCCCTGTTCCCTCAGGCAAGTAGATAGGGCCTAAGGGTGAGTGTATTATCCACAGGGCCAGGGCCAGGCTTGAGCTAAGTAACTCCCTTCTTGTTACCACTTGCAGCTATTATCTTTGTTGTTGTTGTTGTTTAAATTTTATTTTATTTTATTTTATTTTATTTTATTTTATTTTATTTATGTATGTGAGCACACTGTAGCTGTCTTCAGATATACCAGAAGAGGGCATCGGATCCCATTATAGATGAGTGTGAGCCATCATGTGGTTGCTGGGAATTAAACTCAGGACCTCTGGAAGAGCAATCAGTGCTCTTAACCACTGAGCCATTTCTCCAGGTCAACAGCTATTATGTAAATGGAAAAGACTCTTGTTTTACAGAGCATTTTAGATGAATGAGTGGCCAAGCAGAGTGTGCTCCATATACACACCGGGTGTCATCTGCCTTAAAAGGGAGGAAACCGAGCCGGGCAGTGGTGGTGCATCCCTTTAATCCCAGCACTTGGGAGGCAGAGGCAGGTGGATTTCTGAGTTCTAGGCCAGCCTGGTCTACCAAGTGAGTTCCAGGACAGCCAGGGCTACACAGAGAAACCCTGTCTCGAAAAACCAAAAAAAAAAAAAAAAAAAAAGGAGGAAACCTGATCAGAATACATTGTATACATGTATGAAAATGTCATAATGAAACCCATTGTAATGCATAATAACCATGTCAACCAAAACAAACAGGAAAAAGCACCAGAAAGGGGAAAAGGTGCACTGTGCACAGCTGTGATCTAGCCCTCGTGAGAGTAAGGCAGAAGTCAGGTGGATTATTGGTTGTGGGTCATGCACTGCCCCCTTAGAATAATGTTCCTAGTCACCTCAGAACCCCCTTGAAACCTCCACCTGTGTCAGGCCGTGAGTACTCTCATCATTGAACAATGATATATATTTCTTGCCACTAGTAATGATCAAATTCAGACAGTTTCTATTCAAGTATAGTCCCAAACATATCTAGGTATGAAAAGCAGAAGAGCCAAATTAGCCTGAGTGGGTTTGGGTACATGTTCAATAAAACACAAAACTGTGTCCTCAAGCAACATCTTAGGGAGACTCCATAGTCACCATGTTTATATCTATGCATACCTGGGTATGCATACAATTAAAGTCAGATGCATTGTGGGAAGGGACATGGGTAGCAGGAAAAAATGAATGCATGACCTAATACATCAATCCAAATAAGGAACAACCCAAAGTACACCCCTTAGTAACTGTGGTGGTTTTAAATGAAAATGGTCCCCATAGGCTCATAGGGAGAGGAACTAGAGGAGGTGTGGCCTTGTTGGAGAAAGTGTCCCACTGAGGGTGGGCTCTGAGGTTTCAGAAGCTCAAACCAGACCCAGTCTGTCTGTCTCAACCAGACCCCCCCCCCCTCTCTTCCTGCCACCTACTAATCCAGGTATAGAACTCTTGGCTCGGCTTCTTCTCCAACACCATGTCTGCCTGCACACTGCCATGCTTCCTGCCATGATGATAACAGACTAAATCTCTGGAACTTTAAGCTAGCCCCAATAAATGTCCTTTATAAGAGTGGCTGTGGTCGTTGTGTCTCTACAGCAACAAACACCATAACTGAGTCAGTGACTAACTCTTCTTTCTTTGGAACTCTGCAAGAACCCCCAAGAATAATTAGAACCCTCTCCTCTCTGCCCCAGCTCTGTGCCTGCTGATTCTGAATCACAGAAGCAAGACCTCGGTGCCCACTAATCACCACCATAGAGCTGGAGTGCTTGCTTACCCAGCATGCACAGCTGTAAGTTCAATCTCCAGAACCGAAAAACAAAAGATATTTAATTACCCCTAAAGCTGCCACACGGAGTGTTGTATTCTCAAGCTATGTTGGGGCAATTCTATTGTTTTGGGGACTTGTCAAGAAATATTACAGGGCCTGGGGTGTAGGCATAAAACAGTTGGTAGATACCTTATTGCCAAGCATAATCGCTCGTGGCTGTAACCTTAGCACCCAAGAGGCTGAGGCAGGAGGATTGCCATGAATTCTAGACTAGCCTAAAGGGCTGGGGAAATGTTTCAGTTAGGGTACATGATTGGCATACTGAGGACCCGGCTTTGATCCTCAGCACTAGAAGAATATTTTAATTGGCAGATATTAATTATATGCATATCACTGGATGCGTAGCAATGGAGCCAGCGTAACTGCATGCTTTCTGTCTCTTAAGCATTCTTTGTGTTGGGAAGGGAAAATTCTTGACTAAAGGTCAGAGATGACTAGCCACTGGGCAAGCCTTGATCAATTAATTAGTTTTATATCAGGCTATAGATTAAAGGACACCACAGTCAGTACTGGGCCAAGGAGCTTTTAGTGTGACACACGCTGCCTTGATGGAAGTTTTGATCTCACTATAGAGCCATGTGCCGCTTTTTAAATCTTGTATTACTATTATTATTACTATTATTAGTGTGTGTGTGTGTGTGTGTGTGTGTGAAGTGTGGGTGTGTGGCTGACACAGCACCCATGTGAAGGTCAGAGGATGACTCTGTGGAGTTGGTTTTCTCCTGCCCTTCCTGGGGTTCTGGGGGGTCAGTCTTGTGTGTCAGCCCAGGCCCTTCCCCGAATGGAGCCATTTCACTCATTCTAGAGTCACATGTCATTTTTAAGAAAAGAGATAAAGGCCTGGAGAGATGGCTGAGAAGCTAAGAGCACTGGCTGATTTTCCAGAGGACCCAGGTTCCATTCCCAGTACTCAGGTGGCAGGCCACAGCCATCTGTGACTCAAGTTTCAGGTGATCTGATACCCTCTTCTGGTCTCCATGGCCTCCAGGCACATACATGGTGCACAGTCATACATGTAGGTAAAGCACTCACACACATAAAAAATAATAAAATAATTTTTAAAAATGAAAGATATGGAGAGAACCCGGTGCATTTAGCCCAGTTTCCCCCATGACTCTGTCCTGCCTATACACAACTATACAACTGCCTATACACAACTATACAACTGCCTATACACAACTATACAACTGCCTATACACAACTATACCACTGCCTATACACAACTATACCACTGCCCATATGCACTATACTGGTGCCTATATACAACTACTATACCACTGCCTACATACAACTATACAACTGCCTATCTACAACTGTACAACTGCTTTATATACTATACCACTGCCAGTACACAACTATACAGCTGCCCATATACACTATACCACTACCTATATAGAACCATACCACTGCCTATATACAACTAGACCACTGCCTATATACACTATACCACTGCCTGTACACAACTATACAACTTCACTCTGCTCGTGGTCTCACCCAGCTCCTCTCCAGACCCCTCTGTAATCTCCACTCCTCTCCCCTGCACTCCATCTTCTGTCCCTCATAGAGCTAATATTTGGACCCGCTACCTTCAGAATCTGTTGATTCTACTAAGTTATGGCCGCAAACGAGGCCTAACTACAGACTTTGGAATGGCTTTTTTTCATACAACATGATTCTCTAAGAGTTGGCTGGTCTTCGTAACCAGGACAAATGGGTGAAGTATATCACAGTCACTGAGCATTCTCTTGCTAAAGAACCTGCTAGAAGGACAGCTAAAGAAGCTGCTTGCTTCTAGCCTTGGCCTTTATGAATAAAGCGATGGCAAGCATGCAGGGTCAGTTTTCTATACGAACACATTTCCATTCTGTGGAATGAGTGCCGGGGAGTGCCAGCACTGTCCATATGATGACAGCACGTCATTAGTTAAGAGACTGCTGGATTGTGCAGATTAGCTGTGCCATGTCCACCATTTCCATGTGAGGGACCCTTTTTCCTTCCTGCCAGTGTTGCTCTACATAGCAGCAGAGTCAGCGGCTCTCGACTCCTGAGTACAGTTCAGCAATGAGTGGGGGTTCCCACCTGGAAGACGCCTGCTCTGTGGGAATAGAGTCCCCCTGGGAAGACAGAGGCACGGAAGGCTTTAAGAGAAGGCATAAGGACTACACTGGTTGTTATAAAACGATGACCTTGGTCCACACGGATTAAAAATGCGTGGTTCAGCCCATAGTTCTAGGAGAGGTTGCTGGGAAGATGGCCTCGCAGAACTTGGAACCAGGCACGGTGGTACATGTCACTGTGAAAACACAGGCAGGAGAATTTCTGTGAGTTTGAAACTACTCAGACTACACTGAAAGTTCCAGGACAGCCAGGGCTACAAAGTGAGATGCTGTTTTTAAATTTAAAAAAAAAAAATCTTGGGGTGAATTTATGGTTGGCTGGGGCAAGAGTTATGGTTCTGTAGAATCTTTTGTCATAGTTCATGTCACTAGGCAGATAAGCATGAGGGCCCTTCCCTCACTAACTCTTGGCTTCATTTATTTATTTAAGTTTTTTTTTTATGTGTGTGTGTGTGTGTGGTGTGTGTGTTGGTGACAGAGAACCTTTTAGAAACTAGTTCTTTCCTTCTACCATGTGCGTCTCTGTGTCAAACTCAGGAGTGTTAAGTGTGACAGCAAACACTTTCTAACCCCCCGAGTCATCCTTCAGCCCCTAACAATTGTTTTTTTAATTTTTGTAGTTTTGTCTTTTGAGACAGAATCTCACTCTATAGCCCAAGCTGACCCAAAACTCATTCTGTAGCTTATGCTGGCCTTGAAATCCTGACAGTCCTCCTGCCTCAGCCTCCGAAGCGTTGTTAGCCAGCACAGTCAGAGCAAGGAACAAGGCTTAAAAATGAAGAGGGTGCATTATTAACATTATAACAACTTCAAGTTAGACGGGCGTAGTGGCGTTAAATTCTAGCCTCAGGAGGCAGATGCAGGTGGATCTCTGTAAGCTCAGGGCCGTTTGGTCCACATAGTGAATTCCAGACCATGCAGCGTCTCAATAATAATAATAATAACAACAATAATAATAATAGTGATAGAAATACTACTACTAATAGTAATAATAATAAAACTTCATTTTATGTAAATAGTTTTGAAACATGAACCCAGACCTAAAAGTATCCACTCAAGTAACCATGGCAAATGAGGTGAGCTGTTGCTCGCACAGGCGTTTGGCCCATTCTTTAGCACATGTAATTGGGTCTCAATTACCCCTGAGGAATTTATCCAGGAACAACATGGAGTCTCAGCAATGGACACTACTTTACGACACCAACAGACGCTCAGTAGAAAGGTTCTTATCCGGCTTTCCTCTGCAGAGAGAGTTTAATGAGTGTTGTCCTCAGTCACCGTCTTTGCAGTAGAATCTGGAAGGGCACCGAAGTAAGAGATAAACCTCTAATCATGTTTACTGGCCACACAAGAGTCCAAAGGACCTGACAAATGAATCAGAGCCAGAGTCCCAGTGTCCACGAGGATGACGTCATTTGGTCCCTGCCTCTATGGCCTGTAGCACCTTACTTTGTAGGGGTTGACATGAGTACCTCTATTTTGATTCTGATACCATCTCATCTGAATTCGGTGTTGCCCACTGTTTCGTTGCTGTTGTTGGCTATTTTGACAGATGTGTGACAAAGGTGTCTCTCGTGGCTGTGTTCTCATCCTCCACCACAGTCAGCCCAGCTTTCCTGAAAAATGTCTGCATGTGTTTAGACAGGACTGGATATCGGGTACACACGACCTGTCACCTGCAGTGAGTGATCAAACTGCAGTGATTCACAAAGTCTATGCACACAGTCCAGCCATGTGGGCCCTTATGAGCTCCTGCCTCCATCTCTATGCCTGAGTCACATGACCAGTGACAGTCCTGCTTCTGGGGCCCAGGGATTGTGTGACAGCAATAATTCTGCCATGGACTTAAAGATGTAGCCCCATTCCTTCCACAAGTGGATAATCCTTACCTGGGTTTCTCAGAGGCAGATACTGGGTATCCATTAAGCAGTGGGATTGGCGGCTATAGAATCACTGGAGCTTTAGGCTATCCAGAGTATCTTCCCATCCCTGTGATGTAACTTGCCTCATCTCAGGCCAGGCCCGCCCATGCATTTCTGCAACCAAGGTGGAGACCAGGCCAGCCCTCTCTTCTTCCCAGCCTGCCTGATGGAGGGGCCTTCAGGAAAGTCTGCCCCTTGAGCCAGCACTTGCACATCTAGATGCACTGTGCCCTGATTGTGGATGACCATGAAGGAGTGCACACAGCAACAGAAGCTGAGCCATCTGCAGGCTTTGTGCGATACCCATGAAATTTCCAGGAGCAATTTACACATAATTGTTAAGAACAAGCAAATGAGGTGAATATAAATGGAATGAACAATTTATAAATGTACCCCTCGTGTTCTGCAGTCAGAGGCTCGCCACTCAAAGGCCAATGGTTAGGGCCTGAAGGTCGGGAGGAACGAATCAGGTTTTGTTCCAGGGCTGCTAGTCTCGAGAAGAGAGAGTGGCTCTTGTCTCAACTTGAGGGCTCAAAATTACAGAGAGCTTTTACAGCGGTTCTCAGCCTTCCTGATGCTGTGACCCTTTAATACAGTTCCTCATGTTGTGCTGACCCCCAACCATAACAGTATTTTTGTCATTTTTTTATAACTGTAATCTTGCTACTGTTATGAACCATAACGTAAATACCTGATATGCAATCCCCCAAAGGGGTAGTGACCCACAGGTGGAGAGCTGCTGGTTTATAGGGAGGAGACGCAGAGCAGGAGGGCTGCATTCTGAAATGTCTTTCTCATCTAGAGCATAGACCTCCTTTTTACTCCCCAGTTGGATCGCTGAGGCGGACCTCAGTCCCTTGCACTAGTTCCCATAATTCCTTAGGTTTTTTCCCCCCTGAGACAAAGTCCACGTCTGTCACCCAGGCTGGCTTGGAACTCACTATGCAGCCCAGTCTGGACTCAAGCATGGGGCACTCCTGTCTCTGCTTCCCAAGTGCTGGGGTTACAGACGTGCATGCTGCCCCCCTCCACTGCCCCCCTCCGCTGCCCCCTCCGCTGCCCCCCTCCGCTGCCCCCCTCCGCTGCCCCCCTCCGCTGCTCCCAGGTGGGTCCAGTCTTCACCGTCTACATAAGACTTCTCAACAGCAAAAGCATCAGAAAGGGATGAAGGGGCCAGGGCAACAAAGGGCACCCTTGTATATTTGTGATTTCAAAACCTTCTCAGGCAGCAGTGACGGCAGGTGGTTCTCGCAGAGAAGCAAGCACCCTCTTCAGACAGCTCACAGCTAACAGTGATTCCAGTTCTAAGGAATCTATCACCGTCTTCTGGGCAACTTGGGCACCTGTGTGCACATGTATAGATACATACACACACACACACACACGGACACGGACACGGACACACACACACGGACAGAGAGAGAGAGAGAGAGAGAGAAATAGATAGATAAATAAATAAATAAATAAATAAATAAATAAATAAATAAATCTAAAAAGATGCCCCACACCAGAGATTCTGTAATCCCAGTATTCAGGTTGTTAAGGCAGGAGGACCAAGAGTTGTGGGCCAGCTTGAATAAATAGCACAAGCCCTGTCTCAAAACACAAACCTTTTTCAGTAACTTGAATTTTTTTTTTCTCGAGACAGGGTTTCTCTGTGTAGCCCTGGCTGTCCTAGAACTCACTCTGTAGACCAGGCTGGCCTCGAACTCAGAAATCCGCCTGCCTTTGCCTCCCAAATGCTGAGATTAAAGGTGTGCGCCACCACTGCCCGGCAGTAACTTGAAATCTAGCCAGGCATGGTCATTGGACTCAAAGTATCTCCCCGGCCCCTTTTTATGTGATATGGAAGATAGACCAATATATTTTGATCTGTTAGAAAACTTATTCTGTTGTTGAAAATTGTGTTATAGACAAGCATGGTGGTACATGTCTATAATTGCAGTGTTTGGGAGACAGAGACAGGAGGATTGCTGCATTTGAGACCAGCATGGTCTATATAGTGAGTTTCAGGCTGGAGTGAGACTTTAAACCCTTCCAAAGAAAGGAAAGGAGTAAAGAGGAGGAGGGGGGTATTAAAGATTTATTTCACCACTATTTATCATGATTATTTGTAGTTGTTTGTATCTCTGTGTGGGTATATACACAAGAGTACAGGTGCCCAAGGGGCCCGGAGGTATCAGAGCCCCTACAGCTGGAGTTACTTACGGTTGCCGGAGCAGAAATAATTTTCTTTCTTTCTTTCTTTCTTTCTTTCTTTCTTTCTTTCTTTCTTTCTTTCTTCTTTTTCTTTTTTTTTTTTTTATAAACGTATGTGAGTACACTATTGCTCTCTTCAGACACACCAGAAGAGGGCATCAGATCCCATTACAGATGGTTGTGAGCCACCATGTGGTTGGTGGGAATTGAACTCAGGACCTCTGTAAGAGCAGTCGGTGCTTTTAATTGCTGAGCCATCTCTCCAGTCCGGGAACTAACTCTTAAACTGCCGAGCTGTCTTTCCAGCACCGTGGGGGGTGGGGGGAGAATTCCTACTAATGATTAGAAACACGGCATTAGGGTCCTGAATGACTGTTACACAGAGCTAAAAATAAGACGGGAAACAGCTCTGTGTGTGAGGAAAGCATAAAGTCTAAAGACATACCTAGAACCTAGAAATTACATTACTTTTTGAGATGGGTTTTTACATATCGCAGGCTAGCCTTAAACTCTCCACACGGCAGAAGATAGCCTTGACCTTCTGAACCTATGTGTCCATATTCTGAGTGCTGGGGTTACAACCGTATATCACCATACCCCTGTGCCAGGGAGGCACTCTACTGGCTTAGCCACTGTCCTAGAAATTGATTTCAATCCTAAATTATTAATGCAGGATAGTGGCTTCTTATGACTTAAGAACGGTAGGAATAGCATCAAGTGTGAATTATGAATTGCCTGGGCCAGGATCCGTTCCTGGGATGTCAGCTCAGAAACAGAAAGGAGTTAACCAAGCAGGTGAGCAGCCTACCAACTCAGCCACCAGATGGAAGGGAGCCTGCAGCAGGGGGCTACTGGGCGCGGAACAGGGGGAGGGGCTTGGACTGGGATGTTACAAGGGGGAGGGGCTTGGGGGCGGGGTGTTACAAGGGAGGCTAGGTGCAACAGCCTCTTGCCTGGTGTGGTTTTACAAGACGCTTTCTTTCTGTGTGCACACATCCTAGCCTTGAGATCTGCGGTCAGTGGGCAGTTGATCTGACCCCGGAGCTGCTGAATTACACTTATGGCCAGTATCACTCTCTTGCATAAATGTCTTTGCTTCATGGTTTAGCCTGGGCCTTATGAGGGACTGGGGCTGAGATAACACGGGTCAGATGAAGAACAAATGTATTGCTCACGCTATGTTCTAGTCTTTGCCATAATACTGATCTTTTATTCATAAATTTATTTTGTTTTTGTTTTTTGATTGTTTGCGTTTTGGCTTGTTAGTTTGGCTGGTTAGGTTTCTGGTTTTTGTTGTTTGTTTGTTTGTTTGTTTGTTTTTTCAGACAGGATTTCTCTGTGTGGCCCTGGCTGTCCTAGACCTCTCTCTGTAGACCAGGCTGGCCTTGAACTCAGAGATCTGCCTGCCTCTGCCTCCCAAGTGCTGGCTTTATTCTGGTATTTCAAGACAGGCTCTTACTATGTAGCCCAGGTAGTCTCAAACTTCTTATCCTTCATCCTGAGTGCTAGGATTATGGGTCTGTGCCACCACATCCGTGTTTGGTCTGCTCAGAATAGGAAATTGTAAAAGCTTTTTATTATTATTATTCTTTTAAGTAATCAGCCTGGAAATCTAAGATTTAAGCTTGCTTTGCATTGTTTTGTGTGTAATGTTTTTTCTGCCCCTTGAGACAGGGTCTTTCTATTACTCTCTTGTGACCATCCTGGAACTCACTATATATACCAGACTGGCTTTGAACGCACAGAGATCTACCTGCCTCTGCCTCCTGAGAGCTGGGATTGAAGGCCTGAGCCACCACACCTGGCTGGCTTTTGTTTTTGAAGTAGAATCTCATGTAGCTCAGCCTGGCTTTGAACTTGATATCTAGCTGAGGATGACTTTTAACTAAGTTTCTTCCTACCTCTACCACTGTAGTGCTGGGGTCACAGGGTGTGCCGCCACGCCGCGGTGCCCTTCCAAAGGTTTCTTCATTGGTTTTCTTTCAAAATGGCCCTAGTTAACTAAGTGCTTTAAGCTTTTCATCTATTGGACAAACTTTCTCAAATCAAAATTTCCCGCTTGTTCCAAGTCTTAATCTCTGTGTGTGTGCGTGTGTGTGTGTGTGTGTGTGTACAATTGTGCAGATAACTCTTGGCTATCTGGTCTCTCTATCTTTAAGTGGATTTCAGGGATTGAACTCAGATTGTCAGGCTTGGCAGCAGGTGCTTTGCCCACTGAGCTATCTCATCAGCCCCTAGTCTACAATAGATTTTGAGACTTTTTTTTCAGAGGGTCCCTAAAAGTCCAAAAAACACATATTAGACTTGCACTTGTATGAGTGATTTTTTTTATAAATGGAGTTTTGAATGCGTTATTAATATATAATCCAAAATTGTATGAGAGTCATAACTCGTAAGTCTGCGTCCTGGATTTTATTAATAGTTATAATTCTAACGTTACTCTTTCTGGAGACAGGATCTCATTATGTAACCCAGCTGATCTGGAACTTGCTACACAGTCCAGGTTGGCCTTGAACTCTTGGTGATCCTCCTGTATCTGCCTCTCAAGGGCAGAGGATTCAAACATAAACCATCACACCCAAAAGCAAGGTTGTAGGCTGTAGAATAATGAACGGCTTTCACTGTGAACTATCAGATCATTCTATATCGCTGGTTTTGTTGAGTTCAGTTGCTCTATTCTGTCTTTCTGGACGATTTCTGCATGCAATTAAAACCCTAAAGTGGTGTCTTCTACGAGGTTGCCGGGAAAGATGAGGTCTCCGAGAAATGTGAATTTTTAATGACTTCAGACTGGAGAAGAATTTTCCAGAACTCTATGACAGAAATTGGTGAGTTTATGAAAGTGCAGGCAAAAAAGGAATTGATAAATGTAAGATTGAATTCATTAATAAAATAGTTTGAGGACCTAGGCAGGATGATGCATGCCTGTAATCTCTGCACTGAGAGGTGGCAGCAGCTGGATTATAAGACTGAGGGCTACATGAGAGGTAAGTAAGACCCTATCTCAAAAACAGCAACAAGGACAAAATTAAAAGTGAAGAGGGTGCCAGATTCGGTGACCCATGAGTAATCCTAGCACTCAGGAAGCTGAGACAGGAGAATTGCCACAAGTTAGAAGCCAGCTGGGCTACATCATGAGTTCGAGGTCAGATTACTGACTAATGTAGTAAACCATGTCTGAAAAGAATGGGAAGAAGGATGGAAAAGAAAATACCACAGCTTCAGGCATTCCATTATAGTAACAGAAAACCAACAGATAGAAGCGCTTGCTGTGTAAGCATTAGCTCAGAGAATAAAGACAGGCTGCTATGGAGGGGTGTGGTTTGTGTATCTCAGATGTCTCTCCAGGTTTCCTGGGTTGAAAGCAACATGGTCTCCATCGTGGCAACAATAAACGGCAGTGAAATCTGTAAGACGTAGGACCTATCTTCAAGGCCCAGGGATCAGTCCCCAGCACTGGAAGGAGAGGAGAGAAAAGAACAGAAGTGGGGGAGGAGAAGAGCAGGGGAGAATCGGGAGGAGGAAGGCAGCAGGCAAGGGAGTCATTAATTATAGAAGACACTATATCTGAGAAGCATTCAAGTAGTTCTCAATGGATCTGAGTTACAACTAGAAGAAAGGTTGGTTTGTCTGTCTGTCTGTCTGTCTGTCTACCTGTTTTGCCTCTCCCCATGCTCTGGCTTCCAGTCCAAGGTTATGATCTATCCCTTTGGAATGTGCTTTTGCTGTTATAGTACCATGGACCATAAGGTCCTCACCAGAGGCAAGATAACACTGACACCTTGCCCCTAAACCTCAGAGCCCTGAACTATCTTTTTCCTCTTCTTTGTCTTCTTTTCCTCCCCTTTCTTCAGTTGTTCGTTTAAAGGATCCTTTCTTTTTGAGTATGTATGTGTGTATTTGTTGTGTGTGTGTTGTTGTGGGGTGTCCACCATAGAAGACTGCTTGGATAAGGGTGGAAGCCAATAGAAAGTCTTTATTAGCCCACCAGTGACTACACTGAGTTTTTGAGATCCCACTGTAGCCCGGAGCCTGTCTCAGGGTGAGCTTTTAAGCACAAAAAACTATATCCTGGGTTGACATACTTCAGTTAGCAAGAAATGTAGCCAGACTAAGGTGTGGGCACATGAATGCATGAGGGAGTCTTCTGCCTCGAGTCTCTCTCTCTCCCTCCCCCCTCACCCTCTGTCAAGTGTTTTTGTGTCATCCTCTTGCAGGGGACATGCTAATCGGTACAATTTTAGTATAGATGCTGCAGATCTGGGCATGAGACAAGGCCTCACTTGTTCACAGATATGTAGGTCAGGCTAGCTGGCCCAAGAGCTTTAGGTGATTCTCCTGCCTCCATCTCCCGTCTCGTCCTAGGGCCCCCTGGGATTACAGACCCATACACTATTGTTTGGAATTTTCCTGGGTTCTGGGTAGTAACACACAGCAACCATTTTGCCACAGGGTCATCTTCCCATCTTATTTTTTGTTTTGAGACAAAGTCTCACTCTGAAATCAACTCTGTCCTCAAACTCTCAGTAATCCTCCTGCCTCACTCCCACCCCCACTCAAGCACTAGACTTACAGGCATGAGCCTCCACGACTGACTCACGCCTCTGAAAAGCAATGCTTGTCACTTGCCCGTAGTTAACTTTTCTTTGCATTAACAACTTATTTAGTAGCTGGAGAGATGGCTCAGTGGTTAAGGGCACTGACTGCTCTTCCAGAGGACCTGAGTTCAAATCCCAGCACCCATATGGCAGCTCATAACTGTAAGTCCAATATCTGACACTTTCACATAGACATACATGCAGGCAAAACACCAATGAACACAAATATTTTTTTTTAAACTTTGTTTATTTAATATGTGCTTGTGTGTGTGATACACATATATGAATGTTCCACGGTGCTGATATGTAGCCATCAGAGGACAACTTTTATTTATTTATTTTGAGTCAGTTCTGCAACTTTATTGACATCCGGCAGGTTAATTCTCATCCATATTGACTGTCTGTGGATTTTTGAATGTGGTAACAGGCACGTAAGTTACCAACATGTAGAGTTTGTTTGGATGCAATACAGAACATTCCTTATTCCTTTGGTCCAGACGGCTTTATTGAGCCTGGTGTCAAGCACACATATGGACGCCCTATCTCCCTGGCAAATTTCCAGATTCCTTTGAGTGTCCAAAGGGCACAATTCTTGAAGCCGACTCCATGAATGCACTTGTGAATGCAGATGATGTTTTCTCAGGTCACCACCTGGTTGATGGCAGAACAGCCCTTCTTCTGGATACTCTTCTTTGCAGGAGCCAACTAAGTGCAGGTGACAGAGAGGCTTCTGCCAGGCCCAAGTTGGCCAGAGGACAACTTTTGAAAGCTGCTTCTTTCCCTTGCCCCTGTCAGCCTTGGGAATCTATCTCAAGTCCTCTGGTTTGGTAAAACCTTGATCTTCAGAGCTATCTTGTCACCACTCTTTGCTTTTTGTTTGTTTTTGAGACAGAGTCTCACTGTGTAGACTGGCTTGGAACTCCATGGTTGGCTTGGAGCTCACTATGTAGACCAGGCTGGCCTCCAACTCATAGAGATGTACCTGCATCAGACTTCTGGGTGCTGGGATTAAAGACATATCCCACCACACCCAGCTTTGCATTTTTGATACTTGACTGACTTAGTGACAAAAATATGATGTCCTGAAGTGATGGTAAGAGGAGGACTGCCTGACAACTGGCTTTATTTTTCTTTATTTTTCTTTTTTAGGTTGTCGTGGTTTGCACCTAAAATGTCTCTTGAAGGCTCATGTGCTGAAGGTTGAGTCCCCAGGATAGCAACATTCAGAGGTGGGCCTTTGTTTCATTAGTTTTTCATGGCAGGGTCTCCAGTAGGCCAGTCCGACCTTGAACTGGCTATGTAGTTAAGGCTGACTTTGAACTCCCGATCCTTCTGCCTCCATCCCTGAAGCAGAAGGACTGAAAGTCCTGTCTTCCAGGTAAAGCGTTTGACTGGATCATGAGGCTCTGACCTTACCAGTAGATTGGTCCATTGATAGGTTCATAATTTGATGAATTCACTGCAGAGTGGTAGGTACCATGAAGCTGGGGGAGGTAGGCCCCGAGGGATGTGTACAGAGGGTGAATCCTGTGCCAGCCCCATCCTTGCTCTCCTTCCTCTGTGCTTCATGGCTGCTGTGAGGAGACCAGATTTACTCCACTGCACTCCCCTGCCTCAGCTAGGAATATTCAGTGGCGTACACTTCTAATCCCAGGGAGGGTGATGGTAGAAGAGGGGAGCTGGAGGCCAGGCTACCCTCCACAGTGAATTCTAGGCCTACCCAGGCTGCAGAGTGAGAGCTTGCCCAATAGTAATAGTAAACAACGACAACAACAACAACAATGACAACAACAACAACAGCAATCTTTTTCTCAGCTATTTTGCCACAGCAATGAAAATCTAAATAACACAAGATGTGTGAAGGAAAACTCAGAAAACCTCTGCACTTTGCTGACTTTTACATTTCTTCACCTGCCTTGGGTTGACATAAGTTTGAAGCAATCTTGAAATACCTAGCGAGTACTAGGTCAACCTGGGTTAACAGACCAAGGCCTTGTCTTAACTTTTTTTTTAAAAGAAGGAGAAGGAGGAAGAAGAAGAAGAGGAGGAGGAGGAGGAGGAAGAAGAGAAGGAGGAGGAAGAAGAGGAGGAGGAAGAAGAGAAGGAGGAGGAGGAGGGCATGGTGATGCTTGCCTATAATCCCATCACTAAGAAGCTGAAGCATGAAAACTGCAGATTCCACTCTGTCTGGACTACCTATTGAAATAAGGCCATCTTGGGCTAGTTAGCTGGATCCTGTCTCAAATTGAAAATAAGATGCTTTAGAGATATAACGTAGTGGTCAAGCACTTGCCTTTCATGCCCTGGGTTAAATCCCAATATGACGATGATTAACTTAGTTCAAGTTCATCGCTGTGAACAGACACCGTGACCACAGCAACTCTTATAAAGGAAAACACTTCACTGAGGCTGGCTTACAGGTTCAGAGGTTTAGTCCATTATCATCATGGCAAGAAGCATGACAGCATGCAGACAGACATAGTGTTGGAGAGGTAGCTGAGAGTTCTACATTAGGGTGGACAGATAGCAGGAAGAGAGAGTGACATGGGGTCTGGCTTGAACATTTGAACCTCCAATGACATACTTCCTCCAACAAAGACACACCTACTCCAACAAGGCCACACCCCCTAGTAGTGCCACTCCCTATAAACCTATAGCAAGCCAGTTTTACAAACCACCAAGATGACCGGGCAGTGGTGGCGCACGCCTTTAATCCTAGCACTTGGGAGGCAGAGGCAGGCGGATTTCTGAGTTCGAGGCCAGCCTGGTCTACAGAGTGAGTTCCAGGACAGCCAGGGCTACACAGAGAAACCCTGTCTCGAAAAACAAAACAAAAAAACAAAACAAAACAAACAAACCAACAAGATGATGATGATAATGATGGTGGTCGTGGTGATGGTGATGATGGGGAATTCTTGACAGGTGCTAGTGATGAGGATTAAAGAGAGAGGGAAATAACAGATTTAACTTTAGTTTCTTCCCTTTCAAAAAGATTTATTTTTATTACTTTTAAGTATGTGTAGGTGTTGTGTCTAGATTTGGATATGTTCATGTAAGAACAGTGCCCATGGAGGCTGGAACAGGATGTTAGATCTCCTAAAACTGGAATTACAGTTGGTCATATGGTTGCTGGAAATGGAACTAAGGTCCCCTCTGTAAGAGCAGCCAGTGCTCTTTAACTGCTGAGACATCACTCCAGCCTCCTCTTCGCCTGTTTGCTACTTGTCTGATTTGTCAACAGAAACAAGATGCCACAGGAGGTAGCACAGGGTAGAGGAAGGCTGGTAGCAAGTGAGTTGCTTCTAAAATGTGTTCCAAGGGCTGGAAATATTGTTTGTTTGCTTGGTTGGTTGGTTTTTGGTTTTTGAGACAGGGTTTCTCTGTGTAGCCCTGGCTGTCCTGGAACTCACTCTTCAAACCAGGCTGGCCTCTAACTCAGAGAACCGTCTGCCTCTGCCTCCCAAGTGCTGGGATTAAAGGTGTGTGCTGTCACTGCTCATTGGGAATATGTTTGATTGATGCCTAGCATGCATGAAACCCTAAGTTTGATGCCCAGGATAGCACAAAACTGAGTATTGTATTGTATTGTATTGTATTGTATTGTATTGTATTGTATTGTAT
>NW_021620672.1:2725103-2726697 GCF_004785775.1 Grammomys surdaster
ATTGTATTGTATTGTATTGTATTGTATTGTATTGTATTGTATTGTATGCCTATAACCCCAGTATTTAAGAGATAGAGGCAGGGGATATTAAAAATTCAAAGCTTTCCTTTGTTGGCTATATATCAAGTAGAAGGTTAGACTGGGTCACACGAGATCTGTCACTAAAATAAAATAAAAGATCCTGAAAAACTAATATGTTGGAAGCTTGGCCTCCAATATAGCAATGTTCGGAGCTGGGGGTTTTGTTTTGTCTTGCTATTTGAAACAGGGTGCTGAGATTACAGACGGGAGCTACGGAGCTCTGGTCTGCCCATAGTACAAGACTGTAAAACGGTTGGTCTCACTTTGCTTTTACCCTTTCAGCAGACCGGCTTAGGAAACAAAGACTGGTCTACCAGACTTTTCCTGAGCATCCCATGTCCCTCACTCGGGTTTAGGTCATGTGAAGAAACCAAATCCTCTGCTAAAGAGCAACACATTTCTCTAAGTTGTCTAACTTTCTGTATTTCCCTTTTGGAGTCTTCTGATTGTAGAGAAAATCTCTTGTGTATTGAATGGATGCAACATCTGTCAATCAAAGCTGATTGGCCTGTAGCTGAGGCAGGAAGTAGAAGGTGGGACATCCGGTAGGCAGAAAGGATTCTGGGATAGAGCCAACTGAGGGAGGATTGGGCCCCAGACATCGATGATCCCAGCTTGTAGGAGGCTGAAGTAGGAAGAGCTTAAGGTTAACCTGGGCTACATAATGACTCTGCCTTGGTCACACAGTAAAACTAATCCTCTCTCTTTTTTTTCTTTCCTTTCTTTTTTTCTCTTTGAGGGAGGGTCCCCTTTGTAACCCTGGCTGGTCTGGCACTTGCTATGTAGACCATGCTAGCCTCAAACTCACAAGAATTCCACCTACCTCTTTCAAGGATTAAAGCTATGTTTGACCATGACAGTCAAGAGTCCATTTTTTAAAGCTCCCAAACAATGACAAAATACAACTAATGAGGCTTACTTGATGTATTGAATTAGATGGGAAAGTTGTCAAGGAGTATCTAATGATAAGCCTGGCAAGTTAAATTTGAATAAGTGTGTTACTAATATGTGTCTCAGATAAATTTGCATAACTGTGTTACTAACATGTGTCTCAGAAGTTGAAGAAAATTCATACAGATCTGATAGTCTGGCATACTATCAGCCGTAGTTTGTTATCTTCAAGGATATGCAGAAGAAATAACTGAATTTCCACATTCACAGATGGTTGTTTACTCTGTAATTTCCCAAGCAACCATCAACCTAAACTGTTTTGTTCTCAAGGAGACCCTCAGAAGAGGTTCAGGCAACTTCCTGATGACTTTAAGATGGAGTCACGGGCCTGCTGAGCAGTCCCAGGATGCTTCCCAAGAAACCAATTGGTTCTTAGACCCAGTAACTCAAGGGGGAGCAAAGCAAGAGTTCATTAAGGCCAGGAGTGTGGTGCATGCCAGCGTCACAGCGCTCGGGAGTCTAGAGTCCCAGCCCAGGTTGTATATCTAGAAGATAAGTTATTAAATACCAAGAAAATACTTTGATAAATTTTTCCTCCTTTCCTCCCTTCCCTTCCCTTCCC
>NW_021620672.1:2727097-2739664 GCF_004785775.1 Grammomys surdaster
CTTCCCCTTCCCCTTCCCCTTCCCCTTCCCCTTCCCCTTCCCCTTCCTTCTTTCTTTCCTTCCTGCCTTACTTCCAACAGGGTCTCCTGTATCCCAGGCTGGTATTGAACCCCCAGTGTAGCCAACCAAGAGTGACCTGGAGCTGACCTTCCTGCCTGTGCTTCCTGTGTGCTGATGATGTTGTTTAGGGACAGTGGAATCTTTGGAACTTAGAGCCTAAGGATCTAGACTATGGGGTGAGACTTGAGGCTTATAGTCCAGGCCTGATTCAGGTCCTTTCTCTGCTTCCTGAGCTGCCATGATGTGAAGAGCCTCCTTTACACACTCCTGCTAAGACCAACTGCCATACCTTCCCACCACAGTGGATTGTGTCCCCTTAAGCCTGGAGCCAAACTAAGCCTCTTTGCCTTTAAGTGTTTCTGCTAGTGACAGCCTTGAAAATGACAGCAGGGCCCAGGATGCTCCGATTCAGAAGCACTGTGTGTCCAAAGTCAAAAGAAAAAAAAATGGTGTCAGGTGTGTGATGAACACTAAGGAGAGGCAGTGAGTTCAAGGCCAGCCTGATCTACATAGCAAGTTCCAGGCCAGTCAGAGCTACCTACTAAGGCCCTGCCTCAAAGGAAGAAGCAGAAAACAAACTACCTGCTTTGTAAGAAGATAGTCCTTCCGGAGACCTTACAGTTCAATGATTAAGTGCGACTCACTGGCAGACCCCTCAGCGCGCACAAAACCCCAGGGCTTGCTCCTCAGGACCACAAAAAATAAAGATTTATAAATAAAGTAAGGCTTGGTGCTACGTGCTTGTAATCTCCACAGTTAGGAGGTGATGCAGGAGAAACAAGAACTCAGGGTTATCTTTTGGCTACAAAGCAAGTGCAGGCTTGGCTCTATGCGAGCTTTTCTCAGAGAGTCAGTAGGGGCTTCATATGTGGCTCAGTTGATAGTGTTTATCTAACATTCTAAGTCCCAAGTTTGATCCCCAGCACTGCATAAACTTGACATGGTGGCACATGGCTACAATGCTAACATCTGGGAGGAAGGACACAGAGACTCAGAAGTTCAAGGCCATTATCAGCTACGTAGTAAGTGTGAGGTCATCCCAGGCTATGTGATACCATCTCTGTCAAAGTAAACAAATACACATGTAAATTGAGCCAGATTTGAAGGTAGCTACTAGCAATCCCAACACTCATGAGGTTGAGGCAGATGGACTGTCAAGAGTTAAGAAGCCAACTTGGGCTACACAGCTACTATAAAGCCAGTCAAAGCTACAAGAACCTGTCTCAGTTAGCCAAAAATGAAGAAATAATAAACAATGCTGGCAAAAGTATTGGACTCCGTAACTCATAGACTAGAAAAGACAGTACAATGGGGAAATGTGGTTTTCTAGTCCCAGTCTGCTTCCGTGGTTTACAATTGATGCACATTCCTGAATGGGCCACAGTCCATGAATACAGTCAGACTCTGCTGGTGGGTGTCCATCCCTTGATGGGCTATTTGGACACTTACAGAGGGAGTCCATCTCATCATCACCTCCAGTCAGTGTGTCCTCATCATGGTTGTGTGGTTTGGGTCATAGAAGCTTTTCCATCCAGGATCAACACTAGGATGCTGGTTAAGCTATCAGGGACCAACACTAGGATGCTGATCAAGCTATCAGGACCAACACTAGAATGCTGGTCAAGCTATCAGGACCAACACTAGGATGCTGGTCAAGCTATCAGGACCAACACTAGGATGTTGTCAAGCTATCAGGAAACACCTTTCCTGGTGAAATCAAGGAGCTCAGGTACTGCACTCAGGATGAAGGTGCTCAGTAAGGCAACAGGAAGATGATGGCACCACTGTTTACCAAGTTACCTCTACTCTCCCAGAAAGGCTGAAGAGAACAGATGTGCTTTAAACCTGAAAGTGGCAAGGTCCTCCATCCATCCTGTGTCATATGCTCAGCCACACAGAAGAGTCTCGGACTGGTGCTCACTGGAGCAAGGCTCCAAAAAATCACATTGAGTGAGAAAAAAAAATCCGGATTCAAATGAAAACAAAGGATTTCATTCCATTGACACAATGTCTAAGAAATGCCAATATTCTAGAACAGAAGGATGGATTACTGGATTAGGTGTTAGGGTCAGAGGAAAGGGATAGGGGAAGCCAGTGAATAACTTTAGAGGGGTCTTGTGAGCTTAGAGATGTGAGAAATCATGGTAAGCACACAAACCCACTCAGGTAATGAGGCTGGACAGAAACTGGGCTTGGTGGAACATAGCTGTAGTCCCAGCACTCAGGAAGCTGAGGCAAGATCCAAGGGTCAGGTGTCTGAGCTCCATTGTGTGAAATAAGAAGGAAAAGAAGAAAGAAAGGCCTAGAGAGATGGCTCAGTGGTAGAAAACCCAAGTTGGGTTCCCAGCACCTAGTTCATGTGACTTCACAATCATGACGTGTAAACACTCAGAGGGATCCCGCATCCTCCTCTGGACTACACAGGCCCCACATGTACATACCTACACACAGACACGCCTAACTAAAAATGAAAATGAATATTTTAAAATAAAGGAAGGAAGGGGGCTGAGCAGAATATCACATCCCCACACAAATTCACATAAGTAAAGTTAGGGGTGTGACCACAGTGTCTGAGGATTGTGTTACTTGGAACTAGGATAAGTCCCCGACACTTTCCCCCAGCTCCTGGTAGTTGGTTCATCTTATTCCTTACAACTATAAATAGCAATCTACAATTATGCCAACATTACCATTTCAAAGGGGAATAGAGGCCAGCAAGATGACTCAGTGGGGAAAGGTGCTTGCCACACAAACTGAGTGACTCCACAGAGTTGTCCTCTGACCCCCACATAGCATGCGCGCGCGCGCACACGCACACACACACACACACACACGATGGTGGTGATGATGGTGATGATGGTGATGATGGTGATGATGGTGATGATGGTGATGATGATAGAAAAGAATAAGGGGCAGAGGAAGCTAAATAATTTGAAAGAACATTGTGTATCATAGGTAAGCCTTTCTGACAGCACTCGCACTCACTACAGGGTCATGAACCTTCAACCTACAACTTGTTTGATTTTTTTTATTATTAATTGATTAAGAGCTTGCCCAGTACCCAGTCACCCCTGAACTTTAGCCAAGAATTTTCCTCTCCCAGCAGAAAGAAATATTTAAGGACACGAAAACTCTCATTACTCTGGTTTCCTCATTCTATATTGTACCAAGGATTGAATTATCATTGTTCCTATAATTATTGTATGGCCATAAAATCATTTATTGATAAATTTGAAAAAAATTAATTTTCCTATCACAGCATGCCAACACAGGAAGTGGAGGGAGTGGTTAGATCTCGGGCGGGAGGCAGGGAGGCTCACCTAGAGGTCTGCCCTACGAATACAGTGTTAAGGACCTCATGTGTCTGGGCAGCACATGGCCAGACGTCCTGAGGAGCTGACACACTGAACCCATTAGAGAAAACCTCCTCATCTCTCCCATTCCCCAGCCCCGGCTATGGATTCTCTGTCTTTGCTTTTTCTTTTTTGTTTTCATGGACTTTATTTACTGAAACTTTTTATACTTTGTTTTTAAAGATTTCTTACAGTCACCCCCCCCAGCCATCTTTATTTTATATGTATGGGTGTTTAGGTGTGTGTGTCTATGCAGTGTGTGTGTGTGAATCAGAGTCCCTGGAAGAACAGCCAGTGCTTTTAACCACCTAGCCATCTCCCCAGCCCCTTACTTTATTTTTAACTACACGTATGTACATGTGAGAATGCACACATGACTACAGGGGTCCGAGAAGCCATCAGATCCCCGAGAGCTACAGTTACAGGTGTCTGGGAGCGACCTGATGTGGGAGCTGAGGACCAAACTTGGATCTCGTGAAGGAACAGAGTGCGCTCTTAACCTCCGAGCCATCCCACCTTATCATCATTCTCATGTATGTAGCAGAAAAACGTTGTTAGGTCTCTTGGTGAGGGGACAAGGGGGCAGGGCTTGTGCCTTTCTGATGGGTGGTTGCACTTAGCACAATCTCCTCATGGCTCATCCACATTGCAGTGTGGGTCGTGATCCCCTCGGCTTTGACTTTGGTTTGTTTGAGTTTGGATTGAGGCTGTTTTGGTGGTGGTCCTGGTGTTTTGCTCATGGTCCTGGATCTTGACCCCAGGGTCCTTATGTATCCTAGGGAAGCACTTCTACTGCAGTCCCACCCCTCCTCCATCTTTCTTATCTCACGTTGGCTTTTAAAATCTTGTTTGTTTGTTTGTTTGTTTGTTTATTATTTTTGAGGCAGGGTCTCACTATGTAGCCCAATCTGACCTGGAACTCAATATGTAGACCAGGCTAGTCTCGAACTCACAGAGATCCTCCTTCCTCTGCCTCCTGAGTGCTGGGATTAGAAGTGCTCATCATATTGGCTTTTAAGTCACTGTGTACCATGGCTACCTTGAACTCCTGACCATCCTACCTCCAACTCCTGAGTTCTGTAATTACACTTGGCAGATTCCCTTCCCTCTTCAGGTTAATGATCTTCAGTTATTTATATGAACCATTTCTTGTTTGTTTATCCGTTTATCCACCCAAGGACACTTGGGGTATAATTTCATTTTCCATTGCAATGGCAAAGGATGGTGAGGATTAGACTTAAAATGAAGGTTTCTTTAAGAGGGGTCGGAAGTCCCATGCCCTGGCTCTTATATGTGCTTGAATCTCATAAGGGTCCGCTTCACTACATCACATGGTGAGTAGCATCATGAGGGGACAGAGATAGATCCCAAGGAAGCCAGAAATGAAGGAGAGGCCAGTCTTGGTCTGTCATTATAACCCCATCTAATTAGGACTAAGTAGGATCTCATAAAAAAAAAAATACCATAACCCTTTCTAAGAAAATAGCCTCAAACGACCTAGCCATCTTTCCCTTCCATCACCTCCCAACATCACCACACTAGGGACCAAGCCTGCAATATGTGCACCTCGGGGACAGACTCCATCCATTTTCAAACCACAGTACACAGTTGCTCTTGTCGGAGGCCACTGTGCGATGTTTGTCTCAACATGGAAGACAGAGCTCTGTCTGCAACCCCATTTTAAACAGACGGCAAAGAGAAAACATCCCAAGTACTTGCTCAGGTCAAGTTTAATAAGAAGGCAAATAGACAGCAGGGGCATTCGGTGTGCCACGGTTCCTTTGTCATTTGGCTCCAGGCATCAGGAAGCTAAACAAAGGCCCCCTCATCCAAGCCGCATCCTTCCAGACACCCCTAGCACCCGGAAGGAGCCTAGCTTCCCTGGCTCTCAGGAGCAAGAGTGATGTCCAAGACATTCTGAGCAAGAAGTGGGTGCCCACTGTGGCAGCATGAGGCACACGCTCCCTGCCCATAGGGCAGCAGCATAGTACATAACCTCCCTCCCTACGGGGGTCGGAGGACACCTAGTGCTCACACAGAGCCTGCTCTGTCAAGACCCCCAGCCCAGGCTGGGTTAGACACACCCTGCCATTTTCCTCCAGCAATCAGAAGTTCAGTTCAGTTCACAGGGCAGGGGCGGGGCCAGGATGGCCACTTCGATCCAGGGGAGGGATGTGGGGTTGTTAGGTTAGGAACAAAGTCTCCCCTATTTAAGTCCAGGCATTCTGTGCTTTAGTTGACCCCTGGTGTCCCAGCTCCTTGGCTGCTGCTGTCCCACCACCAGCCCCAGCCATGCAGGGCGCCTGGGTGCTGCTGCTGCTGGGCCTCAGGCTCCAGCTGTCCCTAAGCGTCATTCCAGGTAAGAAGGCTCCTTCTGATGCATACCCCATTCCCACCCATGGCCCTTCAGTCTGACCCTTCCTCTGCTATTCCCTTGGCCAGTGGAGGAGGAGAACCCGGCATTCTGGAATCAGAAGGCAGCTGAGGCCCTGAATGTTGCCAAGAAGCTGAAGCCCATTGAGACATCAGCCAAAAACCTCATCATCTTCCTGGGAGATGGTGAGCATGTGAGGCCTGGCCACCCCGGGGCCCTTGTACTCCAAGGACCCAGGGACACTGGTGGGTACAGACAGACCTTGGGGTTCAGTCTTGATGAGGTTCTGCTCCTTCAGGGATGGGGGTGCCCACAGTGACAGCTACTCGGATCCTAAAGGGACAGTTGGAAAATCACCTAGGACCTGAGACACCTCTGGCCATGGACCACTTCCCGTACATGGCTCTGTCCAAGGTGAGTACTAAGCCACATCTGGAATGTGAGGAAGGGGCTGATGGGGACCCAGGGCAAGGGTAGCAGAGAAAATGAACAGCCCCCCAGGCTTGGGTGAAGAAACAAATGTCTGCTTTGAGCCTAATTGGGGGTGTCTCTGTCCCCAGACATACAGTGTGGACAGACAGGTCCCAGACAGTGCAAGCACAGCCACAGCCTACCTGTGTGGGGTCAAGACCAACTACAAGACCATCGGCGTGAGCGCGGCAGCGCGATTCGACCAGTGCAACACCACGTTTGGCAACGAGGTCTACTCAGTGATGTATCGTGCCAAAAAAGCAGGTGAGTTGGAGCCAGGCTCAGGGATGGGGGGCAAGCCTGGGGGACTGGGTGTCTCACCCTGACCTTTGTCATCTTCAGGGAAATCCGTAGGCGTGGTGACCACTACCAGGGTGCAGCACGCCTCCCCCGCAGGCACATATGTTCACACGGTGAACCGCAATTGGTATGGGGATGCTGATATGCCTGCCTCGGCGCTGCAGGAGGGCTGCAAGGACATCGCCACACAGCTCATCTCCAACATGGACATTAATGTAAGGAATAAAGAGGGAGGGGGAGGGGAGGGGAGGGAAGGGGGAGGGGGAGGGGGGAGGGAGGGGTAGGGGGGGGAGGGTGGGGAGGGGGAGGGACTGTGGAGGGGTGGTCCCAGGCAACCTGTAGACTGAGCTCCCTGGATCTTCTGGGGCCTCTGAGGGCTGGGTAGTTGCCACACACCTGATGTGGAGCTAGGGACTGGCTGGAAAAGGAGGCAGAGGACCTAAAGTTTACCTTCCTTCATCCTCTCTGACCCCAGGTAATCCTTGGTGGGGGCCGAAAATACATGTTTCCCTCAGGAACCGAAGACCCTGAGTATCCAAATGATGTTAATTCAACTGGAACCCGTTTGGATGGCAAGAACCTGGTGGAGGAATGGCTGTCAAAGCGTCAGGTGACGGGCTGCAGAATAATAGTGGTCCAGCGGAGACAAGAGAAGGGCTTTGGGCCTTACCAGTTATTTATGTCCCTTTAGGGATCCCAGTATGTTTGGAACCGTGAACAACTCATTCAGAAGTCCCTGGATCCGTCAGTGACATATCTCATGGGTAACCACCCCACACTTCCTGCACTGGTACACCTCAGATGGTGACCACTGACCATGTGTGTATATGTACCATGACCTCAACTACCAAGCTTGGTGGTCACCATTAAATTTTGGTTTTGTCCCTCAGGCCTCTTTGAGCCTGTAGACACAAAATTCGAGATTCAACGAGACCCACTGATGGACCCGTCTCTGAGGGATATGACAGAGGCGGCCCTGCGAGTGCTAAGCAGGAATCCCAAAGGCTTCTACCTCTTTGTGGAGGGTGAGTCTGCAAGCTCCCATGGAAAGAGGAGGCAATAGATAGATGAACAGGTTCAAGCTCAATTCGGCTTCCTGCAGGGGGCCGAATCGACCGTGGCCACCATCAGGGCACAGCTTATCTGGCGCTGACTGAGGCGGTGATGTTTGACTCAGCCATCGAGAGGGCCAGCCAGCTCACCAGTGAGCAGGACACACTGACCATAGTCACTGCTGACCACTCCCATGTCTTCTCCTTTGGTGGTTACACACTTCGAGGGACCTCCATCTTCGGTAGGTTGGGGGACAGTGACAGGTGTTTTTCATCATGTACAGAACTTCTTCTGAGCCGTCATTTTTCTGTCTGTTAAATGGACGGAAAGGGTACCTGCCTTGTGGGGATCTAGCAACAACTGAACCACTGGCCAGGCAAAAGGCGGGGGGCTCATCTAAGCATCAGTCCTTGGCAGAACAACATGTTTCTCTTCCTCCATCCAGGACTGGCTCCTCTCAATGCTCTGGATGGCAAGCCCTACACCTCCATCCTGTATGGCAATGGCCCAGGCTACGTTGGTACAGGGGAAAGACCCAATGTCACCGATGCTGAAAGCAGTGAGTGCGGTGGGGTGGCTTGTCTGAAGGTTGGGCAGAGGAGACTCAGGTCAGAGATCCTCTCCCTGAACACCTTGTCCCTCCAGGGAGCCCATCGTACCAGCAGCAGGCTGCTGTGCCGGTGAAGTCGGAGACCCACGGCGGGGAGGACGTGGCGATATTCGCGCGTGGCCCGCAGGCGCACCTCCTGCACGGTGTGCAGGAGCAGAACTACATCGCACATGTCATGGCCTTCGCTGCCTGCCTGGAGCCCTACACCGACTGCAACCTGGATCCCCCTGCAGATGACATCACACCAACCAACCTGGGCCAGACCACCACCACAACCCGCCAGACCACCACCACCACCACCACTACCACCACCACCACCACCACCACTATCACTCCGGTCCAGAGCAGCGGCAGTAGCCTGGGCCCAGCCACCGCCCCGCTGGCCCTGGCGCTGCTGGCCAGGACGCTGCTGCTACTACTGGGGGCTCCTTCGGAGTCCTAAACTCCAGCTCATCCAGGCTCCACCCACCATGTCCTCACCTGGTCCTTCTCTGACCTCCCGCTAACCTGTCCTCATGGTCCCCTCCCCCAGTGCTCCCTGCATTCTGGTTGCAGACTCTACCTTTTTTTCTGCTAGTGGCCTCAACACCTAGCCCTACCTAGGGTTGCGCTTCCAGGCTCCTACCCAGGCCCTCACAAGGGGGGGACCACCTCTGAGCTAGCAGCCAGCCTCAGATCCTAAAGAGCTCCTCCTCCACAGGCAGCATGACAACCATGGCCCTGACCCTCTGGGCAGTCCGGACTCTCATATTCCCGTCATCCACCAGCCCCTAGCAAAAGACAGGACTCCGGCAATAATTTGTGGAGGACCAAAGGTGCACCTCCCCGTTGGTACTCTCTCTGAGCTTGGATCCATCCCTACAGCCTCTGTACCCAGGACTAAGGCACAAGAGAACACAGAGAGAGGCTGACTCCCCACCACTCCTCAGTCTAATTTGCTGGCAGGCTGTGCTGGGTTCCCCTAGCCAGTCTTTGACATAGTCCTTCCTCACCCTCACTAGGCCAGCTCCACAGTCAGAACCCTTCATGGGCCCAGCCATACCAACCCACAGAGCAAAGATTCTTCCATGTTTTCCATGTCTTCAGCCCTTCCATGTTTATTGCCCAGCTAAGAAATTCAAGGAGCTGTGTCCCACCCCACTCCCAGGTCATCTCAGGCTGCACTTTAAATTTTGAACAGAGGAAAGTCCCTAGCTTCTGAGGTCTGTGTTCCCCTGGGAGAGACAAGCCAATAATAAAGTATTGTGCAATACAATGGCAATGGTCATTTTCTTTTTCTTCAGCTCAAAACCAGAGCCTCGTGCCTGCTAGGAAAGTGCTCTGCCACAGAGCTGTATCCCCAGCCTTTAGTGACATCTCCTCCTGCTCCTCCTCCTCCTCGTCCTCCTGCTCCTCGTGCTCCTCCTCCTCCTGAAACTCTGTAGCCCAAGCTGGCCCCAAATTTGTGGCAATCCACTTGCTGCAGTCTCCCAGATTTTAAGTGAGAACCACACTCCTGGCATTTTAGTAAGTCCTTTCCAGACAGAAGGAAAGCCCAAAGTGCCTGGGTTTAGGTGGGGAGGGGTGGGTAATGGTGGCAATCCGGCCAGGGTGAGACAGCCATTTGAGCAAGAATCCTGAACAAAGACTTGCACAACACAGCACAGCAGTGCAAAGGCCCCGAGGCAGCAGTCAGCTGGGGAGGTTACAGTGACTGGGTCAGAGAGGGCGGCTGTGTTGATGGATGCAGAGGAGCTGCCAGGAGCTGTTGAGGGCGAGGAAGAACTTCAAAGTCTATGGTGCTTGGGTGGCAAGCCTTTGAATAAGAATTCAGGGTGTGGTACATTGGCTGTTGCTGGAAATATGCAATCTTTTTCCTTTTCATTTTCAGGGGTGGGAGTGGGTGTAGATATAGGCTCTGATAAGCCATAGAGAGGTGCAGACCCTAATCACTTCTGACTTGCATTGGGAATTTGGTGGAGCACCACCCCAGTATAGTTCTCAGCCCCTGTCTAACCTGCCCAATGAGGACATTTGAAAGAATTACGCAAAGGTGGGTTCAGCTGTGTTTCCTAGCAAATTTTACAACACTACAAATTTATTTGTACATTTATGAAGGTACAAAAACACACTTTGCTCCTACTAGTAATATTAGGAAGATTGAATATGTTTCCTTATTTGCTAAAAATCTTGATTTAACACTGTGAAACATCAATTTGAAGTCTTGGCTCTCAGGGTAGTTTATTTCAATTCCGGATTTTAGTGGCTGTCGTGAAAATACGGGTGCTGAATGGGAGAGGGCATCGTTAACAGAGCTTCCAGAACCATCGTACTGGTTTTTAAATTCCATCCACCAATTATGTGAGGCTTTTGTTTGGCTCCAGCTGATATATTTCTGTCTTCCTGGGTGTCAATTAGTTGCTCTTTCAACACAATGGAGCAGCATTACACGTTTATGTTTTATAAATTTGTTCAAAACCCAAGGACCTCTTCATTTTAAAGCTTGCGGTTTTGTTTTGTTTTTTTTTTTTTAAAAAAAAACAGCTTATTCTGGAATCAGATATTGGTTAATAGATGCTCAACTTTGTGAATGTTCTGAAAAGTACTAAATTGTGTGTGTTAAGGAGGTGAATTTTATGGTGTATATAGATTATACCTGAATTTCGAAAAGCAGATTGGGATAGTCTTTACTTACAAGCTTCAAGGTGTAAGTATGAGGGTTTCATTGTCACACATTGCTGGGAGACCGACAAGATGGCTCAGCAGATAAAGGTGCTTGCTTACTGCCCAACAGTGGAAGTGTGACCTCCAGAATCTGAATATAGGTAAAAAGAGAGACACAGCTCTAGAAATTGTCTTCTGATCTCCACAAGGAATCCATGGCATGCACGGGCGGGTACACACACACACACACATACACACACATACACACACATACATACACATACACACACACACACATTCACACACATACACACACACACATATACACACATACACACACACATACACACACATACACACACATACACACATATACACACACATACACACATATACACACACACATATACACACACATACACACACACACAGAGTGTTTGTTTATTTATTTATTTATTTATTGGTTTTTTTGTTTTTGTTTTTTGTTTTTTCGAGACAGGGTTTCTCTATGTAGCCCTGGCTGCCCTGGAGCTCACTCTATACACCAGTCTGGCCTTGAACTCACAGAGATCTGCCTTCCTCTGCCTCCTGAGTGCTAGGCTTAAAGGTGTGAGCCACCACTGCCTGGCAATAATTTAATTTCTAAAAATACATCTTTGGCTACAGAATCAAGTCTTTGGGAGAAGCCTTTTCCGGGAGCTGGACTAATGGCTAATGGTGAGACCATCTGATATTCCAACATGAGGCCTAGAGTTCAGATCCCAGTACCCGAATAACAAGCCAGACATGGCCTCACATGCCTGTAAACCCCAGCACTAAGGAGAATGCAGCCCAGAGGATCTCCAGAGCTTAGTAGCTGTGAGTTCCAGGCTCAGAAACAGACTCTCAGAGGAATATGCAGAGAAATATGAGAGAAGGTCATCTAATGCTCTTCCAGCCACTGTGAATACTCTCATATGTACCTGCACCCATGCAAAGAGAATCCTGTTCAAATCTGTTGTCAAGTTTGAATACTGTTACTCAGTATTCAAAGACGGTGTCCTTATTACGTTTTCATTAAAGGGACATCTTTACTGAAGGAGCTGAGCAGGTAAAGTGAACTAATTATTTTTCAAGCTTTTTACCAAGTCCCTAAACAGACAACCCTTGTTGCCTTAATAAATGTTGGCACACAATTTTTGAGTGAAAGCCAGGCTTGGTAGTATAGCCTTGGAATTGCTAGCATTTGGGAGGCTGAGGCAAGAGGATAGCCACAGGTTCAAGAACAGCTTGGGATATATAAACCAACATGAAGTACATAGTGAGATATTGTCTCAAAAAAAAAAAGAAAGAAAAAGGAGGAGGAGGAAGAGGAAAGGATGGAAAGAGAAGGCAGAGGAGGAAGAGGGAGAGGGTAGGGGGAAGGGGAGGGGAGAGGGGGAGGGAGAGAGTGAGAGGGAAGGGGAGGGGGAGAGGAAGAGGGAGAGAGGGGGAGGGGGAGGAGAGAGGGGAAGGGAGAGGGAGAGAGAAGGAGAGGTAGAGGGAGAGAGAAGAGAGGAAGGGGAAGGGAGGGAGGGGGAGGGAGAGGGAGGGGAAGGGAGGGGGAGGGAGAGGGGGAGGAAGAGGGAGAGGGGGAGGGAGAGGGGGAGGAAGAGGGAGAGGGGGAGGGGAGGAGGAGGGAGAGGGAGAGGGAGAGAGAAGGAGAGGGAGGGGGAGGGGGAGGG
>NW_021620672.1:2740064-2746742 GCF_004785775.1 Grammomys surdaster
GGGAGAGGGAGAGAGAAGGAGAGGGAGGGGGAGGGGGAGGGAGAGGGAGAGAGAAGGAGAGGGAGGGGGAGAGGGAGAGGGAGAGAGAAGGAGAGGGAGGGGGAGGGGGAGGGAGAGGGGGAGGGAGAAGGAGGGGAGGGGGAGAGGGAGAGGGACAGGGAGAGGGACAGGGAGAGGGAGAGGGAGAGGGAGAGAGAAGGAGAGGGAGGGGGAGGGGGATGGAGAGGGGGAGGGAGAGGGAGGGGAGGGGGAGAGGGAGAGGGACAGGGACAGGGACAGGGACAGGGAGAGGGACAGGGAGAGGGAGAGGGAGAGAGGGAGGAGGGAAGTAGTGGTTTCAGCTATCCAGGAGGCTGAGGTAGGACTTCAGGAGTTTCAGGTTAGCTGGGGCAGCGCAGTAAGACCTTGTCAGCTGGAGCAGCGATATGGCAGGGAAGGGGTGGGGAAGCCTCAGGACACTTTGTTTCTAGGACTTTGTCATTACTACTCCTGACTCATTCTCTCCAGTCTAGAAAGCTTTTGAAACCACACCCAATTGCAGTATCAAGCGTCACAGAGATTCTAGTGGGACTAAACGCCCTCCACACTTCCCACACCGATGTGTGCCATCGCTTCAGCCCGCGATGCTAGTGTAACTGTAGACTGAAGGGTGGGGTGGGTAACTTTTGAAGCCACTGAGCCCTGACTGTTACCCAGAATCCTTTTTAAAAATCTTTTCCATCTGGTTCTTCCATCAGTGTAACTTCTACCGTGTTCCCCATAGGCCACTGCTTTTATTCAACAATGGCATTTACTGCGGGCAGTATATCTTCTCTGCTGTATCTTGCCTTTAGTGGTTCACACACCAAAAAAAAAGTGGTTTGTGCATTTCGTGATTGGGAAGGAATCCAGCAGATACCTTAAGCTGAGAAACATCTGTACTCTCAGTCAACTGTATAGCAAACCTCCCACACTGGGTAATTTTCTCTAATACTCGTTCCTTCCAATCAACGACAGTGCTTCCCCCCCACACCCCCATATCTTTCAGAAGTATTTGCTGACAAAGATATGCCTTTCGGTTTGTCGACAGATCATTTACTGTTCATTGTTTCTGCCATTTTTACTGCAGTAGAAAGAAAAATTGTTTGCCTGGTGCTAGGTGGTGTTTTTTTTTTTCCTTTCTTTCTTTTTTTCTTTTTTGTCTTATGCTATTATGTAAGAAACTTTACAAGTGCTTTCCAAATATTTATCATTGCTTAGGGAAATATCAAAAGTACTGGGCTGAGAAGCACACAGCTCTAAACATCGTCAGGGAAAAAAACTACAGGGGTTTGTCTTCATGTTCTGAAGGCTGTTTTTAAATGTCTGCTGAACCATGAGAGTTTTATGTTGTTGTTGATGAATATCTCAAGGCACCATGGCTGAGGTTGTACTAGGAAGGATGGGAGGAGGAATACTTTTAAAATGGTTTTTACGTAAGTGTGTGTGTGTGTGTGTGTGTGTGTGTGTGTTTGTGTGTGTCAGAGGTCAACTTTTAGGGAATTGAATTCTCTCCTTTCACCATGTGGGTCTGGGGGATTGAACTCAGGTCGCCTAGGGTTTGGTAGGCAAGCGCCTTTTCTGCTGAGCCATTTCGCCAGCCCTCATATGGTTGTATAATGTCTGCTATCCTGTACCCTTCTCACAGCTGGGACACAGTGGTGATGAGCATGCTTGGGTGTCATCAGCCGGCCACTTCTCGCTTTGGCTCGCCAGGATTGTTGGCAGTTCCTTGGCAGGAATCTTGTCAGTCACTTTGTCCGCCCTGGAGGATTAGTATGGTTGAATTTGGATGTTAGACTCCATGAGTCCACCTAGGTAGACACACTAAACTTGAATACACTCAAATACACAGAAAGTGAATGGGTGAGTGGAGAGAGATACTGGGTCAGCCCTGGTTTGAGGCATCCTCTTCTTTTCCTCTGGGACCCGTGTGACTTCTATTAGGTGGGTGACCAAGAGTGGAGATGCCAGTCCGGAGCTCAGTGTGTGTGTGTGTGTGTGTGTGTGTGTGTGTGTGTACGTCTGTGTGCGTGTGTGTATGTGTGTGTATGTGGGAACTCGTGTGCATGTCCTGTGGTGCACTTGTGTATGATGATGCATGTGTTCGAACATGCATATGGAGATTAGAAAAGCCTTTTTGACATTATTCTCAGGAGTCATTCACTTTTGGGGGTTCGGTTTTTGGTTTGTGTTGTTGTTGATTTTTATTTTTATTTTTTGAAAGACAGAATCTTCTACTGAATCTGTAGCTCACCAAGTGAACTAGATTGGCCACCAGCAACCCCATGGAATCCACCTGGCTCCACTTCCGGCACGTACCCATGTAGCTGGCCTTACATGTATATACCAATGTACCCAACTTTTTACATGGATTCTGAGAATCAAAATTGGTCTTCCTGCTTGCAAAGTAAGCGATTTATTGACTGAGCTATCTTCCAGACCACATTTTTTGTATAGCTTGGTTTGGTTTGCCTTGGTTGTTTTTAGACAAAGTCTCACAGTCCAGGCTGGCCTTGAACTCCTAAACCTCCTGCCTCCATCTCTCAAGTGCTGAGATTATAGGCATGTAGCACCACACTGGGCTTATGCAGTAGTGGGGACCAAACCTAGAACTTTATGCATCCTAGTCAAGCATTCTCCTAACTGAGCCACATCCCCAGCACTGAAGTTTGGCATTACTTATGAAGACTGATTATTCCTGCTACAGGCTGTCCACTGTACAGGGCTGTGGCAAAACGTAGGACAGAGGCATATCTGAAGATACTGTGGCACAGAGTGGACACTCAGAAGCGCCTGGTGCCCTCTAGCCAAATCCCTAAGGGCCAGATAACTCCCTATGATGGTGATCACCTTGTCCCTGACACAGATCTGCCCCAGTCAGGGCCAGAGGGCACCACAGGCTCTCACTTCCTGTCCCTGCTCACAGAGCTCCTCCAAGCATTGACAGCTGGCATAGAAAGTGCTACAACGGGGAAAAAATGGGTACCGCTGCCTCAGCCACTTGGGAAGATTCAGGCAGGTGCCAGGTGTGCCCTACTCTTGCCCTTGCCGCTGGTGTTGCATCTGACACTGGCCCTAGAAACAGGTGCCTCTAGCATTAGCATCAGCGGTTGTGTGACAGGCTCCTGCCCCCTTGAGGATGCCTCCTCACAATCCAGCCTTCCAGAGGCCTACAGAAGCTGTGTGGGGTTTCCCAGCACACCCCTGATCAAAGGTGGCCCCAGGGTCTACTTATTTCTGCTGTTCCAAGCTTCCCTGATTGCTAGCAGCACACAACAGCAGCCTGCAGCACCTGCAAGCAGCTGGATGTTCCCCTTGATGTAACCTTGCCCACTGGGGATGTCAGCCTGCAAGCACCGAGCACTGGCGCTATGCCAGGGAACCCAAAGGGGGAGGAGCCTGCTAACCTGCCCTTCAGGGAAGACATAGTCTTCCCTTGTCCCCGTAGTGAGACCCCCCCATCGACCTTAAGAAGGGGACCACCAGATTGTGATGTGGTACTCTCTGGCACCTTTTACATCAGATGTACAGAGCCTCACCCCTGGCTAGCATGGCATCTCAGACCCTCTTTACCATGGCCAGAGCTCCTCAGGTAAAAGGAAAATGTTCCCCCAAAGAGCCTTCCCCACTTTCAGACATTACCTCCCAAGTCCCTGACAGCGGTCCCTGCGACTGTTTGGTCCCAAAGGAAGATGGGAGGATTTTTCCCTTATTTATGCAAAGTATAGACAAGGAGAGATGCGCCTTTACGGCTCCATGTGACAGCAGCTCGGGGATTTGAGCTGCCTGCTGGCCCAATGAATCAGCTGTGAGCGGCTGCCAGAGGCTCCTGCATCCAGGCAGCGGCTGAGGTCGTGGAAGCCAGGCGCCTGCTTTACGTTCCACAAGATGAGCTCATGCTGGACTCTAGCCCGCTTGGGACTGAACCCAATGCCCCATGCATCACTCTCGACACCTTGAACCCTGTACTGATCACAGCGGTGGGGAGGGCGGGGAGGAAGGAGCGCTCACTGTGATCCGCCGAGCGGATTCATTTCTGCTACACCTGAACACACCGTCTGGCAGAAATGTGACCTGAGCTGGGGATCTGTGGTAAAATGAAAACCAGCTATGTTCACCATGACGCCACCAGCACACAGCTATGGCAGCTATCTACGGAGAGTAGAGTACGGGAGCCATAACCCATGGCGCAAACAGGAAGTCACCTCAAAGGTGGGTTATGTGTAAACAAAGCTGAGGGCCCTCACCTGAGGAGATCCAGAGTCTCCAAATAAGCCACAACCCGTGGCCCATGAATACGTCAGAACAAAGGAGGAGGGTAGTTGGCAGAGACAGGGTAACACCTGTGAGGGAAGGAGGCTGCGGTTTGCCTTAGATAAAGAAGAAATTATGGTGTCGGCAGTGGGGTTGGGGGGGATAAGGACCCCACAGCGTGGGCTCCAGCTCATCACTAGGACTGTAGGAAAGGCCAGGTGGGGTCAGGACAGCCACTTCTTTCAACAGGAAAGGGAGACAGAGTCCCCAGTCCTGATGGTACTGCAGACAGCCCGAAGACTGCCTGGCAGGTAAACCAGAGTTCTGAGCTCCTCTGTAATGCTGCCAAGGTCCCTCAGTCAGTTATAATGCCATACAAATCCATGGACTTCAAAACACAAAGACAAGTGATCTTATAAAGCAAGGACCTCCCTGGGGAGGATGGGCTGAGTTTCTCATTGTCCTGAAACCTTCTCGAAGCATATGAAGGAATTATAAATAGCATGATTAAGGGTGGATTTTTCTCCATGAATTCTCCCAAGGACCACCTCCTCCAGATCAACTGCTGTTCAGCGGCCTAAACCTGAACAGCAGGCTGCTGATTCCAAGGTCCAGGGAGGCCTAGCCTCACAAGAAGCTCCTTCATAGACCCTGTGTGTTTGGAGGTAATGGAAGTGCCCGTGACTCTTTGCCATGGAACCCGGGAACAACAGGGAAAATACTAATTCAAACAGAAACTCTCCTCTTGTAAGGGCTGGGAGAGAACTGATTCTTGTCTGTACAAATAACTCTGTCCCTGGTTCAGGAGAAGGAGACCTGGCCTGTGAAGTTAGCCCACAGCCTTGCCCTGGTACAGGGAGGCTCCAAAGGACAATGGGTGGGCAGGGAGCACTCAGTCTCTAGACAATCTGGAGCCAGCAGGAAAAAAGAGGAAATTGCTCGGTCGCTCTCTGTCTCTCTCTATCTCTGCTTTCTCTCTCTGTGTGTATGTCTATCTTTCTGTCTCTATCTATGTCTCTCTCAATCTCTCTCTGTGTACATCATTCTGTCTCTGTCTCTGTCTCTGCCTTCTCAGTCTCTCTCTATATATCTCTGTATATGTCTTTCTCTCTATCTTTCTCTGTCTCTCTGTCTCTGTCTCTCTCTGTGTCTGTCTCTATCTCTGCCATCTCAGTCTATCTCTGTGTGTATGTCTTTTTCTCTCTCTGTCTCTCTGTCTCTGTCTCTCTCTGTGTCTTTCTGTCTCTATCTCTGCCGTCTCAGTCTATCTCTGTGTGTATGTCTTTTTCTCTCTCTGTCTCTCTGTCTCTGTCTCTCTCTGTGTCTTTCTGTTTCTATCTCTGCTTCTCTCAGTCTATCTCTCTTTCTCTGTGTATGTCATTCTATCTCTATCTGTGTCTCTGTCTATCTGTCTCTCTGTCTTTCTCTCTCCCTCTGTGTGTGTGTTTTTTTCCTGTCTCTATCTCTGCCTTCTCAGTCTCTCTCTGTCTCTCTCTGTCTCTCTCTGTATGTCTTTCTATCTCTCCCTCTCTCTCTCTCCCTCTCTCTCTCTCTCTCCCTCTCTAAGTCTCTCTCTCTGCTTCTCTGTCTCTCTCTGTATGTCTTTTTATCTCTACCTCTCTTTGTCTCTCTCTGTCTCTCTCTCGTGTGTGTGTGTGTGTGTGTGTGTGTGTGCATTCATGTGGAGGGTACCTGTATGAGAGGGCACACATGCACATAAGTGGAGGCCAGAGAACAAGCTCAGGTGTAATCTACTTTTGCTTGGGATGGTTCTCTTATTGGCCTGGTATTTTATCATACTTGGCAGGCCAACTGGCCTGCAGCCTTCTGGCTATCTGGTTCTCTCTGCCTGCCTTCTCATCAGTGGGGTTCCAGGTGTGCCGCTGTGCCCAGCTTCTGCGTGGGTTCTGGAGATTCACACTCAGGCCTTCACACTCATGAAGCAAGTGTTTTGACAGTTGGGAAGAACATTCTCCCCGGTCCTTCTTTTTTTTCTAAGCAAGCTCTCATGTAGCCCTCGCTGGCCTGGGATATGTGATATCCTTAACCATATCACTGAGTGGCTAAGGATCACCTAGAACTCCTTATCACCTTGCCTCTGTTTCCCAGTGTTGGAATTACAGGTGCCCACACAGTCTTTATTCAGTGCTGGTGCAAGGAAAAGTGGGTGTCTAAAACCAGCCTGGGGAGGTGTCAGAGGGGGAGAAAGAGAGGCAGGACACCTCAGTGGCTACACGGGTCATACCCCTTTAGCACCTCTAAGAGCTGTCCCTTCTGCAGGTCTGGAACTGTCCCATCTTATATGAGTGATGCACTAAGACAGAAAAGAACGGGTATATGCATGTATGCGTATGTTTATATGTATATGCATAGGAGGAGGGGAGTAGGAATGGGTATATGCAT
>NW_021620672.1:2746752-2798495 GCF_004785775.1 Grammomys surdaster
GGAGGAGGGGAGTAGGAATGGGTATATGCATGTATGTGTATGTGTATATGTATATGCATAGGAGGAGGGGAGTGGAAAGGGCCGGATGGGGCCCCTGGGGTCCATCCCAGAGGAATTGGAATGTGGAAGACCCTCATGTCTAATACGTTTGCAATAAGGTTCAAGCAATCTTTAAAACATATGCACCTAGGGTCTCTGGCACTGGGGCACACTCTGGGGACATCTAGATCATCTCAGAAAGTCAACTATAGGGATACAGAGACCTAAATCTGGGCCTTTCTGAATGTGTTAGAGCAGCCTGGGCCTCCGTGGCACCAGACAGTGGACCCTGAGGATGTCACATGACGCTCAGGGTCACCAAGCTGAAGGTAGATCCACTTGTCTTCAGGATGTCCCATCTAGATATCTTTGTAGCTAGCTTCAAATCCTTCCCTACTTGTTCAAAGGAATATCATCCACCAGGCTGAGAAGTATCCCGGAATCTCTGGCCATGAGGCCCCAAAGTTGAGCTCATGATGGGGTGAGGCCTAGGTGGGGTCCTATGGTTGCTGCACTGGAAACAGAAGAGGGGGTGGTCGGGTGTGGCCCTACCATCACATGAGACAGTGAGCTAATGTTGGGGGCACTCCTCGGTCCTATGCTGCTAGGAGCCCAGTGAAGGTAGCTATCTCCCCCTTGGTCACACAGCAGTAACTCCTGGGCTTGAGGGCCAATCACAAAGATAGATGGTGGAATCAGATTCAGCCTAGAAAAGCCCAGGCAGCTGGTTTCAGAAACTATTGCTGGGGGAGAAGTACTTCCCTGGGCACATGGACATGCGGGTGGATGCCTGGAAGTGGAAGTGTAGTTAGAACACCCCCAGCTCCTTTATTTCCCTGCTATTAAATGTTTAGTGGGAGACTGTGTTTGTCATCCCAGTGTGCTATTTGGAGTATACCCGCTGTGAAACTGAGCTCAGTGGAGCCAGTCCTATCACTACCCTTCTGGGCTTCTAGACTCCTGTCATTACCCCTCGGAAGGGCCTTCTCACTGCATGGATGCCCCGCTCCTCCCAAACACCATGGAACCTAAGGCAGGGGCTTCAGTGTTGTGCTGGGCTTATGTGAGCTCCTCCACCTCAGGATATCTAATCCATTCCCAGCTCAGGCCGCCAGAGAATGGCCATGGCCTCTGCTGTATGTGGTTTCCTAACAGAACACATATGGAAAGAGTCTGGACGCCTGAATGCAAGAGGACTCAGAAGCCAGCGGGTGACCTGTTACTATGTCCACCTCTTTGGGGTGCATTGAAGACACTCATAAGAGTCTATCTGCAATGACAGTGTGGGAGCTAGTGAGTGGCATTGGGCCTCAGACTACCTGTTCCAGAATAGTCTCTAGCTCAGGAGATTCATGTCTCCTCCCAGCACCACACGGATATCCTGAGCAGGGTCTGGTTGTAGTAGGGAGAGCCCAGCCTGCTGCCCTGAGGCCTTCCTAGGCTGCAACCACAATGGCAGAAGGAATCGAACTTCAGCTGGGGAATCGTGGTAGTGACTTGGAGGCTGGGTCTGGAGTTCTAATTCTCCCTATACCCAGACCAGAAGGGTGGGGTGAGTCTAGGATGTGGGAGGGGTCTCAGATATCAGGACCCCAAAATATCTCACAGGTCAAGGCAAGTGTCCTTCAATCCAAACTTCCCAAGGGGAAGTACTCTCTTTTCCAGGGGAAAAGCTCTGGAAAGCATTCCTGCGTGGTTCACCTCAAATGAGCATGTCATGAAAATGTCCCCGACAAGCAGTTCTGAGCTGGGCTGTGTGCCCTTGGCAGTTGCTCCCAATACCCGGGAGTCCTCTGTAACCGCCATAGAGTAGGAGGAAGACTGGTCTCCTAGACTGGTCACTCTGGGGGCTCCTTCTCAGAGCCTGCTCCCTCATCAGGGCCACACTATTGTAGCCCAAGCTGAAATAATTGGGACTTTTTAAATGTCACCCGAAGCTGAGAACACTGGTCAGACATCCTCCAAGACTGCTATGGTGAAGCGGAGATGGGCCATTGAAGGAAAAAAACTTCCTGGGAGAGAAGGCAGGTGCCCATTGGCTTCCTTCGTTACAGATGCAGGGGGGGGCTATCAGGTGGCCCAGCACGGCGATCTCCTCACCTGGCACTGCCCCCCCACGACTGGGCGCACCAGTGGGCAGCCCAGGCAGAGTGCCTTCCACCACTGGTTGTGTCTGGGGCCCCTCAGCTAATTACCTACTACTACATAGCTCACACAGCATCCCTCACTCCAAGCTGCGGGAGACCAGATGCTATGGAGGCTGGCTTCAAGCCGATGGAACCTGGGGCCCCAGTCACCTTCCCAGAGAAGCTGACATTGAGGCCTGGCTGGAGCACTGAAAAAAAATCCTAGCTTTCCACTGCCAGCAAGAGTACCTGCATCACCCTAAAAGTAAAAGGTCAGCAGGCCACAGGGCTGGACTGTGCCACAGAAGGAGGTTCCTTCATGGCTGTGGGGGACAGGGCAGAAGGCGGTTTGAGTAGGGAGGAAGCAGTAGTTAGTGGAGGTGAAACAGAGGCACCTAAGCCAGAGGGAGCCGGGATGTCTCTCCAGGGTCCCAGCTGTGCTATCAGGCTGATCCTCCCACCCAGAGAGGCCCTCCATCTCCGCTTGTCTGGAGACCAAGGCTATATAGTACAGCAGCTTTATTGACCAGACTTATCAGACACATCAGTAGGACCTGTACAGTCCAGCCCCAGTCGGGGTCCAGCTGCCTAGAGCCAGGGGTGGGGACCTCATGTTTCCCCCTTGAGCTCCCCCAGAACCTAGCCTTACCCCTACTCCAGGCCCTTGCTTAAGTGAAGAACTGCAGGGAGTGGGAAGACAATCACATAAAAGTTGGAAAGGAAGATAGACCTGAAGCAGGAAGTCTGGGACTCATGTTGCCCCAGCAGCTGGTCGAGGTGATCCGTGCAGGGCAATGGGGACGTGCAGGTAGACAGGCAGACGGCCAGGCTCACCACACAGAACACTTATGGGCAGGGTTCATGGGAGAGTCCTTGGGACAGTGGAAGGCCCGACCGAATTCCTCAAACTGGGACACGCTGCCCAGGACCCTGGGGTGGGGGGAGAGACCCCAGCAGTGTGGGCTTCACTGGCTGCCCTATCACTTCCAAGTTGACCCCTGTCCCTTCTTGTCCCTCTGACCCCATGCAGACACAAGGAGGGGGACTGCCCAGGAAGGCAGACGGGCATACCGGTAGTGCTCAGGTGCATGCTTGTCTGTCAGCACCTGCAGGTAGATGGACTGTGACCGTCGCTTGATGCACCAGTTCTGGAGCCAACGGGAAAAGAGAAGAAGAGGAAGAAATGGAGCCAGGTGTCTACCCTGTTCTCTACCCCTTTCCCCTACCCTTAGTCCCAGCAGAAGTCGTGGGCCATCACCTCTGAGAGGACATGCGATAGACAGGGGATGGATGGATGGATGGATGGATGGATGGATGGATGGATAGACGGGCGGGCAGGCGGGCAGGCGGGCGGAGGGACGGAGACGCTCATGTGAGGCCTGGACAAGGCTGACACTGAGCACGGACAGTGTTCCCTCCTCAGCCCCTCCTGACCCCTATCAAGTCTCCACCCAGCTCACCTGGGCAAAGGCAATGAAGAAAAGCTGGTTGTGTGTGTACTTGAGCCGGTGCAGCGGGTGCTCTGGGCCATGCTCCCGGACCCACTTCTGATAGGCCTGCGGGTGCCGAGAGCAGGGAGCCACTGTGGCCAATCGCCTGTGCTGCACACTGCCTCTTCTCCATCCTTCACTCAGTCCTTCTCCCAGGAGACTAGCCCCTCCCACGACCCCGCCCCAGCTCTGTACCATCTGCTCTGTATTCCCTGCCTGTCTAGCTTTCTACTCTGCCCTCGATAGTGCCACCTCCTCCAGGTAGTCCTCTTTGTTCTCCCAGTAAGGTGGCACCTGATTTCGTCTCTTTTTTTCCTCCCAGAGGGCCTGGGCTGTCCCTAGTCTGGGGTTCTCATCAGCTCCCACCTGTCCCCCAGCAGAGACAGAGAGTAGGCTGGGTGGCTCACATAGTAGGCCAGCTTGAGGCCTCCCATGTCTGCGATGTTCTCACCAAGTGTGTGCTTCCCATTCACCTGCCAAAAGGAAGAGGAAGAAGCTACACGGGGCCTGCTGGTCTCCTACAGTATGGCTACCCTGAGTTATCGATCAGGCTACCCTAAGCTACTGCCTGTCCCCCTTTCCCAAGGAATTCAGGAAAAGTCTTTTCCTCCCCTCACCCCTCCACATGCACCATGTAAATCTCTGAGAACTATGTGGCTGTTTGTGTGCATGGGAATTGAGAGCATGTGTGCAGGAACTTTATTTGGGTGCACGTATGTGCACATGAGCATGCGTGCTTTTTCAGTCTGCGGCCAGCCAAGGGGGCACTGGAGACAAGAGTGGAAGGTCTCACCCGCTGGTTGTAGACGGTGAAGTTGTCATAGAGGCGAACGATGCACTCGGCCTTGCTCAGAAAGCGGCTGTAGGAGGACTCGGTCCACCAGTGCAACAGATTTCCTGAGCGGTCATACTGTCCCCCTGTGGGCAACGGCAATAGCCAGCACATTAAGACAGAGCCCCACCCTAAGGCCAGGCTGGGCACTAAGCCCAGCCCCTCCCACCAGCCAACCCCAGCTCATCCTCCATGGCTCCTCCCACTATCTGTCTTCCGCGTCCCCCAAGACCCTCTCAGGCCTTACCCCAGTCATCGTAGCCATGGGTCAGCTCATGCCCAATGATGGTGCCGATGCCCCCGTAGTTCAGAGACCTGGACCCACAGCAACAGGTTAAGCCCTAACCCTCGCCTGCCCTCTGAGAGCCCCACATTGCTGCCCAGGCCTCTATTGCCCCTGGCAGGTGGCCAGGAAGACCTCAGAGATCTATGCATCCCCAAGGCCCTCAGCATGTGTTCCCCAGCTTTCTTACAGACTCTATGAAAGGGACCAGTGACCCATGTCAAGTTGTGTTTTGGGAAATGACATCTTACAAGGTTGGTGGAGGCTGTGTCTTCAAAGAAGCAGGAAGGAAACTGAGGAACTCACTTGAGGACTAGGCTTCCTTCCTCATCACTATGATCCCCCACTTTTGAAACAACTAACGGGGCCTAGAGTGGGTAAGGGATGTGCTAGTTGGCTTTAGCTGTAAGCTTGGCATAGCCTGGTGTCATCTGGGGTAGTCTCAGGTCAGATTGGCCTGTGCCCTGCCTTTGAGAGACCGTCTTGATTGGTGACTGGTGTAGGAGAGCCCAGCCCACTGTGGTCAGCACCAGCCCTGGGCAGGTGGGCTTGGGATGCATAAGAAAGTAAGTTAAACGTGAACCAGAGAGCAAGCTAGAGAGGGGTCTGACACCTGCAGACAGGCCTGGCGGCCCAGCGCCTCCCTTTAAGTTTCTGTACTTACTGTGGGAAGTCTGGGTCATACAGGGTGGGCTGCAGGATGCCAGCTGGGAATACTAAGAGAAAGACATGGTTAGTGGGAAACACATCCTCTCCCGGGCCCACTCCAGGCAGGTCAGGACACAACTCCTCACCCATTTGATTCTTGTTGGGCAGATAGTAGGCATTGAGCGCCTGCGGAGGGAGAAGCCACCTGTGTGAGGAGGCCAGAGTCACCTGGAGGGTACACATGACGTCCCCCAGGATCCTCACACCCTAGCTTCCTTCAAGGTGGTCCTGGCATCCCAGCTAGCTTCTAACAGTGCATTCTCTGGGCTAAGCCACCACCTTACTGCCGTCTCTCATGTTTACATCAGCCCATGTACCCAGCATGCCCTCTCCTCCCTCGGGGCCCTCCTCCATCCCGAGCTCAGGGCCAGGCACCCACGTGGATTTGTCCACCTCCTGTCGAATCTTCTTGACGGACAACTGGATACTGAATCGGATGCTGTTCAAAATGTTCTTGAAGTAGGTCTTCTCATGGACCTCGAACTGCATGGGGATGGGCAGTGCTCAGGCACGAGCTGGGGCAGGGTTCAGCCAACGAGCCGGGGCAGGGCTCGGCCACAAGCCGCGGCAGGGCTCAAGAGCCATGATGTCTCCTCCAAGTTTAGTGGTGGGCTCCCCTGGACCCTGGAGGCAGTGAAATCCTGCCTACCTCATATTCTTTGTCTACAGCCTCAGGTTTCAGCAGGAAGTCTGGATAGCCAACCATGACCATCATGTACCGGAGCTGCAGGCGAGAGATCAGGGCAAGGGGGCCCAGGACCTCAGGAGACAGCCTCCCACAGGCAAAAATAAATAAATAAATAAATAAATAAATAAATAAATAAATAAAATGGGGGGGGAGTGTGAGGGGAGGTCCAGGCTGGCATGAGTCTGGAACCAAGGGAAGACAGACCGAGGCCAAGTGATGCCAATTCCATAAAGGCCGTCTCTTCCCCCTTGTTATTCCCAGTGCTGATACCCAGCAGACACTCAAGCAATATTTGTGGAACCAACAACTGGGCCTCAGACCCTATCTCACCTTGGCCCGAGCAGCTGCCTTGGTCTGGGCGTCCATCCAGTCCAGCTCCTCCAGGCGCTGGCCCAAGATGTACTTGATATCTTCCACCAGCTGCTGTACCTGCAGGGTCAGAAGTCAGGGACCAGGGGTCAACTAAGGAAGTCTTAGATCCGACCCTCAGCACCTGGCACCAAAGGGATTCCTATCATCTGGTACCACTTCTTCAATACAAGGCACCATATTGGGCACCAAAGAGAGACATGGGGAGTAGGACCCTACCTACACTCAGTAGCATGACAGCAAGCTCCCCGCCAGGAAGAGAAAACCATCCCAGCACAAGTCTATACAGTCCTGAGCATGGCTAAGAAGGACCCTCAGGGGAAGACAGGGCAAGCCACCTGCAGCTGACTGCATGCAAACGTTTCAGGGGAAGAGCATCCTAGAGCCTCAGAGACAGCTAAGCCTCTCTACCCAACCTGGGCCCTGTGCCACAAGGGAATCTGTGAGATCTTCCATTCTCTGCACTGAGCACACGACCCACACCCCACCCTAGACGCACAGCAGCCTGACCTTGGCTTTACTGGCAGCTGAGAAGTGTTCATGTACAAACAGGGCACCAAGAGCCATGCCGAAGTGGCGGTTGGCCTGGCCCAGGCAGACTCGGGCCAACTCCTGGGGCTTGTCATTGCCCTCCATCTCTTTGGCCAGCTCATGCAGTGCCTCTCGGAATGGTGGGGACAGGTGCTCACTCAGAACCACCACCACACGCCACACTAGGTAGTTGTGCAGGATCCTGAAGACCAGGTAAAGCAGGGGGTTGTCTAGACAGATAGGTATGTAGGTCATCACAGACCTACCCACCTATGTTCCCTAGGATAGGACTCAGTACCCACCCTGCCCCACCAAGAAGAAGAAAGAGATCAATTTAGATATGCAGAAATCAATTTGAAATGTCCCAAGCACAGAATATGAGCTTGCCATTCTTTAAGCCTGACCTTGGTGGACCAGTATTGTTTCCCAATTTCCCTTTGATTTCCTTGATGGCTTTCCTTTTCTTCCCTGGATGTACAGGGGCTAGCAGGATTTCCCCCCAAGGATCTACCCATGTGCGGTATGACTTCAGCTACATATATATCCCTTAGTAACGTCCAAACTCTCAGCCTCACCCTCCCAGGAGGCAAGGGTAGCTCAAGGGGATCCCAGGCTACCCAGATTCCTACAGGGCAGGAGTGAGCATCTGACTGGGAATATAGATTCCCGTACCAGAGCTCCCACCTGCCTCTTGCTGTGTGGTTTCAGCAGAAACAGGGTTTACAAAGGTCACCAAGTGGACAGCTCTAGGATGCTGATGAAGGGCCCCTGAGGCAAAGAGTGCAGGGGTAGAGCATCTGCAGCCTCACCTTCGGGGTGTGGAGCGGATGAGCTGGGACACCTGCTGCATGTAGTCTGTGGCCAGCAGCACGACTTCCTCCTCCTCAGAGAAGTCCTCCTGGAAGATCTGGTCCAGCAGCCACTTCCACTGCAACTGTGGAGCCCGAGGGCAGGGAAGCAACAAGAGACAGCAAAGGAGTCAAAGAGAGGCAACAAAGGCACGTGGGCACTGAGGGGCATGGAAGACCTCAGACATACCTAAAGAAGGTCCGTTTGCGGTCCCTGCCCCGCCCCCCACCCACCCACCAGGTCTGGGAAGGCTCACATGGGGGGTGATCTTCTGAAGCTGCCCGAGAGTCACTTTGTTGTACACGGAGCTGACGTCTCGACGGAGATCATCGTATTCTGACACAGAGATCTGGAGTGGAGACCAGATAGACCCAGGCCTGACCTATGTTCTCCCCGGCCCTTGTCCCCGACCTGGAGGCTCCCAGCCCCTCCTGCTCACATTGGCCAGCCTCTGTTCCAGTTGAAGAATCTCCTGAGCCTTCTGCTCCACGGCATCTGCTCCCAGTAGTCTGAGTAGACGCTCCATGAACACCCTGTATGCCGCCAGGATCTATCCCAGGACAAGAGCTCCTCAGTTACGGGGAGGGAGACACCTACCCCTGGGACCCTCTTTTCTGGGGCTCTTTCCTTCCCAGAAGCTCCAGCCTCTGCCTAAGGTACCTTCTCACTCTCCTCATCTTGAGCTAGGTACAGGGTTCTCTCTGGCAGGGTGAGCCCGTCCTGGTCAATCTGGGGAGGAAAACAGGACCCCCAAGTCAGAAGTGCACGGCCAGTTTTCCAGCGTTTCCACTCAAATGTCAAAGAAGAGAAGATGGACGAGTCAAAGAGATCTGTTGTCACAAGCTCCCGGAACATGAAAACCAACCCCTCCCTCCATCCAAAGAAGCTAGCCAAACCCTATTGCTGTTAGCCCAGCCTGAAGACGCCTTGGAGAGCCGATTCATCACTCCTTCCCCAATCGCCTTCACTTTCCCCACCTATAGGGACACCATGGGGCGCTATACTGGGAGTTGGAGCCTCTGGAATTCCTGGCCAACCCCAGCCTTTCAGGGCGATTGCCTGTGGGCTCCCACTCCCCGAACCCCACCTGCCTGAGGGCTGGGAACTGCGGCTCCCGCAGCTAAGCTAAACACCGCAATTACTCCAGGGAAATTACTTGCGCCCTCCTCCCGCGTTCTGCCCCCTGCGCGCCCCGCTCCTCCCCGCGCCCCTCGCTGTCCGAACCGGTATCTCTCTCGGACGCGAGATCGAGCATGGGGCACGTAGGGCCGAGGATGAGGGGCTCTCAGGCGAGGTGCGAGGATTGTCGTGGGGCGGGAAGGGGGGACACTCACGCGGATGACGTAGCGCGAGGAGTTCCTGTCGTCCAGGCTGACTGTGAGCGAGAAGAGCGCGGCCGCGCTGTACACACCCTGTGCCTTGTACAGCAGTCGGTTGAGGTCCCAGCGAGCCGCCCCCGGGCGATCGGCCGCGCCTCCCAGGTCCCAGCCGCCGCAGTCCTCGATGACCTCGAGCATGGGCCGCGGCCCGAGCCTCTCGATCTCGCGCATGTCGAGGCACGAGCGGAAGAAGGCGCGCACCTTGCGCTGCGCGGAGCCGCCGGGGCCTCCGGCGGGTCTCGCCAGCAGGCGCCGCAGACGCTCCTCGTTCTGCTCTCCGATGGCCGCGATCGTGCCGTAGGTGAGCTTGTCGTCGGGGATGGCGTGGCGTCGCAGCCAGCCCCCGCACGCGAACGAGTAGAAGTCCTGGCACGGGTCGATGCTGGCGTCCAGGTTGGCAGACAGGAAGCGGGCGGCGCGCGCGAAGGCCTTGCGCTCGGGGCAGCCCTCCGGACAGGCTCCGCCACCGCCCGCCGCGCCGGGGCCCAGGTATTTGAGTGCCAGCATGGCCGCCAGGATGGCGCAGAGGCCGGCGGCGAACACCAGCCCCGACAGCAGGCACACCTCGCGTCGGTTCCAGCGCGGCAGCCCGGACCGGGCCCCGCTAGCACTGCGCCCCGAGCCTCTCGGGAAGCCTGGAGGCAGCGAGGTCCCTCGGGTGCCCCCGGTGCCACACCGGCTCACGTACTTGACTTCCTGGAACTCATCGTAGTGCGCGGTCATGGAATACGGGGTCTCCATTGTGCGGAGCCTTTGGCTGCAGACCCCTTGTTTGGTCAGTTATAGGCTGCTTCTGTCTGCGAGCTTTCTACTCGGAGCCCACATGGCCCTCGGTCGCAGCTGTAGGAAGGGAACATTAGCAGGCTCAGAGAGGCCCTAGAAAGTGAGGGGACCCAGAAAACAAGGGGTGGGGTTAGTTTAAGAAGATGGAGGCCACCTGGGATCCACAACCAAGGATCCTACTTCACTCCGCCACCCAGGGAAGAAGGACTCAGTTGCCACCAGCTCTTACTGGAATAGTAGCCTTTAACCTGCCTTCCCGGATTTCCACAAGCTCACCACAGAGTAGGGATGCCGGGACACAAAGCAAAAGAGCACCGGGCACAAAGTGGGGCTTCACTGACAACCTGTTTCCCTTGCCTTTGCCTTTTTTGCCAATCATCCGCTCTCAGCCAAGCCAGGTGGGGGAGGGGGAAGCAGAAGCCAGAGAAAGGAGGTGTGGTCAGGGGCGCCTCTATGCGGACCCTGAAGCCTCCTTCAGTTCCCCGAACTAAGGAGCGGCCAGGCACCCAAACTTTGTCCTAGGGGAAGTCTACAGAACCTCTCCCAAGCCACCCTCTGGCTGTTTCTCTTCAATGGCTCCAAAGCCCACCAGTCCCTTCCTCAAGCAGCAGCCCTCTCCAGTCCCCCTTTTCCCCCGCCCCCCACCCCCGACGGCCCTCATGGAGAACCAAAGCCTGGGTTCATCATTTGCTACCCATCAATGCCTCGGGCCATTCCTGGCGTCAACAGGTTCTCCCCAGAACCTAAAGTTGGGAGAAGTTTCACCCCCTTTGCTGCGCCAGCCCTGAGCTCCGAGTCTCCTTCGTCGCGCGGCGCAGTCAGCGGAGCTTGAGAGCCGAGTCCTGGAGTCGCAGCCGCAGCCGCAGCTGGAGCCAGAGCCGGGAGGACACAGACAAAGCCGAGAAGCTCGGCTCCGCGGCCGCGGTGGCCTCAGAGGTGGCTGCGATGATGATCTCGGAGGCCGCAGACCCGACTGACACTTACCAGGCAGGAGCGCGTCTGGGCCGGGCGAGAACCGAGGGAGGGGTCGGGAGCAAATCCCGGCCTCAGCCTGAGCGGAGCTGGGCTGGCTGCAGCTCTCTCCGTGCGCCTACCGCCTCCTCTGCCGCCGCGCCGCGCCGCCCGCCAGCCCCGAAGGAGGGGGCGCGCCGGCGGCTCCACCCTCCTTCTCCCGCCCCCTGCACCCCTCCTTCTCTCAGCTTCCCTCTGGGCTACCTGTCAGCTCCAGCAGTGCGGAGGTGGGGATGGCGACCGCCGAGATACGCTCCTGAGAGTGATGCACCAGCTTTAGGCTCCAGGACTCCGAAGTCCAGATCTGTCCCGGGAGGAGGCAGCACGGTCCCTTCTGATGAGGTTCCTCCACTTGGAGCCACCTTCCAGTCTGCGGTAAAGAGACTGAAGCTGGAGGTCTGGAGGCGAGAGGGCTGTCTGGGCCGAGCCTACAGAAGCTCAGCCCAGGGAAGACTCCCATGGGCTGTGGGAGGCGCAGGTGAAGAGCCTGTATCTTGCCCAGCACTCTCCCAGGAGCCTTCAACTCCGGGACGTCTTTGTCCTTTTAACTCGTGCTGCTGCCTGCCCCATCTGGGTTCTGGTTGGTTCAGGGCCCTTCACCTAGCTCTCCTGGGAAGGCTACAAGAAGCTCCTGAGGCTCCTGAGGCTCCTGAGGCTGTGGCCTCCTCAACCTTAGGTTTTCCTGACATCACTGACAGGAAGTCTCAGACCCAGGATGTACGATGGGGAGAGGGAGGAATCTTGCCCCACTTCCCTCACGGGACTACACGGGGTGAGTTTGTCCAGCCTTCCACCCCTTCGGTTGGTTGTACTTGCTTTTTAAATGTTAGGGACCTCCCTCCTTCCAGGAGGCAGAATCATCTTTACCTTTCCACTGTATCCACAGGGTGAAGCCCACATGTGATGGAAATCTGCTTTCTCTGCCTTGACTTACTTATCTCTTCCGGTGTCCCCCGCAAAGGACCACACAGCCCCAGCAATTCCAACCCTCTGGATCCAGCTTGCAGCCCTGGCCTAAGCAATGTTTCAGACATTGGTGAAGACCCATGTGATGGAATCCATGTTGAGATGGGACTGCCCACCATCCTGGCACCATCCCCTCAGGATGTTCTTCAGTCAGCTACCCAGTCACTAGCTTTCAGTGGCCACCTCTACCACTATCCTACCTGTCCGGTCTGTCTGTCTCTAAGTCCCACTCTCAGTGCTGTCTTTCACTCTGACCATCCTAGGGTCCTCTTCTGCCCCGTGAATTCTTCTCAGGTCCAATTAATTCTACTGAGGAGCAATGGAATTACGCAAAACGCCGTGTTTCCGTGAGGGGGAGGGGAGGGCAGGGCGGTGGCAGAGTGGCTCTTTGTGCTTTTAATCTGCATTTTCTCCTCAACATTCCATCTCCAGGAGGATAATTTTCCAGCCTTTTCAGGCCCTGATTGGTATCATTTCTCCGGCAATGACAGCTTTTATTTTCCCCGAAATGAATGCCGTGAAATTTCCAAGAAATATAAAAATGTATATTGTCTCAAGGAGCCGACTACTCCGACAGCAAGGCACAGAGGCAAACATGCTTCCCCAGGGACTTTCCACTGCAGCCACAGGAGGATGGGGACCCTGGTCCTCAGTCCTTTTTTTTTTGCTTCCTTCCTGGGGTCAGCCCTTGGACACTCTTCTTCTGGTCACCACTCACACACTCAGCTGCCATTGGTCCATCCATTCATCTGTCTCCCAGCCAGGCAGATTGGGCCTCCCAAACTGCCTGTTCTGTTCAACAGCTTATTCTCCACACTAAGCCCTGAGTGCAGGACTAGGGTCAGCTGAAGTAAGCTTAGAATTGGGTCCTTTAATCACTAGGTCCTTGTCACCTTGACACATCCTGTGGTCAGGCTGTCCATAGAAAGGGTCCAAAGACCCACCCCTTCTCTCTCCTGCCTGTCTTGCTCCATTGACCTCTGAGGATCTCCGACATCCTCCTTCAGTTGCTCCCAGAGCCTGTGAAGATATTAGATTGACAGGACCCGGCCATGCCTAACTGAGTCCAACAGAGCCCCAAATGAGGTTCTAGACATCCAGCTTGGGGAAAGGAATCAGGTGGCAGCCAGAGAAGGTGCAAGGAGGTGCGAGGGACCGAAGACTAGCATTTGGAAGCAGTTCTTTGCCTCCACATGAGCCAAAGTCATATCCCAACTACTCTGTTGATGGAGTGTCATTGGATCTGTGTTCTAGAAAAGAGGCACCTGTAGTCCCATCTCTGGTACAGCTTTGGGACAGCAATATTCACAAGGACTCACAGCTATTGAGCATTCACCAAGGTACTGTGTATCTTGCCCTAAGCAAGGGAGGGCTATATCCTAAAGCCAATCCAAGACCTAGCTCTGGTCAGTGCCAGCTCAGCTCTGTACCATGTAGGGTAGAACCCTGGCCCCTGCGATGTGTCGGCTCTGGGATACACCACGGCCTCTCTCCCATCCCGCCAGTGCCCTGGACTCCTAGCAGTCGTGAGTTGTCTCTAGGCCACAACCAGTTTCCTGCCCTCCGCCTGGCCTCCCCGGGATCATCCATCCATTATTCACAGCACAAAATGGATTTTTAATTTGAGAAATGAAATGACTCTCCCTAGTGGCTGGTGTGGCAGGGAGGGGTGGGGGAGAGAGAGAGAAAGGTCGGCTCTCAGAGATGGCTGCACATTGCTGGCTATGGCTCTCCTTGAGAAAATGAATGCCTACAGCAGGTGTTGGGGGCCATGGGGGCCACAGGTATATATACCCCCACCCACCACCCATACCCATCCCTTCACTAACGCTGTTGCTGTTACTGATTGAGTTAAAAATGGCCATCAGTCCTGCGGTGGTCCATAGTGAGGTCTGGGAGCAGCTAGAACCCGCCATCTATTTGCTTTCTCCTGGCTGGTCTGTCACCTTTCAAAGTTCTGGTCCTCACTGTCTGGTCATCTGGCTTGCCAGGATTCAGCCCATCCAATAATTCACAGGTCAACCTGGATTTTTAAATTGTGTTTTATTTATTTGTTAGTTAGCTAGCTATCTAGTTAGTTAGTTAGTTAGTTAGTTAGTGCAATAGGGTCTTACTATGTTGTCCCAGTGGGTCTGGAACTCCTGGGCTCAGATAATCCTCCTGCTGCAACCTCCTAAGTAGTTGGGATCACAGTTAGAGTAGATAAGTGTGCCGAGCTATGAAATGGCTCCCCCTAGCCCTTTTCCCAGACAGGGTTTCTCTGTGTGGCTCTAGCTGGCTTGGAACTCACTTTGCAGACTAGGCTAGTCTCAAACTCAGAGATCCACCTGCCTCTTCTTTTCAAGAGCTGGGATTAAAGGGTATACCACCAGGCCTGGCATGAAATGACTTTTTAATTTTCAAAATAAAATGTCACACTCCCTGGTGGTGGCTGTGGTGACAGACAAAGACCAAAGAAGTCTGGAATCTCCTGCACCCAATCTCTTTTAGGTCCCCAACTGAGCTCCCATGTGAGGCTCTGGCTCTTCAGTGTGGGTCCTGTCATCTAGGCAGCTGCCTTGGCCTCCAGCCTGCAGAACCCTGAGTCCCCCTCGTGATGACTAAGATAGTCGACTTAACGTAGTCCTTAAGGCCTCCCCCACCCGTGTGTGTGTGTGTGTGTGTGTGTATGTGCGTGTGCATGTGTGTGTGTGCTAGTGTGTTCATGTGTATATGTAGAGATCAGAGACCAACAACAGGTGTCCTTCCTCAGGTACTACCCACCTTGCCTTTTGAGACAAGTTCTCCTCAGCCTGGAGGTCGCCAGTAGACTAGGCTGGCTGAACATCAAGCTAGGGAACTTTGTGTTGTCCCCCTCTCCCCCACAGTATGAGTTTTATAAGCATGGGTGCCACACCAACTTCTTTTTTAACATGGGTCCTGAGAATCAAACTCTGATCCTCATGCTTGTACCCACGAGCATTTATCCAGCTGAGCTGTCTCTCCCCAGCCTGGAAGTGGCCACTCTTATGTCCTTCTCTGCCCTTTCCAGTCTGAGTCCCCACCTGCTCCCTTTCCTACGTAAGTCTGATTAAGTGTCATTTCCAGAACACAGCTGGCTCTCCTACGCCTCAGGACCTTAGCACTTACTGACTGGAGCATCCTTCCTCTGTCACCTTTTGGACAATTGCCAGTCATCTTTCTGGCTTTCTGGGGGCACTTCCCAGTGGCCTCTTCAGTCCTCCAGTCTGGACATGTACTATCTCCATGGGCTTAGGGCATGTCCTCCCTGAGACCCGACCATACCGTTCTTGCACAGAGTCCAGTGCAGAGGCTTACTACCAATCTACCAATGCAGTACCAAGATTACAGATTTCCACCACACCCAGCCTCTAGGGATTGAACTTGGGCCCTCATGCTTGCAAATTGGACACCAACTAAGCCATCTCTCCAGCCTCTAAAACAATGTTTTGTGTTAATAAATGTCTAATTGTATTTTTGTTTCAAATAACTTAAATCATTTAAGTCATGCGCATTTGTAGGGGACCAACCTGAAGAGTCTCCTTCCCATCCTCTGAAGCCCCGCCCATACCCCATGTGAGCCCCTAGCTTCTGAGACCTCCCTGGTCCAACCCTACATCCTTGGTCATGGCAAATGAGTGTTCTTTCTCAAGCCCACTCTACTTTTAGAGCTGCTCCACATCTGTGCCCAGAAACCCAGGCAAGAGCATCTTGAAGCTGGCTGGGGCCCAGCTCTAACCCCAGATCCAGACCTAAGCTGCGAGTGTTGAACATACTGTGGGCAAATGCTAGGGGCTGGTTTTACCCAGAACCCCCTGCACGAGTCTGAGACCTTGTGGCTAGGATCTTGGCCTCCTGTCCAGACATCCTGCTTCCAAAGGCCTTTCCTAGATCTTCCTGTCTGGAGTGGCCCAGCCATCTTTCATCTATTGCTCTGGGTACATCTTGTACCAGATTTGTCCCTACCTGACATTCTCTTGTGACTTTCTCTGTTCCCAATGGCAGCCTCCCTTCCTCGGTCTGTTGGAAGCACCATCTATCCTGTCTAGTGAGGCTTGGGCACCAGGCACAGGGTCCATCTCAGGGGGCTAGGCCTGGCTCTGGCCCTGTGCCCAGGCCAATAGAGCATAGAAGGCAGTATCAACCAGAGGGAAAAAGAGTGGCATTGGGAAATGGAATTTGGAAGCCTGCAGCTCTGACAGGTGGGCCTCTGGGGCTAACCATTTCGATGGAAAGCCAGCTCAGCTCTTGCTGCAGACAGGAACAAGGCAGAGGATCAGGGACTGTGTTGGACCTCACAATCTTGGCACCCCTTTCCCACCAGGATCACCATAGCTACTGCCTATTACTGCAAGAAAGATGCCAAAGGAACCCAAAAGGAATCCTTCTTGGCGCAAAGGGTCTCCACGTCCCCTCCCCCAGCACTTCATCATCATTTCAAGTGATTGGAGCTGAAGGGGATTGTTAGATAATTAAGGCTAGCCATTAATTGTTCCTTTCAGGAACAAGCCTGCAGAGGGGAGGGGACAAGGACTCTCAGGTGGCTGTGCCTGGCTCTGGCCCTGAGTAGGGCCTTCTAGACTGTCTGTGTGTGTCTGGGGAAGGCAGAGACTTGGTAAAATGGGTGGAGAAACAGAGCCCAAGGACCATGAGTGTCCATGCCTAGCTCTACATTCTGCACCTACCCATCCAGATGTAGACTGGAGCAGGGCTTGGCAAGCATATCGTGTTTACAGTATCCTCTGTAAACAAGAGGCAGGATTCCAGGTCACCCCAGTTCCAGGGTGACTTCTGAGCATAGAGCCTTTCGATAAGTTCCTGCCCACCCTTCCTCCACTGCTGGCCCCTGAAGCGGCCACTCTGGCCTCACAGAGTTAGCCAGCAGCTAGGTAGGTGTCCACCAGCTTAGAAAAACAATCACATCTGGGTCTGCCATCAGTTTGGTTCCAAAGCTCCTCCTGGAAATATATCCTAGGGCCTCTGCCACTGCTGCCAGTGGAGGTTTTCATTTTCTGTTGCTGTCTAACAAAGCTACCCAAAACAGCTATTAGAACACAGCTGGACTCCTTCACTGTCTCTTTGTTCCTGGACCAGGTGTGGCTGACTATATTTTTGTGCTCAGTGTCCCACTAGACTTAGATTAAGGTCTCTACCCTGGCTGACTCTCCCCTGAGGCTCAGGGTCTTTTGCCATACTCACTGGTGGGGCAGAATTCTGTTCCTTGTAGCTAGATGCTTCAGGTTTCTGCCTCGGGCTTGCTGTCCACCAAGGGATGCTTTTAGCTCCTAGGGTCACATGCATCCCTTATCAGCGTGCCCATATCTAAAGCTAACAATGGGGAACCTGCTTCACAGCTAATCTGAACATCCTACAGGATCACCTTGAACAAGCAAGAGAGTATGCTGCTCTGAAGGGCTCATGTGCTAGGTCAATTCATCCTAACGATATCCCCCATTTTGAGGTCAGCTCATTGGAATCCTCACTGAGTCTTCAAAACCTTTTCATAGTAGTATCCAGACCTGTGATTGAATTACAGGACACTAGAGGCCTAGAATCTTGATGGCCCCGTCGAATCCTGCCACAAGGATGGGTCAAAGGTCAAAGCCAATGCTAAAATATGAGTATCAAGCACTGATCTAACCTTGTTAAGTTTTTTGGTTTTTGTCTGTTTGTTCGTCAACTTGGAACACAATGGTGTTATCTTGGAAGACAGAACTTCAGTTGGGAAAATGTTGCCCTTGGATTGAAGTCTGTGGGACATTTTCTTGGTTAATGACTGATATGGGAGAGCCCAGCCCATTATGGGCAGTGCTGCCCCTGGACATGTGGACCTGGGTTGTATAAGAAAGGAGAGTGAGGAAGCAATTGGTAACAAGCCAATAAGCAGCACTCCTCCATGGCCTCTGCTTCAGTTCCTGCTTTCAGGTTCCTGCCTTGAGTTCCTGCCCTGATGTCCCATCATGCAGGACTGTAGGCTGAAACTAGCCCTTTCTTCCCCAAGTTGTTTTCGATCATGGTGTTTATCACAGTAGCAGAAGCCTAAGACAGGCTCTGAACTCTGAGGCTAAGTTATCTCCTTCAGTCCCCAGAATGATCTCAGGAGTGAGCACCACAACTCCCCTATTTTACAGAGAATGCAACCAAGACACCATGAATTACACAAAGCCAAGGTGCAAGAGTTACCCAGGGTCTGATCTAGACCTTGCTGTATGTTCTTAGGGAAATCATGTAACTACCCTGTTTGATGAAAACCCGGAAATACACTCTCCATAGACAAATAGGATTCCATAGATTCCATGCTGACACGATGGAAGGCCAGCAAGCTAGTCCACCCCTTCCAAAGTCGTTATGCAAGTGGCTGCTAGACTGGCATCTGTAATAGCTGATGGGACGAATGAGACCGGTTCCTGATGCCCATCCAGCTACAGCCAGTCTGACCCCACAGCCCAATGACCATGCCCCCAGCATGGAGGCTGAGAGGCCTCCCAGCATCAAGAACCCCAAGATTAATAGCCAAGAATTGCTGCTCGCACATGCAGGCCGGCCTCTAGACACCTGAGTGGGACTTAAAGCCCTAGGCTGAGGATAGACACGTATGTCAGGGAGGTATGCCTCTCTTGTCACTCTCTCCTCTCTGCAAAGCCGTTCTGGGGAGAGAGGTGAGATGCAGAGGAAGCAACAGCCACCTGCTCCCTCCCCCATGAGAAAAGCTGTCAGTCACCCCCATGGTCACCTCCCCCACTTCCCGCCCCCGCCCCCACGCTTGAGCTGCCTCCCTCAGTAATGGGCTTAATCATAACATGCATTAGCTAGGCCCTGCTGCCTGCAATTACCACTTCAATCAGCCACCCACCACACGCCACCCCCCAGCCTCAGGCCACCCATAGGGACCCCCCTCCAGTCCACCCCACCTCCCTGCAAACGAAGCATAGGAGCCCCAGACTGTGCAGATGGACAGAGATGTGACCCCTGCAGCAGAGCCTTGGGGTGGGGCTGGCCAGTGGGCAGAGAGCCACAGCTCAGGGTTACAGACAATTATTTTAAAAGCCTGTGAAGGGAGAAGTGCTGCCTGCCCAGTGCAGTGTTGCCTTCCTGAGGTTATGTTGACCCAGGTAGCTGACAGGCTGCTAGCACACATTGTGTTCATGTGCTGGTCACAGTGCACAGGCACCAGCTGGTGCTGGGGTGTCAGGAGCACATATACCATGGTACCCGCCTGGGCCTCAACGAGTTGGGTACTCACAATCTCTAAGGCATAGGCAAAGCGCATCCACCGCCCTAGGCTTTGGGGGTTTTTCCCTGGGCAGTCTCTTGTGCTCTTTAGTCCTAACCCCTAGCATCAGTTCCCTCTTAAGGCACAGAGAACGAGGTGGATAGGAGGACTTCCCATGACCTCTAGCCTCAGTGCTGGCTGGGGACTGGAGAGAAGGGCAGAAGGCGGGCCTGGTGCGGGGAGCGGAGGGGGGATGCTGTTGTGCTGTGATTCTCTCTAATTGCTGTTTTGCTGAGAGGTAATTAAAATGCCTTTTTATTTCACACGTCAGAGCCCTTGCCAGGCTGTGGAGAGGGCACAGGGGGGAGCCAGGAGGTGGAGGCAATAGAGAGCTAGGCGCCTGGCACATGTGAGAGTCAGAGGGTGAAGTACTGAGTCCAGCCAGCCTGCCAGGGAGCCCCCGGTCTGGCCCCCATCCAGCCCATGAGCATCCTGAGTGTGGTCCAGATGAAGGCCTGTGGAGGTGTCACAGTCAACAAAGGCCATGATAATGAAGTCAGCACCAAACCCGGGAGTCCCCTCCATGCAGGTGTTTTGCTGGCTGTTCAACTTGCAAAAACAACTACTCCTGTGGAGATGCCACCATTATCACAGGAGAGAGGAAGAGAGAGCCAGGAACCCCTGGCTTCTCAATCCAAGTAGGATAGGATTTGAACTGGACAGAGCCTAAACCCAAAAGCATCAGATCAATATTCCTACCCATCCAGCTACATACCTGTCCCTTCCTAGAGTTCCCCAGCCCTACCCTGACTCTCCTGGGAGCCTTGTGGGAAAGGACACAGGCTTGAGATGCATGACAACCTGCCACCAGGCATCAATCCATGCCTTTCTCTCTGGGCTACCTGCTGACAGGCCCCTTGGAACAGAATAGCCAGGACTGGCCATAACCAGACTAGCCTAGACATTTACTCAGCCAGAGTCAGGCTAGAAAGCAGAAGGTCCCCTGCCTTCTCCTAGGATGGCTGGAGATGGTGGACTCATAGCACACAGGTCTCAGCGGTAGGGGAGACAGACCCAAGGCCAACTGAACCACATCTCTGTGTTGCTTGTCCTGCTCCACCCCACTTCCTATCTGCTGATTCTCTTCTCTCCATGTAGCCTGGTACAGCATCACTCCATCCCCTTCATCCCCTTCTCCACCACCATCAGCACCAACATCAGTACCACCATCAGCTCATCTATTATCCTTGTCTCTGTAGAATTCATCATCATCTCTACCACGGGCATCAACATCACGTCATCATCATCCCATCACCAGTGCTGGCAACGTCACCATCCCCATCAGGGCCCACCTGGTACCCAATACTATGTAATCTCATCAAATCCTCAGAATGAGATCTCCGTGGTTTAATTTCTCAGATGGACAACCCAAGCCTTGTGACCAAGGAGCTTACCAAAAGCCAAGGCAGGATTTGAGTCTGAACTGCCTGACCCCAGAATTCGAAGTCATAATTACTACTTACCACCACTGTCAGTCCAGAGGCCTGGGCATGGTAAAGGGAAAGGAAAAGACAGGCTGGGAGCGGTCCATTAGGACTACTTAGGAAGCAGCAGAGACAGAAGTGTGCCCGGTACTTAGTTCAGTTTCCTTAGCAGACGGCCTCCTGTCACTCTAATAAGTGCTTAACAGCCTTGCTCCCAGCCCTCCCCTGGCAGTGCTTCACCAGAGCTACAGAGGAGGAATAGATCCAGGGAAAGCCACTGAGTCTCAAGGGGAGTGGAGAGATGGCTCAGTGGTTAAGAGCACTTGGTGCTCTTCCAGAGGACCTGGGTTCAATCCTCAGCATTTCCATGGTAACTCTCAGCCATCCAACACCCTCTTCTGATCTCTGCAGGTACCGGGCAAGCATGTGGCTCACCTGCATTCAGACAAAACAATCCATACATGTAAAATTAAAATATTTTGGAGAAAGATTTAGGTCAAACGCCAGTGTTTGGTTTGTTTTGGAGGTGAGATAGAAACGCATCCAGGCAGAAGCCAGAGGCTGGAGTCAAGTCTTCCCCAATTGCTCGCTGTCTTATTTTTTGTTGCATGTATTTATTTATTTTATGTGTTTGGGAGTCTCACAGGCATACATGTATATGCACAATGGGCTTGCCTGGTGCCAGTGGAGGTTAGAAGAATGCATCAGATTCCCTGGAACTGAAGTTCTGAATGGTTGTGAGTCTCCATGTGGCTGCAGGGAACAGAACCCAGGTCCTCCGCAAGAGCAACAAGTGCTCTTTAAGCACTGAGCCATCTCTCTAGTCCCTCCAACTTATTTATTTATTTATTTTGAGACAGACTCTCTCCCTCTTCAGTGCTGGGATTTACAAGCATGCGCTGTGGTGCCTGTTTTTGTTTTTTGTTTTTAACATGGATTCTAAAGAACTGGAGTCCTTGTGTTTACCCAGAATGCAGTTTGACAACTGAGTCATTTTCTCTGTCCTGAATTCCAGTGCTGTCTCCAGTACAATGGAAACCAGACAGCCCCAAGTCCCTCATTTTGTAAGCCATGACTAGCTAGCTCTAAGAGGCACCAATCACCAGTGGTGACCACACTGTAGATGGACCCTGTCTAGTTGGGATTGTTGTAACAAACATGGTGGGCCTGGGATTCCTGAGTTTGGGAGGCTGGGGGTATGCATGGGTCAGGTTCTGGTGAGGACCCGTTCCTGTTTGTAGATGGCTGTCTTCCTGCTTCATCCCCACATGGTAGAGCGCAGGGAAGTAAGGCAAGCCCATTCGGGTCCGTATCATTAGGGATCCCCTCAAATCTGATCACTCTCCAGTGAGTCCACCAGTGCTGTGGTTTCAGCCCATCAGGTGGGAGGGAGCACTCTCAGTCCGTGATAGACAGTGAGGTCAGAGGGTATGAAACAGCCCAGCCAGGCAGCGGGATACAGGTTAGATAGTGACCAAGATAAAACTCCTTTCTCCCAACCTGCCAGCCTTCGCTCCTCAGCCTCCCCTGTCCCTGGATCCCACTGACGCTGGTGTATTAGTCACTTAGGGAGGCCCACTAGAGCAGTCACATCTTCAGCATCTAACCATGTCCTTAGTAGTATGGGAATTTTTTGTTTTATTTTGTTTGTTTTTTGGAAGTACTGGGGTGGGAGTGTTTGGGATACTTGGATGGTAGAAGAAAGATCAAGGGTCCTGAGGCCCTTCAGCAGGCACTCCCCTCTTAAATGCAAGGATGACAACCTGTGCATCCTCCTGTCCATCATGGTAGCTCTATGGTCTCAGAGGTAAGTGATCCAGGAATGGGGGGACAAGGCTGGGGATTCCCTGGGTCTCTACATAGGACAGGGGATGCCTCTGTCATATGCAGCAGCTTGGGCTGTGGGTGAGGAAGAGTTTCGATTGTCTCTGTGTCCCCAGTGTGTCACATGGATGGAAAGAATATGTGAAACCTTCTTAGGATTAAAGCTCCCCTCAGGTGGGTTGTAACCCCTAGTCGAGGGAGCTTTCTATCACTGGAGAAAACTGACTGGCATCTCAGGCCTCAGATGAGATTGTTCTAGTTGAAATCTCAGCACCACTATTTACTAGCTGTGTACAGGCTACTTGGCCTCTTTAAAGCGTGTTGTCTTCATCTGAAAATGGCAGCAATAAGATCTCCCTTGATTTGCTGAGACCCGAAGGAAGGCACCATCAAGGAAGGCAGAGAAGAACCATTGATGGAGGCCAGGCCATGGCCCAGTGTGAGTACTGTGTCTAGAAAGGGCTTCTTCCCAAGAGGGACAGGGCTAGGAGACGGGCTTCAGAGTTGGGAAAACAGCTCAGGGTGCATTTGGGGGACACTGAAATCTGCACAAGGGCCTCTTGGGAACCAGTAGAATCTAAGGCTAGGAAAGGGGTCCTCTGCCAACACTTGCTGAGCTGCCACTCCGCTTGTCTCTCAGCCTCAGCATCCTCATCAGTTACATGGGAATCCCAACAGGGCCAACCTCTCAGGGAATTGTAGGATTTATACAAGGCAAATGTAATGGAAGATTCAGAAGCATGTCGGGCATACTGTGGCAGCACACGCGTACACACACACACATGTTCACACACACACCCATATGCACACCTGGCTGGCTTCCCTGAAGAAGCCCTGGTACCCCCACCACCCTTACCATCCACCCCTGGATGCTACAGCAGTCATACTCACGGCTGTCAATGTTCCCTGCCAGCTAATGGACCAATTTTTTAGCATTACGGAGATTTGGCCAATTTGGCGGCCCTGACAGAAAGGCTCACAGAGTGAGCAGTTGCCTGGGGGTAGGGTGGGGTGGGAGAGCTGAGGAGGATGGGAAGAGAAGGGGCTGCAGGCGCTCCCCACCTCTCTGCCTTCTCCAGCCTGAAGCCTCATAGTCCAGCAAGGGGAGGTGGAGCTATTGGGGAGATTACAGAGATAATTACCCCCACTTACAGGCCCCTCCTGTGCTAAGCACTTTGCATATATTTTCCTCTTTTAATCCTCCATAACCCTATGAGGCCATTTCTATTATTTTCTCCGTCCTTCCTGATGTGGAACCTAGACCCGAGGCTCTGTGTTCGCTCAAGGTCATACGGCCAGAAAGTGCCAGGGGTTGAGAGGAAGAGTTGAGGCTTAAAGCCAGGTCTTCCAACTGTCACTGGGCTCCATTGTGACTATAGAATCAGGCCAGACACCCTTCAGCCATCCACCCACCCCGTCACCCACTCAACCCGAGTCACCTTGGTATAAGGGCTCTGTAGGTGGGGATCCCCTATGTGCCACCAAGGGGTCCCGATTTCGTTTTTCTGGTTGAAGGTGTGCCCTCATATCTCAAAAAAAGAAAAAAATCCTCAAGCCAGCACACTGCAGGGAGAGGGCCCTTGTGCCTCAGCCTGGAGCAGTTTCTCCGTCCAGGCTATGGGGCGGCGTCCCTGACAACCTGTACCTCTCCAGGGCTGGTCCTAGGCAGTGCTAAACTGCACTCTGTCTCAAGCTCTGGGCCCTTATAAGAGCAAAGAGGCGGCTTTGCCAGGAGGGAGGAGGAGGGGGCTGCCGAGGGGGGAGGGGAGACGCTACCACAGGCATGGGGAGGGGGCTGCTGGGCTCTGTGCATTAAGCGATCAGAGAGCACAATATTTCATTGCCGGCAATCGCAGCCAAGACATCAACTGCTTGGGGAGAGCAGCCTTAAAAGCCTTTTGATTTTATTTCTTCCACTTCATTTTTTTTTTCCTCCCTTTCCTTGCTGGTGTCCTTGACAAGGCTCCCTTCCCCCTCTCCTGCCCCTTCCCCAACCTGGGCTCTAATGCTCCTTAGAGTCTGGCTGAGGAAAGCTAAGCTTCTGCAAAGCTGAGTGCCTCCAAGGACTCTAGCCCAGTAAGACTCGAGGCTCGCGTGTGGCTGGACTCACGCTCCCCGGCTTTACACACGTAAGCCCGTTTACACTTGTGTGTGCATGCCTCGACACACACACACACACACACACACACGCCTCACCCTCGGGTAACCAGCATGTGCCCACAGAAAACACTACCCTAAGTAAGAGATACTAGGGTGGATGGTGGTGTGGGTTGAGTGGGGACTGCAGCAAATTCAACGCTCAGGGTGGTGCAGAGTGGAGACACCCTTAGGTGTCCGTTCAGTTGGGCCCAATCATGAATCCATTGTAGATTCCAGAAGCCCTGAGACTTAGACTTGTGCAGGAAGCATGTACTGGCTCACTACAGAGTGATACATAGGGGCCTGCTAGGTCGCTGCGGGACACCGAGCCGGGTACCCGTGACGTCGGCCTTGGGCCGTGACGTCACTGCTCCGCCCCCGCCGCTCTCTTTTCCCCCCTCCCGCAGGGTGCTTCATCTCCACCTAATGGCAGGCGACGCAGAATTGCACATCTGTCTTGTCGGGAATTAGTTAATTGAATCAGGCGGCCCGAGCTGCCGCAGCGACCTCGGGCCTGGCCCCTGGGAGGGGGGCTGGGCAAGGTGGGGGGATGCTCAGACTGGAGAGCCGCTCAGGGGGCTCACCTAAGCTGGTGCGGGAGACGCAGCGATGTGTGAATGTAGGTCAATGTCCCACTCAACCTTCCCTTCCCCCTGCACCGTGAGGACCTGGGGCCAGGGGCCCCCAGGGGCTGGCTGAGATCCAGGCTCTAAGAACCAGGGCTGGAGACACACACCCTTGCCTTACTGCGCCCCTGCCAGAGCACCTATTGCAGGCCTACACACACCCCTCTGCAGGAGCCATTCTTGGTGACACCATTCCCCTCCTCCCCCCAAAGGGCAGAGAAGCCAAAAAGAGCAGCTAATTTCCCAGTCCCAGTGCGTTATCTTTCCTTCCCCGATGACCCCACCCCCCCCCAACTTCTGAGAATTCATCCCTAAACGCTGGGGTGGGGTAGTTGCCTCTGCCTAAGGATGGTCCTGGCTGCCGTACACAACTGTATAAACTGATCTAAAGGGCCAGAGAGCCCAAGTGGGTGGGACAAGCTGAGGCTGCCCCATTCAAGATGCTCCAGCACCCAGGGGCTCCTGCCTGGAACCCACACTTCAGCTCATTCCGTTTCTGCCAAGGTCTAGTGCTTACTAGCTGGCCCTCTTTCGTTCAGTCCCCTCCTTTGGGTAGCCCTTTACCATTTCAGATTCTTAGCTAAATGACTGATCCTTGAGCAATAGCCTCCCCATTTCACAGATGGGAAAGCAGAGGTCTAGGGAGGGTAAGTGGCTGGCCAAAGACCTCAATAGCTACAATCCACCCTGGCCTAGATTTGAACTCAAAGGCTCTGGCCTTAAATGTCAGTCACTCTGCTGCTCTGCCTCCCCCTCTAAGGACCACTTAGTTGCTAGGAGACAGCAAACTGGTGGTTACTATGGGAACTAGGCTGATGGGAAGGTGGAAAGAGTTGGTGTCCAGACAGCAACAGAAAGGTTCCAGGTGGACTTCCTGGCTCCTTCCCCACTCCACATGTGGAGGCAACGTTTGGCTTTCAGCTCTGGGCTCTAGTTCCTGGGGTCCAGGCAGCAGGTTCTATGCAGAAGGATGAAAAGGATGAGTGGTAGTACTGAACCCTATGTGAGGATGTGAACCCTCAGATGCAGCAGAATGGTAAGACAGGCTAGGTTACGGAGCTCACACTTCCAGTTCCATGACTGGTTTTGGCTAAGGCTATAGACAGCACGTCAGGAAGCAAGAGCACCGGAGGGCAGGACTATGTGGGGTAAAGCCACTGAGAACGCTCTAGAGCTGTGTAAAGTGGTGGCACCCTAGGCTCTCTGAAACTGACAAAGATACCACGCACTCATAAGCCTGAGAACAGACTTCACTGTGTAACCCTACCCAAGTCACACAGCCTCTCTGAGCCATGAAAGAAGGCATAGTAACTGTACCCTTCACATAGCATTGTAAAGATTGCAGGAATGGATTCCAGGCTTCAGACAGGGCTGGCGGGCTCTAAGGACCATCAGCATTAGTCACATTTTTATCTTAGATGCTCACCAAGCCACAGAAGTCCAGACCCAGCTTGTCGTCTCCTCTCCTCCTCAGAAGCACAGGTGTGTATGCCTCACCCCTTGCTAGGCACTGGAGGAACAGAAACAGAGCCATATCTGTCCCCAGCCCTTTTACCGAAAGCTGGTGACACAGTCTGAGGACCCAGAGAATGGGAGGCTGAGGCCGGAGTAGTGAGGGGGCGGGGGTGGGCTGCAACTAAATTTGCTCATCTAGCCTGTCAGTCCCTTAATCTGGTCCCAGAGGAACAGCGCAGAGGCTTCACTCTGGATGACAAACGAGGAGAGAGGCCTGCCCTGCCTGGACGCTTGGTGAGTAATGGCCTTGCATTAAGATATTAGGCCTGGCCAGGGTTGGTGGGGACATGCTCCCGCCTCCGCAAAACAGAGAATAGCTCTGAGAAGGAAACGTGGAAAGGACTGGGCACTAAGAGAGCCATGGGATGGGGGAGGGTCTCAAGGGATCTGGAGAAAGAGCTGGAAAAAGACACCAAAGGGAAGAGCACTGTGACAGGACAGTGTCAGGAAGACAAGGAGACAGAGCCTCAGACAGAGAGGTAGCAGAAAGAGGAGGGAGGGTATACAGACAGGACTTGGGGAGCAGACAGCCCCAGGGGAGAAGGCTGGGTTCTTACAGGGTATAAAGAGACAGAAGGAATAGGCTGTCCACCAGGGTCATCTAGACTCCTGGTGGCCACTGAAGCCCTAGACCTCTGGAGAACGCTACCTACCACCCAGAGGCAGGGAATCGTGGCTTGGTCCTTTGATGCCCTTCTACTTAGTTTTAAAAGGACACTGGGTAAGCCTGGCATTCCTAACAGAAGTGGCCTTGGCTGCCAGACTGGAGGGAAGGAAGGTCTGCTCCCATGAGCCAGTGCTAGGATAGGCACCCTGTGATCTCTCCTCAGTAGACACTGCTGCCCATAGCTGTTCCTTGAGGAACAGGGCTGGCTGGGGGAGAGTCTCTCAGGGAGGAAACAGACACAGGCAGGGAGCAAGGTTTGAAGTCAGTGGGCCACAGACAGAGACTATCAGGACAAAGGGAAGTGCTGGAGTTCGGAGAAGCCCAAGGGGAAACGCCCTCGCTCTACTTTACAGCCTCCTCCAGTATCCTGAGCCTGCCTTCCCCACCGGTGCTCCATCCCTGTGCTGTGACTCTAGCAGGGTGTGAGACAGCCTCGCTGGGCCTTCTTCGGGCCCCTGGATCTGGAGAGCCTAGTGATTGTGGCCAGGTTTTAGGAACCTCACTTGTGGGATGCCTAGAACAAGCAGGTTCAATAAACCTCATAAGTGAATGCTAATTTTATTTCCCCCAGGTCCTACGGTGTCTGTGTAATCAACATGAACCCCAGAGCAAGTCACAGCAAGTATTATCTCTCTCCTCAGTGGAGTCTTCCAGTGGTTCCCTTTCAGACCTGGGAAAGCATCCCTCTCTCTGAGCCTCAGTATACTGATCTGTAAAATGGGCCTCCTATGAAGTTCAGTGATGTAAGCAGTATGAATAAATGCCTTATGAGGTCACAGAGGTCACCCAGACTCCCAGCCTTCTGCTTTAATGCCCTCAGTCTGTTCTCCACGCTTGCCGGGGCACATTCGTGCAAGGAGAGCCAAAGCCGTGAGCCTCCGGAGTACAGGTGGTCAGGCAGATTAAAAAAGCCCAGGGTGGGGTGGAGGGGACTAGGGGTGAGGAAGGGTAGAGTGGGGGAAGAGGGGACTAGGGGTGAGGAAGGGTAGAGTGGGGGAAGGAGGAAGGTAGAGCTTATCCTAGGTCTAGGCTAGAGTGAAGACCTAGGGGCCAGCTACCACCACGGATCCATACTGTTGTCGCCCCAGCCCAGCATGTTTCTGAGTGCGACCTATTTGGTGCAGTCTTCTGAGGTCATAGACTCACAGCCCTTAAGACTTGTTGAACAAGGCGCCGTGCCAGGATTGGGGATGCATCTCAATGGGTAGAGTGGTTGCCAGCATGCTCAAAGCCCTGGGTTTTCCATCCCCAACTCATAAGCTGAATGTGGTGCCACATAACTGTTAGCCTCGTTACTCCCCGAGACAGGAAAAACAGAAAATGTGTCCTACAACTCAGGAAGCTGGCCCCAGCAGAGCGACACTTGACCGGGAAGAGGGTGATTTGGGGATGGAGGTCCAGGGTTGGGGTATTGGGTGCAGAAAAGCAGTCCCAGATCTCAAAACAGAGAATTGTCCCCTTCTGGTGCAGAGGTCTAAAAGAGTCTCCTGAAGGAGAGGTGGCATAGAAGGAGAGGCTTCCTAAACGCACCCCAACAGCTCTCCTGCTCTACCTCTTTGGGTTTGTCCTGAGTCCTTTGACAGTTCTTTACTTTAAGGCGCACTACCCAGGATTTCCCAAGCCCTCGTGAGGCCTGCATCTCTCATAAAGTGCCACGAGGAGGCGCCCCGCGCCTACAAATCCCCCACATGGCCGCCTACGAGAGGAAAATCTGTGGCGGGAGGATCAAAGCCTCTGAGCAACCCAGGATCTCTGCGCCCCTCAGGGCGATCCTTTCCTTCTCCTACCCAGTGTTTCTCTGACTGCAGCCGGGCTTCCACAGCTGAGCGGGCTACAGTGTGGCAAATGTCCCACCACTGAACCTGTCAGGCCAAATTTCCGCTCTTTCCCTGAGTCCCCACCTGCGGAGGTCTCAGTATCATTGCAAGCACAGAGGTCATTGCTGGTCAGGGTCTGGTTTGGTCATGGCCACCGCTGCTGAGTGAGTCTCGGCCCATCCCAGGCTTCCACGGAGCAACTGGTGCCATGCCCACATGTTCAGACTCACAGGCCTGGGCCAACCTAGCTGGAGTCAGAGCCTGCAAGGGAACAGTCTGCATACGAGGGCTTCTCCTGGCTTCCTTAATCTTGGGTGGAACGTCTACCTGGAAACCAGTAGGGTCAAACAGCTCTTGAATTTAAAAAAAAAAAAAATTACATTTTTGTTGTGTTCTGTTTGTTTTGTTTTTGTTTGAATTTATGCCACATCAAGTGTGTGCAAATCAGAGGACAACTTGCAGGTGTCAATTCTTTCCTTCAACCATGTGGGTCTCAGGGGTTGAACTCTCTGGTCCGTGAGCTTGGAAGCAGTTGTGATTACCCACTCAGCCATCTATCCAGCCCTTAAAGTGTAGGTAGATTTTAAATTTTTGCAAGCCGGATAGGGTGGTACAGATGTGCAGTCCCGGAATTTGCTGTCTGAGATGACTGCCTGTGTGGCCGGCACCTTCGTGGGGATTTTGCATAGGGACAATGTTGAACCTCTCAACAGCCCAGTGACGGAGGTCTGGGCTTAACTTCATTGAACAGATGTGGAGCCCGAGGCTGGAGGGACCTTAAGTGATTTGCTGATAAACTTAACAGCTGACCAGATCCTCAGTGTCCCCTGAGACCTTCTCTTTACAACCCTTTCCCACTCACAGGCATTCAGGACCCCCAGTAGCCAAGAGATCGATTCCAGCTCCCAGCTCAAGGTGGGCTCCTCTGAGCCCTTGGTGGCGAGCCAGGCTGGGTCTGGCTTTAGTCTTAGGGCCAGATCCCCTGTACAGTGGTCCTGTAGCACACCACAGTGACCCTAGCGGTTGGAAGCACGGTTGTTAGATCCCCTTCCCGGAGGCCCTGCATCTGTGTTGGCTCTGTGCCTGGAGTGTCACTCTGTTCCCAGGGGCTCCTCCTCATGGTGGCTGCCAGCCTCCCTCCCTGCTTCCCATTAATCATGTGCACAGGATTTATATTCTCCAGCAATTTATTTCAGTAAATGCAATCTGGGTGTGCCTGCAGGTGGGCAGGATGCTGCACTGCTGCCGGAGTCACGCAGCCTGGCTTTATTGTCAGGGTAATGGGCATGACTCAAAAGCCAGCACCCTCAAGGAAGATGCCAGGCCTAGCCAGGCCTTGGAGCAGAACACTGGGGACCCAGGGACCAGCCCTGCCTGACGACATGGACTTGATGACTCCAAGAGTCCCGCTCCGTTATCTTTCCCCAGATGACTAAAGAATTGGGTGTAGAAAGGAGCCTGCAGTCTGAATCCTCAGCTTGACACTTCAAGATCCAGATTGGGGAGATACGGGGATTCAGGAGAATCTAGTTTCCTGACCCAGGCCCTCCTCTGAGCTGCTACCCTTCAACACTGCCAGGCCCATTCTGGAGGCCTCTGTCTCTTTCTGGTCACTGGATGTGACAGCCTGAGGCTGAACAGAAACAGCCTGAGGTCAAGCAGGAGCTAGGCTACCTGGTCCTGAGTCAGTCCTCCCAGTTATCCGCCCATTTATAGGCCCTGAAACAGAGAGAAGAGGCAGGGGCCTACATCGGCAGGGTCTGGCCCTCTCCCTCACCAAGCTCTCTGTAGCCCTCTCCAACACCCCATATTCCTTCAGTTCCAGGTAGGTCCTAATCTACAACCATCTATCTCTTTCTTTGGGATCCCCAAGACCAAGGCAAAGCAGCAACAACCCCCGCCCCCCATCTCCCGGGCTGCCCCACCTATCAGGGCTGCCTCTAATGCTGCAGATAATTCCTGTTGTCACAAAGCCATTACCCAGCAAGTGCGTGTGTGTGTGTGTGTGTGTGTGTGTGTGTGTGTGTGTGTGCAAGAACAGTGGCTGCAGCAGACAAGAATGAGAGACAATCCTTTCCTGCCTTGGTCTCTAATTGCCTCTAGGGATTTATTGGCTCTGTACGCTGTCCCTCACCTCTGGTCCATACCCTGGATACCCACCTCTCTTGGTTCTTAGGTACAGGACCTGATGCTCTAAGCAAGAGCTGGGTGTGGCCTGCAGAGGGGCCTGATGCTCTAAGCAAGAGTTGGGTGTGGCCTGCAGAGGGGCCCTTGAACTATATGTATCTATAAGCAGCCTCTCCAGCTCCATGACTAGAAACTGAAAACAAAAGGAGGAATGTCTGGGTCCCACACAGACACACTCCCAGAATTCCTAGACCAACATCTGGGTCTGCCCTCAGCTACTCCCAGGAACACCAGCATCTGCCCCCCCCATCCCACTCCCACATACAGGAGTCCCAGATCAGCTTCTGGGTCCTCCTCCATCCCCCCTATTCCCAGAAGTCCCAGACCAGCATCTGCCCCCCCCATCCCACCCCCACTCCCAGGAGTCCCAGGCCAGTAGTCGCCATATTCCATCATTCTTTCCTACTCTGGAATCAGGAGACAGGATTCCCAAAAGACACTGAAGAAAATCTGGTAACTCTGGGTTTTCTCCTCCTCTTTCCTTCAGGACCCTAGTCTCTCAGCATATTGCCTGCCATTTTCAGGCCCTGGCCCCAGGTGCCACTGCAGCCCCCCTAACTCTCCATCTGACTCCCCACTACCTTACTGCCAGAATCATCACTGAGGAGGAAGCAAAGCTGGGACACCAACTCTTCCTTTCCAGAACCTTCCACCTTTGTGTACGTGCCCTAGGAAACCTCTGCAGAAGCCACAGAGACCAGGAGAGAGAGAGAGAGAGAGGTCTTTAGGAGCAGGCACATTCAGACTTGATGTCTTCTCCTCTAGGGAAGATACTAGCCTTAAACAGTTGTGGTGAAGGGTTGGCACACGATACTACCTTGAGTTTCATGGAACTGCCTTTGTTTGGTCAGCGTTTGACACTAATAAATACTTGATGAAAAGCCGTTCTTGACACCCTGTACTGGCCACATGCTACCTGCTGGTTTTAAAGACTAGCCCCACCCCCCAGCAATGCAGGGAAGTACCAGCACTTTTAAAGTAAAATAAGAATAAGTCTCAGCTCCTAGGTGAAGATGCCGGGTGCTGGGTGACGCTGGGTGCTGGGTGACACTGGGTGACAGGTGACGTGGTGGTACACTCCTGTAGCCCTCCCAGCATCTGGAGGCCAGCTAGAAGACCTGGAGTCTGAGGCCAGCCTGAGTTGCACAGTGGCACTCTGTCTTTAAAGAAAATAAATAAAAGAAATTAAGCATTATTAATATTAATGAATAGACATTCTTCTCAGAAATCTCATTTTGTATTGATGCAGATAGGAGTTTAGAGACAAACTGATAGAAATTAATATTGTTATAAGAAGGACTCTAACTGAAGATTTTTAATAGGATTGATGGAATTTAATTTTAATTTATGTGGAAAGCAGGGACAGAAGTGACCCTGAGGAGAGTCACATGACTATAGTGTGTCTCTTCACAGTCTCCCCCAACTTACAGACACACATGGGTTCTCACATACCCCAGACTCACCAGGCCTCAAACTCCCGGTGTAGACAAGAATGGACTTCTGATCCTCCTGCCTCCACCTCCTGAGTCCTGGGAGGACTACATACTGGACACTCTCTGGCCCCAGAGATTTTTTTCCCTAAAAAGACCATCTAAGCCAGACATAATGGCTTACCCCTGTAATTCCAGACACTCACAAGACTGAGGTAGGAGGATTGCTTTGAGTTTTGGGTGAGCCTGGGCTTCACAGTGAGTTCTCAGACAGCCTTGACTACAGCGTATACCTGTGTCTCAAGAAATCAAAACAAATAAAAAGACCATCTAGTGTTAACAAAAAGAGCTAAAATCCTGATCAAGAAAACCGTATTACACAGCAGGTAGGTTTATTTGTTGCTTTCCCCTTTGACAAAGTACCTAAAACAGCAACTCAAAGAGGGGTTTGCTTTGGTTCATGGTTCAAGATCACAGTCCATCATGGCAGGGTCGTCATGGCAACACGAATGACAGGCAGCTGCTTACACTCCCTAATTTGAAGTCCATAGCCCCAGTCCAGTGTCACCTACAGTTAGGGTGGGTCTTCCCAACCAAGTCAACCCTTCCTGGAAATACCCTTATGGTCATGCCCATCAATTTGTCTTAAGATGACTCTAGGTCCTGTCAAGTTGACAATCAGTATTAAACCATCACAAGGGATAATGGAAAGTCCATATCAGAAATGAAAGTGTTCTGTTACCAAATATCAGAGAAACACAGATTAAACTTTGTTCAGAAAAAGGGAAGAAAGTACATAAGGAGAGATGCCAGGGGGGAACGGAAAAAGAATGAAAGAAAAGACAGGAGGAGAGGGAGTGAGGGTGGAGAGAGAGTGAGGAAGAAGAAGAGAAAATGATTACACAGCCCTGTAATCTTCACTACTGGGGAGTCTAAGGCTGGAGGATTATAAATTCAGGCTTACCTGGGCTACACAGTCAGTTCAAAGTAGTGAGACCATCTCAAAATCAAAGTAAAGAGAGACCATCAGGCATGGGGCAAAGCTGTCATCCCAGCCTTTTAGGAGGCAGAGATGAGGGTCCTCTTGTTTAGTGAGTTCGAGGCCAGTCTAGGCTCCTGAAGATCCTGTCTCAGACAGAAGGAAAGCAAAAAGAAGAAACTAACCAATAACTAACTAAAAAGAAGGTTGGAGATGTAGCTTGATGGGAAAGTAATTTGCCTGCTATGGGCAAGGTTCAGTCCCTACTACCAAGAAGGAGGTGGGGGGGAGGGAAGGAGAGGGGAAGGGAAGAAGGGGGGGGGGGGGAGAAGAAAAAGAATTGTGGGCGTGAAATGGTTTGTTTTCATTCAATCACAAGTTGGACAATGACCTAGAGAGATCGGGGCAGTGGTCTGGACAGGTCTTGTGGCTGGCTAAGGCAGGATTCTTCAAGTTTGAGGCAAGCCTTAGCAAGAAAGAAAGGGAGAAGCAGGGTCGGCCTAGCCCCGAGTCCTTCGGGCAGATTCCAGTACCACCCTGCTTCTCAATCCATGGATCTGTAGCAGACAGCCCAGCTTCAGCACCTCACACTCCCAGACAGAACCCCCACCTCCCCAGGTCCCTCCTAAAGCCTAAGGGAACTGGGGAGCCAGAGTGAGAAGCAAAGCTGACACACTGAAGGGAACTCATAGCCTTGAGGAAGAAAGGCCCTCTTCCCAGTCATCCCCTGAAGTCAGGCCACACCCACTCCCTGGGGAGCCCTCTCCCTGCCACCTTCCTTGTCATTTTTCCTTTTCAAGGTTGCCACAGCTCCCTTGCTACCTCCCTGTTCTTCCAGTTAAACTGCATCTTAGTGACTCCTTTGAGATCCAGAGTAATGGCCCCACCTGACCCCTTGCAGGAAGATGGAACTGTGTCAACTCTATTAATCTTCCAAACAGATACTAAGCCATCCTCCCAGATGACTACATATCCATCCCTGGGAGTCTGGTGCCACACAGCATGGACTGGGTGCTTAACACAGACTCTGAGCCACATTTCTGAGACCAGGGGCTCAGGAGAGTCCTGGCTACTGCCAGGAACCTGTTCCCTACTTTTCTCCTTCTTCCCCTTGTTTCTGGAAGTCTTATCATTCTTGGGTCTGCATCTCTTCAGTCTCTGCCTGCACTGCCACACAGCCTTCATCCTCTGTCTCTGTGTCATGTTGGACTGAGCACCCAGACTTCTTCACTGTTGCATAACCCGAACCAGGTCCCGTTCTGAGGAAGGGGGTTAGAACTCCAGCATATCTGTTGGGAGGTTGGGGGAGTGATTTGAGCTCCAGCAGGAAGTGACTCATGAAAGCTCACACAGGAGTACAGTCAGCCTCACGGGCCTGTCTGAGTCACAGCTGAATGGCCTCCCATCCCACGGAGGCTCTAATGTCAGGCTCCTCTCAAATTTCATTGCATCAGACGTCGTCGTTGGCTCACAACTGACGCCCATTGGGCCAGCTGATGCTGATGCAGGTGTCACAGTGGTAAGCAGAGATCATCCTCCTGTTCCCCTTCTTCTCCTTCTCCCGGAAAAAAGCATGGAGGTCAAGGGGCATGTTTCTTTGTTTTGAGACAAAGTCTCATTGTGTATTTCCTGGCTGGCTTGAAACTCACTATGTAGACCAGGTTAGCACCAAACTCACCAGAATCAGCCTGCCTTTGCTGATTTAGGTTAAATAGAAGGTAGATTATTCATGACTGAGCCAGGATTAAATGCATGAGACACTTCACAGTCAGGAGACTTTGTGGTGCAGTGAGGGGCAGACCCTCTGTGACTATGTGGAGACCTAAGAGAGGGAGGGAAGGGAACACACCCCCCCACACACACAGCTCGCCCAGAGCATTCCTCCAAAGAGGCTATACCGTTGGCTTCTGGGGTGTCCCCCCACTGTGTCACTCTTCCACTCCTCCCATCCCTTCCTCCTCACCTGAACTCACCAATGCCTCCTGAGAATCCACTAAGGCTTTCTAGATATATCAAAGAAAACCCCCAGCCCCCTTCACCTCACCCTTCCTCCTTTCAGAGTAGAAACACTGGGGCAAGGGCTTGTCTCTGCCATTAGGAGGGAGGTGAGGAAGACCTGTGGCCTCCATTTGGCTCCATTGAGACTCTTGAAACAAAACCACCACCCTACCCCTGAGAATTAAAATTGCCCAGGAATCTCATCCTGGGAGAAAAGAAAGATTGCTCTGATGCCAGTCAAAGGAGAACCTTGTCTCCTTTGAATGCCCCCAACAATTTGTGGGATCCCAGAAGTTGAGACAAAGATGGGATGGGGTGGGGTGGGGGTCTTCTCAACGTGTAGAAGTCAAATCTGAAACGATGTGCCTTTTCCATGCCCTGCCCTGTGCTGTGTGCGTGAGAGAAGCGTCTACTTCCTTCCTGCCATCGGACTGGACTCAAAGTCTGATCCGAGAAGGCAGAGTCAGGAAAGATGGTTCTATGCTGGCCGCTCTGGCCTGGCCGGGCTTCAGCAGGCTCATGGGGGCCATACCTCTCTGCTAAGAACTTGGAGACCACGTAAGATTGACCCTATGATAAGCAGAGATGTCTCCAATCCCTGGTGTCTTGAATCCACACAATCTAGACCTAGCATTTTCTCCACCTTTCTGGATATATCATGGTGGTGGGAGACGGGCTTTGTATTGTGATAAGCAGTCCCTGGGCACAGTGTGTCCCAATTCTTGCACTTAAACCCTTAACCAACGTGGCCTTGCTGCCAACACAAATCAAGGTGCCAAGGATAGTTTTGTTTTGTTTGTACCCAAAGGCTCAGCTCTACCCCAGGTGGTGACTGGATATCAGGACAGCTGCCTATTTATGACCCTACTCTCAAGAGTCCCTCCTGCCAGATCAGGGTCACAGCAACTGAAAACAATGCTGGACACACTGAGCGGGCAGGGACAGGGGTCTGGGAGAGACTCAGAAGCTGCTGGGTCCTGTGCTCCCCAAACTGGGCCACAGTGGGGCCTTTCATCTCCCGCTTGCTTTTGTCTCTTCCCACCCCGCTACCCCAGTGCAGCAATTACGGCGCAAATTAGAATGCTTTGATCATCTTTAGAAATGGCCACACGGAGGAGGGACACTGCCAAGCAATTAGGGGCAGAGGGGCTGGAAGTTCAATAGCTCACTTAGGGGGTGAGAATGCCCAGGACACCCACCCCTATCCCTAGCTCTCCTCCCTCCAAGAGTGCCTGCTCCGGTAGAGCAGTGGACTCCCCAGGGTGGCAGAAACAGATGGGGATCTCCCCTCCCAGCCCCTGCCCACCAGTCTCCCTCTGCCTGGCCCCCAGCCCAACGGTCAGTTCTCCATCCCCATCTCAGCCCCTTTGAAGCGGCCGCAGGAACAAGGGCTGCTTTCACAGAAGTGGGGAGACTCAGTGTGGGATGATGAGACGTCAAAGGTGAGGGTCCAGCCCACTACCTCATTCCCTCCCCCAGTCCTGGCTGCCCTCCCACACACACACCCCCTCTGTCCTCTATATAGCTCCAGAGCATCCTTCCCTTGAGGGCGCTCAGGAGGTGAGGGACAGGTGAGGCATGGACCACGAAAAAGGGGTGATCTAGTGTAAGACAACGGGATCAGATGGTTTGAGGGATGCAAAGCCTGTGCCCAGGAAGAATCACAGGAGAGGGTGACGTGCAGGAAGAAAGAGAACAGGGTCTCCGGCCTTGACCCTAGATCACCATGCCACTGGCTATGCTGCTGCTGCTGCTGCTACTGTCCCCAGACTCCCAGACTGCCCATGGGCATCCACTGTACATGCGCCTGCCGCCCAGCACGCTGCAAGGTGAGCCGGGCTGGTCTGAGGAAGCCGCTGGGATGGGAGGGGCATCGAGAAAGTGAGGTCAAGGAAGGACAAGGAAGATGAGCTTGTCTTTCACACTTCTGAGGACCTGTGGTCCTTCTGCCCACCTGCTGAGAGGAGGAGCCTGGAACTGGGATGTAGGGAGAGAGGGCAGACGGCCTCACCCGGAAAGCAGAGACAGCAAGCGCTGCCAAGCTGCCAAGGGCCTTTCAGAGATAACAATAGAAAACTCGGGGTGTCATGCCTTGGTAATTCAGGCCCAATGATGGATACCTCAACCACACTCCCTGGGTGTCGGTGGGCAGTGGTTTTCCTCTGAAGTCTTTAAGAAAGGAACTTTTCTGAGATTCCAGCCCAATCTGCCCTGAGAGCTGGACCTCAGCCCCTGACTCCTCTCCCTATCTCTACATCCCTGGTAGTCCAGGAGCTCACCACACTTCTCTAGGATTCCCCAGACAGGGTTCAGGAAGACTTAGACTGAGACTCTCTGCCAAAGGGATGTGACTTTGTGTCCCATGTCCCCCCAGTTTTGTCTACCCAGGGGACTCAGGCATTGCAGGCTGCCCAGAGGAGTGCCCAGTGGGCCATAAAGCGCGTGTTGATGGAGATCCAGCACAGACTGCATGAATGCCAAGGTTGTACCAGTCGTGCTACCCAACCCACACCCTCCAGCAGACTCACTCTCTTACAGGGGACTGTCTATGCCCAGCCCTTATTTTTAGATTCCATCGTCCTTGGAGTCAGACTCTTTTTGAAGGTCCAAGTGGAAGGGTTATGCCAAACTTGAGACACAGCAGGGAGGAGGGGAGAGTGTGGGCTCAGGTGGTCACAGTTCATGGCTGCTCAAATAGTTCCCTGTGCTAGAGGGTGGGCCAAGTGGGGAGTGGTTGAAAGACAAGGGCTCAGGCCCAGCATAGGGTGGAAGATCCGCAAGAGGGCGGCAAAGGATTGTTTCTCAGCAGGACGTGGACGCCCTAGATCTCAAGTCCAGGTCCTCCAGGATCCACCCGAGCCAGGTGAGACTAAAAACTCCAAGGAGCCGAGCTGAGAGCGAGGTGGGCCTCAATGCGAAGACAACTAAAACTTTCCTTCATGACGCCGTTTCTGCTGTTCTAGGACCATGTGGAGAAAGACGCCAGGACGTCGCCAACGCGACCCGGGCTCACGGCCGCATAGTCGGTGGCAGCACGGCTCCATCGGGGGCCTGGCCTTGGCTAGTGAGACTGCAACTTGGGGGGCTGCCTCTGTGCGGGGGCGTCCTGGTGGCAGCGTCCTGGGTGCTCACGGCTGCACACTGCTTCGCTGGGTACGTCTTCGAGATCCCAGGCATCTGCTCTGCAGGGCTACCCAATCTGATGGGAGTCTAAGCACCCATGGGCCAAAGCACCGCAGGTCTCTGCTGCCCTCTAGCGGGAGCTGACTCCCAACCTCGGGCCTCAAAATGCCGACTGCGGAGGTGGGGGCGAGGGGGCTCCCAGGGTAGGAGGGTATCACACTGCATTTTTCCACTGTGGGGATCTACCCCTTCCCGGGTCTCCCTCTCTGCCCCTGGGGTCACAATAGCCACACTTACAGGCTCACAGGACGGTGTGGGTGCATGAGGGGCTTGGCCTCCGAGGAGGCCTCAAGCCACCTCTGTCCCTGATGCGTGTCACCCACTACTTACGCTTTAGTGCCTCAAATGAGCTTCTGTGGACTGTGATGCTAGCCGAGGGGCCCCAGGGGGCGCAGGCAGAAGAAGTGCAGGTGAACCGCATCTTGCCCCACCCTAAGGTGAGAAGACACTCCCTGTGTCCTCAGAGCTGGGAACAGTACCCCAAACCCTCTTTCTTGACCTTGAACCGACATCTGCTCTCTAGTTTGATCCGCAGACTTTTCATAATGACCTGGCGTTGGTACAGCTGTGGACTCCCGTGAGCCCAGAGGGGCCTGCACGCCCCATTTGCCTACCCCAGGGTTCTCGGGAGCCTCCTGCCGGCACCCCTTGCGCCATTGCAGGCTGGGGGGCTCTCTTCGAAGGTATTGCCAGCTAGGGCCTATATAAGCTAGCTGCAAGCAGTAGTGAAGAACCAGTGGGGAAGGGGCTGGGGGTGGTGATGGTGGAGGGAAGCTGAAGAGGTGAAGTTTGGAGAGGTTAGGATGATGTTCCATCGCACAAACCGGCAGGAATCAAAGAGGGCAAGTGAGAGGGAATCTCGAGGCGCAGCCTCTGCCTTCCAAACCCGGGCCCCCTACGTTCTTTCCTGTAGACGGGCCTGAGTCTGAGGCGGTGAGGGAGGCCCGCGTTCCGCTGCTCAGTGCCGACACCTGTCAAAAGGCCCTGGGGCCTGGGCTGCGTCCCAGCACCATGCTCTGCGCTGGTTACCTGGCGGGGGGCATCGACTCATGCCAGGTATGAACTAAAACTGACAGGGGCCCCTGGATGCGTTGCTCCCCTTGGGAAGATAACCCTATTCTCTCTGGGGCCTAGCTGAAAGCTCCGACCAACCGCTAAATCTTCCTAAATAAAATGGAAACAAGTAGTAACCACAGAGGCGGCCAGAGCCGCCTTCCCTACCAAGCAAGTATACTAGGCAAGTATAATTCAGAAAGATGATGAATGCATTGCTCTGTCCCTTAGGGCGACTCCGGGGGCCCTTTAACCTGTTCCGAGCCTGGCCCGCGCCCCAGAGAGGTCCTCTTTGGAGTCACTTCTTGGGGAGATGGCTGTGGGGAACCAGGGAAGCCTGGGGTCTACACCCGTGTAGCCGTGTTCAAAGACTGGCTGCAGGAGCAGATGAGCGGTGAGCATCCCCCAACCAGTGGTCTCTCGAACAGGTCTGGGCAAGCTGGTTTCCATCCCGCTGCTCTGGTCTCTGTAGGGGAGCTGCGGACGGGTGGTTTGTAAACCCACATGCAAGGGGTGATCTGGCATCTGCTTGCAGCGGGCCCCTCCACTCGCGAGCCTAGCTGCAGAGAACTCCTAAATTGGAACGCTCGGGAAGAGGAGCTGTTCACGGACTTCCCGGGCCTCTGTGTCTTCTATGCGCGCCAATGCCTAGGGTCCGAGAGCTCCTGTGCGCGCCTAGCTCTCCAACAGTGTCTGCAGCGCCGGCGGCGGTGCGGTCAGTCGGGTTCTCCCAGGACAGGTCGGGGAGGGAGAAGGAGGGGCCTAAGTGGAGAAGCCGTAAGGTGTTGGAGGGTAGGGAGTAGGGATGGGAGGGTCGGCCCCCACCACTGGATGGGCCGCTTACACCTCTGAACCACTCGCAGAGCTGCGGTCACTGGCGCACACGCTGCTCGGCCTGCTGCGGGGCGCACAGGAGCTGCTTGGTCCCCGGCCAGGTCTGCGGCGTGGAGTCCCCACGCCCGCTCGCTCCGCTCCATCGCCCCAGGAGCTACCCGGTCACAATGCTCACGAACAGCGGTTATACTCAGGTAACCTGAGTGCCCCAGCCAGGCTTAGGCCACAGAGTTGCGGAGTCACGTATGCTCTCCGAGGGGTGTCCACTAACTCCGTGGTCTCCTCCAGGATCCCGAGTTACAGGAACCTGGTTCCAGAAGCCAAAGCCCGAGCGGAGCGCGGAAACGAAGGGTAATGTCGCCCCCTGCCGGCCTACTGGAGGGGCGCGGCCTAGAGGCTGTTTCCAGAGAGGTGCTGGGATTGTGTGCTAGAAAATTCCAAATGACAACACATAAGACCCTCGCTCCCTTCCAGGAAAACAGATTCCTTTTTAAGGAGACATGTGGCACCGAGCCCTTGTTGGTGTCAGATGGAGGCATTCTGTCTTGAATGATCACGAAACCTTTGAGAGCCTCAGTTTCCCCATCTAGAGCACGCAGAGATCCCTGGGATATCCCTCTGCTGTTAATTTTTTCATAGTCTGGGGATCTCTCCTTCTTGCAGGCTGCCCTGGGCTGGAGCCTCTGCAGCAGAAGTTGGCAGCTATTCAGCGAGCACATGCTTGGATCCTACAAATCCCAGCTGAACACTTGGCCATGAACTTTCAGGAGGTAGGTACCCAGGCTGCCCAGACTCCTTCACAATAGCCTGTAAAGGCTGAATGACTGGAGCTCCCTGGAAAGAAGGGAGGGGGGGCGGGACTCCTCCGTTTGCGGGGGTAGGGGTGGGGTGAGCTGGGATGACAGGTGGCTACAAAGAGGAGGAAGAGGGGTAAAAGCAGACAGGCTCATTAGGGCATTCACCTGATCGAGATACTAGTCGGACTTTGGGGAGAAGAAGGAGGGCAGGCAAGGATCTAAGTAGCTTCCAAAGCTCCAGGAGGAGGGAACAACTCCCAGGTCAAACACCCCTAAGTGTTTTCTAGCTTCTAACCCCCTCTCTCTGCAGGTGTTGGCAGATCTGGGTTCCAAGACACTGACAGGACTCTTCAGAGCTTGGGTGAGGGCCAGCTTGAGGGACCAGCATGTGGTCTTCAGTGGCTTGGTGGGCTTGGAACCTTCTACACTGGCTCATAGTCTCCCTCGGCTACTAGTACAGGCCCTGAAGGCCTTCCGCTCAGCTTTCCTGACAGAAGGAGAGCCCCAGCCACCCTGGATAGGTTCAGAACAAGGACAGAGGCTGGGAAAGGAGCTCCAGGGCCAACGCCAGCCTCCTGTTCCCTGACCCAGGCAACCCTGTGGTGGCCACACTCCCCTGGGGGCTAAAGAGGTTGTGTGATTTTAACAAAGTCTCTATTCCAGTTGATCTTGTTTGTGTGGAGAGAGTGGGGATCCTGGACCTCACATGTCTCCCTAACTATGTCACCAGACACTCACGGCTGCTTTAATACATGTTATTTATACTCTACATCAAATCTGGAGCTTTATTTGGGATGGGAAGGGGCTGGCATTAGATGGCAGTGGGGCAGGGCTGACCTCCAGAAGCAGTCAGCAGAGACCACAAAGGAACTGGAAGGAGCCAGAAGTGGTGGCTCATACTTGTGGTGCTAGCATTCTGGAGAGCGATGCAGGACTGAAATGAGTTTGAAGCTAACATGAGCTACATAGTGAGCTCTAGGCTATCCTGGGCTACAAAGTAAGACAACACACACACACACACACACAGAGAGAGAGAGAGAGAGAGAGAACAAAACTAGGGGGGCTGGAAGAGATTGCTCAGTGGGGTAACATGCTAGATGCACATGGATCTGAGTTCAGGTCCTCAGCACCCAGGTAAAAACCACGGGGACATTGGGCGGTGGTGGCACACACCTTTAATCCCAGCACTTGGGAGGCAGAGGCAGGTGGATTTCTGAGTTCGAGGCCAGCCTGGTCTACAGAGTGAGTTCCAGGACAGCCAGGGCTACACAGAGAAACCCTGTCTCGGAAAACAAAACAAAACAAAACAAAAAACCCACAGGAACAGCAGCACACCTGTAAACTGGAGCCCTGGCTAAGGAGCAGGGAAGTGGGGAACAGACAGATCTCAGGGGTTCCCTGGCCATTCTAGCTGCTCCAAGCGATGCCCAGATTCAGTGAAGAGGCCTTGTCTTCAAAAATAAGGTGGAGGAGTTCACCTGGATCCCAGCAGCAGCAGCTCCAGAGCCTCGGTTCTTCCGTGGCTTTCCTTGTGTCCCTCTCCCTTCTGAACACATGGCCTCTGGTGTGGCTGTCTCGGAGTGATCAGTGACATGCAAGTGATTTGGTATGCAAGTCGACCGTGCAAAGGGAGAGAAGAGACAGGCTGACATCATCTGCCTGATGAGGACCCACACCGTCCTCGAACAGAGCAGGGAAATTCAGCAGGTGACATGGCCCAAACCTATGACCAGACCCTACCAGACCAGGACTGCCAGGCTGCCCTCTATGATGCAACCTATGAGACCAGTGACAGCAATAAGGATACCCTGAGGTTCATTTCTTGTGTCTCTAAGAGAAGCCCCTGCACCCTCACATAAGAAAAAATGATCAATGTCTGCTCCAAAGATGCCATCAGGAAGCAGACAAGGTCCAACATGAGGAACAAAGAGCTCAAAAACCACTGTGCCTTGGCAGACGAAGGTGACAGTACTGTCATCTCCCTGGAGGACAAGCCTCTTTGAGCCACCTCCATCCGCTTAGAACAAAGAACAGGCTCAGACTTGCCAGCGTGTGCTGCAGTCAGCTCCTCTCTTGCCAGAGCCAATGGGCATTCACCCCATTGCCAGTCTCCTCCACACCTAGAAGCCCTCCTCCTTGCATTCCTGATGGTTCTGGCTTTCTGATTCCCTTAGCAGATCATGGTGCCCAGGCACCCAGTTTGAAGATGGATTTTGTACTCTGTGCAAACTCTTAGACCCGTCTATCCCTACTACTGACTTCTAGCCAAGTCAGTACAATGGGCATATCTAACTCTGTGTGCAAATGACCCCTCCTGGCCCCAGTGGCTCCCCATCCCTTTTCCCTTGGTTTGCGATAGACCCAGAAATGGTGAGGGGACTTCAGTTCACATTAAAGAAAGAAAAGAAATGGGCTGCTGAGATGGCTTAGCAGGTAAAGGCATCTGCTGCCAAGCCTTGTGTTGATCTGAGTTTGATCCCTGGGATCCCCATAGTAAAAGGAAATAAATTAATTCCTTCAAGTTGCCTCTGACTTCTACACATACCATGAAGAGCACACACACTGAATACATGGATGGATAAGTTCTATTAATTAATTAATTTAATTATTTGTTTATTATTTTTTTGGTTTTATTGAGACATGCTTTCTCTGTGTGGCATCCTGGCTGTCTTGGAACTCACTATGTAAACCAGGCTGGCCTTGAACTACAGAGATCCACCCTCTCTTCCCAAGTGCTAAGATTAAAGGTGTGCACTGCCATACCCAGCTTAAATGTAATTATTATTAAACACAGGGAAAAAATACACAAATACAGGTGGAGCCCTAGCAGGAAGGCTCAACAGGTAACAGCTGCCTGCTGGACAAGCCTGAGTTCACCTCAGAACCCTCTGCAGAGAGAAGCAACTGTGACAGGTGCACACACATGGTACACACACACACATATACACAAACACACTATTAGATAGAAATGTAAAAACAGAGAAGATGGTGAATTGACTTTGATCTCCACAGACCCACATACGAACACAAACACACATGTACACACACCATACACAAATACCACATGCACAAAAGGAGGGGGAGGCAGGGTAGCTGGTAACTTGTCTTTCACTGCCCAGGTGGCAGCAACTGGCCTACGTGTCACCACTCTATTCACGGCTACCAGCATGCTACACACATACAAACACAAACACACACACACACACACACCATTTGTCCCCTACCCTCTGCCACCCTACTCCACCAGGCCCCACCCTACCAACTCTCTGTGACAATCCCTGCCTGGGATCCTTGCATTCTGCCTGCCCTTGGGCTCCTGCCTTAGCTGGCCAACCCCAGCCCCCCCATCACCAGCCTTCAAGGATCAGATTGCATTTCCGGCCTCTTGTTTCCAAACCCCTAAAGCACCAGCACCTGTTCCCTTGCCTGCCTCATTCCACAGCCAGCAGGCTGAAGGGAAGACATAAGCCCCAGTCAGTCAGAAGAGGGGGATGGCAGGGCCTGTGCTCACACTGGGGCTGCTGGCTGCCCTTGTTGTGTGTGGTAAGGGTGGACATCACTCCCTTCCTGGGGGGGCCTTCTATTCCTATCTGGGCCCCTCTCTGCATGGCGCCCACCCTATCATTATGCCTAATTCCCACTCCCACTCTGCCTAGGTATCCCTCTCTCTCAGGGAACAGCTGGCTTTCCTCTGCTCTGCCCAGCCCAGGGCTGACCCAGGAGAACTTCAGGGAAGCTTCCTTCCTAGATCCAATGACCCGCACCCTGTTCTTCTCTGCACCCCTCCCAGGCAGTTGGGGCCTGAATGAAGAACACAGGCTGATCAAGCACCTGTTTGAGGAAAAGAGCTATGACAAAAAACTCCGGCCGGTGGCTCGTAAAGAGGACAAAGTGGATATCACCCTAAGTCTCACCCTCTCCAACCTCATCTCCCTGGTGAGTGGACCTTTGTGGGATGGCCTGTGCTGGGAGAGGAAGGGAAGAAGGCTCAAAGGCCCCTGACTAGCTCCTTTTCTGGGAGACAGGAATGTTTATTCTGTATGCCAGATAGTGCCATGGGCCTACAGCCACCCAAAGCCATCAGCTCTGCCTGCCACTGTCAAGCTACCTCTGTGCTCCCCCAGGACCTACGTCAGCTGCCTCTGCCTTTCACTTCAACAGTCTCTTGATCCACCGTGATCTGTTGCTCTAGTAGGCTCTGGCTCTTCTAGCTATCATGGTCCCTGGGAACCAGGCAGAGTACATTCTGATGCCCGAGTCTGAGTGAAAGGTGGATGGGAACCTTCGGATACAACCTTCTTGTTTGATTACAGAAAGAAGTGGAAGAGACCCTCACCACCAACGTGTGGATAAATCATGTAAGGATGCCATGCCAAAGGCTCCAGGCCCCTGTGTCTACTCGTGCTAGGGATCCACAAGCCCCTGGGGACACTCCTTTGGGGGAGCTTGACTACAGGGAGCCCAGCTGCCCTTCTCCACTGAGGCCTCTGCTAGCTCCAAGGACATGTCCTAGGAGGCTGGGGTTCCTTTGTGCTAAAATTGCCTCTATGTCCCGATTTGTCTTGTTTTGAGATGGGGTTCTCTGGCCCTGTTTCCCTGGCTGGCCTAGAACTTATGACATAGATCAGGCTGGCCTCGAACTCACAGAGATTCATTTGCATCTGCCTCCCAAGGGCTGGGACTAAAGGTAGGACTGAAGCACCGAGATACCAGCCCCTGTTTGCATTAGAATTCACTCTTCTAATCAAAATATCACACCTGATAGAGGTTCACGACATAGAAACAAGCCAGTCCAGTGTGGACACTGACACTTAGTGGTGTAATGTGTGTCCTACACAATAGTCCATGGCAGGTTAACTTGTTCTTCCCCATCTCTTCCAAATCTCTTTGTCCCAACTCTCAGGCTTTGTTCAGACTTCCCTAGAGAAGTGGAGACCACTGGGAGGGTGGCCAGTGCAGAACCCACTCTGATGTCCTTTTTGGACCTCTAGATCTGGATGGACAGCCGACTCCAGTGGAAAGCCAATGACTTTGGGAACATCACCATCTTGCGCCTGCCCTCTGACATGGTGTGGCTACCAGAGATTGTGCTGGAGAACAAGTTGAGAGGAGCCCTTCCAGACCCCCTTCTCCCACCTCATTCTGCTCCCCTTCTTTATGTCCCTCAGCCTGCACCTCCAGGCCTGCCTGCCCACTTCCCTCTCCTGCCTCCTCCGGTCCTGCTGGTTCCTGGCCGGCCAGGGCACACAGTGATTATGGTCTCCCTCCCACAGCAATGACGCCTCATTCCAGATTTCTTTTGCCTGCAATGTGCTTGTTGATGACGCAGGCCATGTGAGCTGGTTGCCACCTGCCATCTTCCGCTCCTCCTGCCCCATCTCTGTCACCTACTTTCCTTTTGATTGGCAGAACTGCTCTCTCAAATTCGTGTAAGTCCACCTGAATGTCTCTCAGTCCAGGGCACCCAGCCAGGGACTGGAAAGGATGAACTAAGTGCTCTCAGGCAGAGGCCTTGGTCCCATGCTGAGCAGAAACACCTCAGACCATAGCTAGCCCTCCCCCTCTGCCACCACCTCTTGCCCTCAGAAGCCCCATCCAGAGACTTATAGCCGCTGCTCTCTCCAGTTCACTCAAGTATACAGCCGAGGAGATCACACTCAGCCTGGAGCAGGAGGCAGAAAAGAACCGATCTTACCCCATCGAGTGGATCATCATTGAGCCTCAGAGTTTCACAGGTACTTCAGAGGTCATGGTGGATGGGCCCCAAAGATGCATAGATCTGTGGACGTTCACTTGCACACAGTCACACCAGCACCTCACACACTCAAAGCTTGGGGCACTGACATACATACAGGGAAGGACAGGTATGTAGACACAGCCTACACACCTACAGTTACTGATCCAAAGAGACTCAAGAGCAAAGCTGAAGGAAACAGGGACCCCTCATCACACACCCCCAACACACACTCAGCAGATACTCGCAGTTATGACAGGGTCTCTGAGGATAGGTGTGGCTGATGGAGCCGGGATCAGGCCTTCTGAGGCCTGAAGAGACTCAGGGTGTTGCTGTGGGGTTTCACGGCTGGATGGATGCCATCACCAACCCCACCTGTGACTAGCTCAGCCCTGTGGGGGTCCTGTCTGACCCTGTCCAGAAGAAGAACCAGAGTCTTCTGGTTTCAGGGCTGTGATATCATAGATGAGAGTATTACACTATGTAATGTCCTCCTGAAGACCAAGGCCAAGGAATGACAGCCAAGAACTGTCACTACAGCTTTGGCTTTAACTTAGAAGACAAACTCAAAATGGCACATGCCTGTCATCTTAGCCCCTAGAAGGCAGAAACAGAATAACTGCCCCAACTTCAAAGTCAGCCTAGTATACAAAGGGGGTTTTCAGCCATCCAGGGCTATACACCAAGATCCCATTTCAAAAAACTTTCAAAACAGGGTTGCTAAGATGGCTCCGCAGGTAAAAGTACTTGCTGCTAAAGCTGAGGGCATGAGTTCAATTCCTGGAGCCCATACGGTGGAAGGAGAAAATCAACTCCTGTAAGTTATCCCCTGATCTACACACACACACACACACACACACACACACACACACACACACATACACACACACACACAGCTAACAAAAGAGAAAAAACTCAGTGTGGTGGTGTATATCTGCAATCCCAGTACTCCAGAGTCCGAAGTAAGAGGATCATGGGTTCAAAGACAGCCTTGACTGTCTTTGACACAGTGTTGTTATAGTGCCAGGGAAATGTTAGTGATCCTCAAAAAAACCAAACAAGAGCCAATCTAATAAAACTCACAGCAGGGTCTTTTTCCTTTTAAGCTAGCTCAGCTCCCCCAACCCCAGCAATGCACCTCTGTCACACAGGATGGTTTTGGTCATGGGGAAGCCCCAAATGCCTCTCAGGGCAAGACTTTATAGTAAGCAGTAAGCAGGGAGCATGTGTGCAAGCATCTAATTGGAAAGCTCCTGTGGCCTTTCACATAATTGGCTGGTGCTGGGAGTCATATCATAAACTTAGCTTCTGCTCCCCTCTGCATTGGTGGTTGTGAGGCAGGGGGTGGGCTTGTAACCTGCAGTACAGGTTTGTTGGAGGGAATAACCTGAAGATGCCTAGAGACTGGAGCTAGGCTCAGGTTTTGTTGTGGGGGTGGGAGGACTTGGAAACTAATGCTAGGTACCATCCTGTCAGTTTACCTAGAGTTCAAACTTGGGTCAGGTTCTCTGAAATGGAGTCTGACCTTACAAGATTTGGCCTCTCACTGTCAGCCTAAACTGCAAATTCAAGGACCAAGAGAATTTATTTTAGTTAAAAAAAAAATAAGTAATACATTTTATTTGTTCCATGTGTGTATATGCGTGCATCTGTGCCAAAGCACATGTGTCCACATTGGAGGACAATTTGCATCAGTCAGTTCTCTCCTTCCCAGAGACTGAACTCAGGTCATCTGGCTTGGCAGATACTGACTGACTCATGGAGCATCTCATCCGCTGCAGACAGTGACTTAAAAACCTCTCTCTTCTAATTCTCATGCAACCTACTTTTGATTTGTCATACATTTCTTTTTTAATATTTACTATTTATTTTTTGTAACTGAATGATTTGTCTGCATGTATGCCTTACATACTAGAAGGAAAGGCCATGGGACTACATGGGACTACATGGGACTACATGGGACTACATGAGACTACATGTACAGGATGATAGTTACAGATGATTGTGAGTGGCTCTGTGGGTGCTGAGAATTGAACCCAGGACTTCTGGAAGGGCAGCCAGTGCTCTTAACTGCTGAACCGTTTCTGCAGCCCCTTGTAATAGCTTTTAAGCCTAAACATATTCCTTATTTAAACGCTGTATGGCTTCAGCTTCTGTCTTTTTCCAAGGAGAGAAAGAAACAATAAACAAATAAAAGAACCTTCCAGAAAAAGTCACAGAGAAAACCTTCTTCCTCAAGGACTGACCCTACAGATGGACCCCACCGTACCCAAAATTCCTCTGAGCCTCAGCTGCCTTAGACAGCACCCTGCCTGCTCAGCTCCATCTCATCACCCTCATTCTGTCTCAAGGCTCCTTAGCCTAGTTTCCCTTCTCCAGCTTGACCCTGACCTGTCATTGTCCCTCCCTCAGAGAACGGAGAGTGGGAGATAGTGCACCGGCCAGCCAGGGTCAATGTGAACCCCAGTGTCCCGATGGACAGCACCAGCCACCAAGATGTCACCTTCTACCTCATCATCCGCCGCAAGCCGCTCTTCTACATCATCAACATCCTGGTACCCTGCGTGCTCATCTCCTTCATGATCAACCTGGTCTTCTACCTGCCGGGCGACTGTGAGCCTCGTACCCCACTCCCTGGCTCCCTGACAGCCTCTCCCAAGGCCACCTAGCACAGGTGTTCCCAGCCCTGCCCTTGCTCTTCACGGCGAGGGGAGAAATGCCCATGGATGACATAGCATATAAGAACTCAGGCAGGAATGGCAGGCAGGCCTAGCTGGTCTCTGGGTTAGGAACTGCATGCTAGGGCTCTACCAGGATGCCTGAGAGCTTTCTGAGTGGCAGGGGCAGGGGACACATAACAGTCAGTGTTGATCACTTAACCAGTGCTATGCTTGCCATGTTTTGAGAAAGAGGCAGGGAGTTTGAGTTCAGGCTACTTTCTCAGAACACTCAGCTAATAAGCTGTGTAGCCAGGATTTAAAGCTAGACACAGGATGCCATATCCTATGATATGTATCATGACATTGTGAACATTGGTGGCAGCGTCCACTTCAGGGGGACCTTGTAAACTCCAAGTATGAGCTTCCAGCTAGGTCTGTCTCCCAGGTGGAGAGAAGACCTCAGTGGCCATCTCGGTGCTCCTGGCCCAATCTGTCTTCCTGTTGCTTATCTCCAAGAGGCTGCCACCCACATCCATGGCCATCCCCTTAGTAGGCAAGTGAGTATACATAGCCCTCCCCGTGCCAGCCTTGCTCATGCCTCTGCCCTCAGTCCCCAGCTCCAGGCCCGGTGTGTGTCCTCAGGTTCCTGCTTTTCGGCATGGTCCTGGTCACCATGGTTGTGGTGATATGTGTCATCGTGCTCAACATCCACTTCCGAACGCCCAGCACCCATGTGATGTCCGAGGGAGTCAAGAAGGTGAGCTTTTTGACTAAAGATGGAAACCAGGTCCTGGCCAGGAGGATCCCTGAGGGTGATGGGTGTGCTCAAAAGCACCAGGCTCAGAATCACTGGTCCTCGTGCTCAGAGTGAGGACCTGGCTTAGGTCCTCCACTCCACTAAACTTTATAAAACTCGGAGGACAGTTAGATGGCTCAGTGGATTGGAGCACTTGCCACCAAGCTTGACCACCTGACTGTGATCCCCATGACCCAGGTGGTACAAGGGGAGGACCAACTCCTGCAGGATGCCCCCTGCCTCCTCCACAAGGGCACTGTGACACATGTACACCTGCACACATATGTGCCCACATACATGTATACATGAATAAATATCATTTTAACATTGAAACAAAATTTAACAGTAAGCAGGTGAGGACACAGGGGACAGGGTGTTTGGGACAAGACTATCTGTGCTCTAAGCCTCTGTGGGCCAACAGGTTGTTCTGGAATAAGTCATCTTCTGGATGATGATCCTATAGCTATTTAATGGTTTTTTACTTTAATTGATTGAAAAAAAGCTCAACATTTGGGCTTTTATTCAATTGTTTGAGACAGGGTCTTACTATATAATTCATAAAAAAAGATGGGGCATGGGAATAAAGTTGGTAAAGTGCTTACCTAGCATACACAAAATCCAATACTGAGTGTTAACACAGCTTGATCCTAGTGGGAGGATCAGAAGTTCAAGGTCAGCCTCTGCTACATAGTGAGTTCTGGGTAACCTGGTATACAAGCGACCCTGACTCAAAGAAAGGAAGAGGGAGGGAGG
>NW_021620672.1:2798595-2843421 GCF_004785775.1 Grammomys surdaster
GGGAGGGAGGGAGGGAGGGAGGGAGGGAGGAAGGGAGAGAGGAGGAGAAGGAGGAAGAGGAGGAGGAGGAGGAGGAAGAGGGAGAATCCGGGGCAGAAGGAGGAAGGAGGCTGGGGTGTGTATCAGTGAATCAGTGATAAAACATATGTTCAAACTCTTAATTCTCCTGCCTCAGCCTTCTGAATGCTGGGATTAAAAGCATGTATCCTCATTCCTCAGCTTCTTTTGTTCTTCAGATTTATTTTCAGTGACTGAGTTCTGCTGTAGCTATAAGAAATGAGGGACCGTTGAAAGCATCCTACATCAGTCAGTGGGGAATCTGGGAAACAGACAATGGGGTCAGCATGGGAGCTCTATGTGGCAACCAGTGTCCTCAGAATGCATTTGTGAAATGGCCTGTCTTGTGTCCCCTTGACTGCTAAAGCTCTTCCTGGAGACCTTACCCAAGCTCCTGCACATGTCCCGCCCAGCAAAGGAAGACCCAGGCCTCGGGGCTCTCATCAGGAGAAGCAGCTCTCTGGGATACATCTCCAAGGCAGAAGAGTATTTCTCACTCAAGTCCCGCAGTGACCTTATGTTTGAGAAGCAATCAGAGCGACATGGGCTGGCCCAGCGCCTCACCACAGCCCGTGAGTTCTGGTAGCCTTGGAGCTTGGGCCATGTGTAGGAGGTGGGCAGGGATAGACATCACGCCTGCCCCTGGCCTGTGTCCACAGGCAGGCCACCAGCAAGCTCTGAGCAGGTCCAACAGGAGCTCTTCAATGAGATAAAGCCAGCTGTGGATGGGGCAAACTTCATCGTCAACCACATGAGGGACCAGAACAGTTACAATGAGGTGAGTGACCTGAGCTCAGCTCACCGTGGAATCAGATGTTCAAGTAGACTAGTGATCAAGTGAATTCTGTCTTCCCATCATGTGCATATGTCCACTTAGATGAAGAGCATGGTGGGTAAGGGACCCTTGAGTACATTCTCCCAGGAAGGCAGCATTCCTTCATGGAAACCCACAGCATCACACTGGGCCACACTCAGGGGTACACACAAACAGACAGCCCTACAGGACCAGGACAAATTTTAAGTACATCTTAGGGTCTGTTCTTTCTGCTCGGATACTCCAGAGAGCACCTACTTATTATATTTATTTATTTTTATATATTATACATAGATGTGTATTTATATATCATATATTTATTATAGTATAACACAAATATATAATATATAAATATATTATAAAATAAGAATTAATAAGTATATCATTTAAAAATATTATATAGTATGTTACATGTAAGTATATTTTTATTATATATTTATTTATAATCTTGTTTTATTATTATGTTACTTCTGTGATTCTAGGGATTAGACTCAGGGCCTATGTATGCTGGGAAAGCACTGTACCACTGAGCTACAACCTCAGCCCAGCACCAGACCTTTCAAAGACATCCACACTGGGTTGTATTCTTAGGCAACTTTTTAACTGTCCTCCATTGTATCCTCCTGATCACACGTGGCTAGAAGCAGCCCTGAATGGCTTGGGTCCCTAGTAGAAGTAGTGGCATCTTGTCCTGGCCCAGCCTACTGATGTAAGCCTGAGGTGCCCCAAACAGACACATACAAACCGAGCCTATATGCCTCCATTTCTGGGCCCTAGCTTAGGGGTGTAAGCCTGCAGTCTGAAGACCTCCCTCACCCCATGGTGTCTTGACCCTACTTATAGGAGAAGGAAAACTGGAACCAGGTGGCCCGCATAGTGGACCGTCTCTGCCTGTTTGTGGTCACACCCGTCATGGTGGTGGGCACAGTCTGGATCTTCCTGCAGGGTGTCTACAACCAGCCCCCAACCCGGCCTTTCCCTGGGGACCCCTTCTCCTATAAGGAACAGGATAGGCGCTTCATCTAGAGCAGGCATGAGTAAACACTCAGGCAGACAGCAGCAGTCTGAGTTCCTGCCCTTGAGCTTGTGCCTAGCTGGTGCTGTGTGGTTGGGCTGAGGTCATGGTTGGGAGAGCTCCCTCCCAGGAGCAATTCCTTTCTAAATAAAGGAGGGAGACACTTGAGATGGGCTGAGAGCAGACATGATGGGGAGGGAGACCCAGGGTTGTGGGGAGAAGCAGGGGGCTTGCTCAGGGGCCAGGGAGGTGACATTGGGACTGGCTTCCTGGGAAGAAGAACACTGTGAGGGGTCCCTCAGCCTGAGCTGCTCCTCTGCCTCGCTCTCTTCCAGAGCAGGTCAGAATCTGAAATAACTATCTCCTTGCCCTTCTTCCCTTACCCACCTGGAATCCAGAAAGGGTGACTCCTCTCCATCCCCCAGGAAAGGAGGTTTTCTAGGATGGTGGACTGTCCAGGTTGTCATCTATCAGCCCCTGATTCCTTGGTCATTCAGTCTGGGTCCTTCTGAGAAGTGGGGGACTGGCATGGGAGGATCATGGTTGGCATCAATAAAAGTCCCATCAGTGTGCGTCACACACATCCTAGAACACCCGGACCCAGCCCCTCTAATGTACCCCCACTCCAAGTCCCTTCCTCCTAGCCCCAGGCTCTCCAAAGCAGGGCTGCCTAGAAATATGTGAGGTGTACTTGTGATAAAGATTTACCCATCATTCATCTGAAGTTCAAATTTGATGTTTACTCAGTTTTCTTATTGAGTCTGGTCTTCAACCCTACCCTAAAGGAAGGGGCATTCAGAGCTATCCTGAGTCCCAATAATTACAGGAACAAGAAGACTAGGCCTTAGTGTAGCCTGAAAAGCCCAACTCTCAAATGGATGAGACCAGCCTGGGTTACACACACACACACATGCACACACACACACACACACATGCATGCACACACACACACATGCACACACACACACATACACACAAACACATGCACGCACGCACACACACACTGCGGCCTTTCCCTTCTACACTCCCACTCTTTGGAAGCCAGCCACACTGCTGAGACTCTGCAGAAATGTCCAGCGAACAAGAGCCACAAGGGCAGGAAACTGGAAAGGGGGTCCTTCTACCCTGGCAGGACGGCTAGATGAGAGCTCTTCAGGACCCTCAAAAACTGTTGGGGATAATAAATGTGTTTGAGAGCAGAAAGTTTGTGGTCATTTGTTTCACTCATCATATGATCTTGAGGGACCCACCGCTCCTATTGTAGTCTTTTATGAGGTCAGGAGTGAAACCCACAGGGCTGTGCGTGAGACAAAAGCATTCTCGTCAGTTAGCTGCACCCCAGCCCTTAGCTTCATTCTCTTATGTACACAGTGAGTCTGCTCACAGGTTGTTGCTAACATTGAATTTACTCATTGGGGTTAAGGTACCTGTGTTCTAGAAACTGAGGGTGTAACTTAATTTTTTTTTAAATCCTGGTTTCAATAATGGTTCTTAAACACTTAAACCTCCCTTGTAGCCCACCACCTATCAGAGGTAGTGGGAAAGAAAGGATACTGGGGCTGGGGAGGGTGGAGGAAGTGGACCGCTTTAGAAAGGTTCTTTGGAGCAAATCCCATCTGTTGTCTGGCAATTGGCAGTTCCGTTCACAGGTTTGCAGGCAGTGGCAGCTTGATCCATTCAAAGACATTTCAAGGATACACTGGCACCAGCAGTCCAGTTCAGTAGAGTTGGGTTAGCAACACTGGTGACACAGAGAGAGCCAGGCCTCAGCCTCTGCTCAAGTCAGCAGGAGGGACCAGGAGAAGTTCTTGGCTGAGCCTTTCTCAGGGAAGCAAAGATCAGTAAAGCCAGGAGACCCATAAGCATTGCACAGCTAGCTCTATAAGCAAGCCATGCTCACCCCCCACCCCACCCCCACAGCTAGCTCTATAAGCAAGCCATGCTCACTCCCCACCCCCACACACAGCTAGCTCTATAAGCAAGCCATGCTCACACACACCCCCTGCACAGCTAGCTCTATAAGCAAGCCATGCTCACCTCCAGTCACTGTCCATTGAGTCCTACTTATACCCTCCAAACATGTGTTCTCCTCGGGTCTTGCCTCAAGACATGTGTCGGTCTCCACTGACATACTCCTGCCCATCAGCCCAAGTCCAGGGAAGTGCAAGAAGCTGAGGCACACCACCAGAAGTTTTTTGGTGCATTTCTCTCTATGGAGTCCCAATAAGTACAGTTCAACTACACAATGTGAGGTGGACCAAAACATGCATGTTGTTAGCAAGGAATCCCTCATCATGTGTCCTTTCATGTGATTGCTTTAGAAGAACATCCTTTTATCTGTGTCTGCTTCAGCAAAACGTTCCTTCACATGTTTGCCCCTGCAAAACACCAGCCAACACAACTGACTTTCCAAAGAACCCTTAGTGTTCCACTTCATTAGGCTACCCCAAGGGTGAGTTCTTACCATGGACCTCATTTGTGGGTTTGGTTTGCAGGTCATGAGTCAGAGGGGTTTGTGCCCAGCACTCCTGCATCCCAGCCTAGTACTGTGGCAGAGAGGAGCCAGGACTAGGGGCCAGTGGCCCAAGTATTCACTTCCTTGTTGTTCAGTAGGGGTTTCACAGCTTGAACTATTTCCTTTGAGAACAGTGGTGATATCATTTGGTACTGACAGCAACAGGTAAGGTTTTCAATCATGAGATGTGACTGAGAAAAAGGAAAACCCATTTCAACCTAAAACGAACCCTAGTTACATCTAGAGTGAACTGTCTCCAAATGCAAGGTGAAGCACCAGAAAAGCAGCTTGACCCAAAGTGCACCAGACAAGCAGGGAGCCCAGGACTCCCCAGATTCACCCAATAACCCTATACACAAGAGCTGGTCTTCATCTGCCATAGCTAGCTGCTTCTCTCTGCCACTCAGGCAGTCCCAGAATCCTGTCACATGGTACTGTGGCTGGCAGCAGGTCCCTCCTTGTCCCAGTTGAGGAGACTGTGGACTCTCCAGAGGTGACAACCCCCAAATGCCACACCCAACCAAGAGTGCCTTTTGCTCAGCTCATCAGCATCAAGGGTGCTGACAGGACTGGTCCTCTATGGTAGACTCGGAGCTCCATCTCCTTTTGGCCTCGGATGTCACATTCACAAGCAGCATCCCAATAGGGTAACCCATACTCCCCAGTCCAGCAGAGCTGCCCATCTTCTCAATGCATAGCACACTAGTCCGAGTGGACTGGGCTTCAGGGAGGACACGCGATGAGCCCTAGCCACAGCTTAAGCAAGGAGATGTCCTGTCTCCCACAGAGTAAGAAGTTAGAGATGGTGATGGATGTTGCACTGGCTCAGTTGGAGAGAGAGAGAGAGAGAGAGAGAGAGAGAGAGAGAGAGAGAGAGAGAGAGAGAGAGAGAGAGAGAGAGAGAGAGAGAGAGAGAAGAGAATATCAAAGGAAACTGACTCCCAAATCTTATAGGCAGTGTTACTCCTGTTGCCTGGCTCAAGTTGGCAGCTGGCTGCCACAGTTCGGTACTTTACATCTATATTCTAGTAGAAAAGCCTACCATTTATTACCCCTTTTATCATGAAGCAAAGCTTTTCCACAAGTTCAGTTAGTGGAGCAACTGTCTAGTCTGCACAAAGCCCCGGGTTTGGTCTCTAGCACCACCATGTAAAATCCAGCTGGTGATTTCAGCAGTTGAGAGGGTACAGGCACGAGACCTAGGAGCTCAACTTGTTCCTTAGCCACATCTGGCTTTTTCTTGGCCAGCCTGGGCTACCCAAGACTGTGTGTCCAAAAATTAACTTATTAATTAATTGCAAGAAAGTAGACTTTGAAAAAATGGGGTTGGGGCAAGTGAGATAGCTCAGTGAGCAAAAAGCTTTTGCCATGAAACCCGACAATCCAAGTTTGATCCTCCAACCCCACATAAAAGTAGGAGAGAACACATTCTAAAGTGTTGCTCTCTGGGCCGGGTGCAGTGGCACATGCCTTTAATTCTAGCACTTGGGAGGCAGAAGCAAACAGATCTCCGAGTTCAAGCCCAGCCTGGTCTACAGGGTGAGTTCCAGGACAGCCAGGGCTACACAGAGAAACCCTACCTTGAACTTCCTCCAGTGTTTCTCTCTGAAATACACACACACACACACACACACACACACACACCATGATATGTGGAGGTCCCTCATACACATAATCACACAATAATAATATAAACTTTTTGAGACAGAATTTCTCTATGTAACAGCCCTGGCTGTCTTGGTAGGCCAGATTTGCCTGGCTCTGCCTTCAGGATGCTGGGATTAAAGGTGTGGGCCTCCACTCCTAGCTAATAATATAAAGTTTAAAAAAACAAAATCCCCAACTTTCCATGAACCCCTGAAGCACCTTGTCTTAGGGTTTCTGTTGCTGTGCTCAAACACCATTGACCAAAGCAGCCCGGTGAGGAAAGGTTTTATTTCAGCTTATAGTTAGAATCCATCCATCATAGAGGGAACTCAGGCCAGGAACCCCAGGCAGAAACCTTGGGCAGGACCTGAAGCAGAGCCCATGGAGGAATGCTTCTTCTGGGTCACTTGTTCATGGCTTGCTCAGCTTGTTGTCTTCAGAATCACCTACCCAGGGCTGGCATTGTCCTCTATGAGCTGGGCTCACTCATATCAGTCACTTATCAAGAAAATGCCCTACAGACAATTGCCAACAGGTAATCTGGTTGGAGGCATTTTCTTAACTGAGGTTCCTCTTCCAAGATAATGCTAGCTTGGGTCAAGTTGGCAATAATCAAAGAAGAAAACAGCAACAACTGGCGAGGCTCCTTTGTGAATCACTGTAGTCATGCAATGATTTCATCAATGAGAGGTGAGGCGTATCTGTAAGTCTGAGATCTGTGGACTGAGCCAGCCACAGACCAAAAATGTGTGGATGAAAAATCTGTGCCCAGACTGTACAGATAGACTTCTTGTTATTATTCGTTGACCAATAAAGCACGAGAACCATTTCTATAGCACCAGCGCTGCATTATGAACTGACTCCCCATGGATGCTGAGGAGGGGTCACTGGTTAGCTCTTCCGACCTTTGTGACAGGCAGTGGCAAGAAAGAAGCAGCTGGAACAAAGAGAGACCCATACATATGCTTTTTTCTTCATTGATTTTTCCTCTTCAAACTGGACTTTCCCAGGAGACTCCATCCCTCCTAAGGGACTTGCCCTGCAGAGAATGCCAAGCCAGCTCCCAGACCTCTCTCCCAGAGCACCGAGGAGAATGTCCATCTTCACATGTAGGGAGGAATATATGCCAGGAGGGGAAAGCAGTGTAACACACTTTCTCTTCTCTTCCAGACTCTTGAGGCGAGGAAAGGGTGGACAGGGCTAGAGGAATGCAGACAGCCATTGCTCACATCACTTCCTGACTGTAGAGACCTTTGCTGACCTTTGGCAAAACCAGGCAGGATGGGAGTCAGAGACACTTGGGAAGCAGAGGCAGGAGGACCCCTGAGTTCAAGGCCAGTCTCTCCCTGCCCCCACTCTTAAGAGTCCTGGTGGGACATGAAGGACTTGAGGCCTGTCTGGGAGGGTCGGGTTCTGAGCCTGACTTCCTGTTTCTGAAACACATTGCAATGCCATAGAGATCTGATAGGGCTGAGGATATTCTCCTAGGCATTCAGAGGTGTCCAGTGCCCTACCCAGCCTGGTGCAGCTGCCCATGTGATAGCACTTAGGAGCCACATACTGACATACACTGGCCAGAATGTTTGAAATAGTTGACCACATGACAGGTGGCCCAAGTATTGACATAGCCAGCAGCAAGTCACTGCTCCCAGATCAGCCTCAACCCCACCCTTTGATGGGAACAAGCCTAGAAGTAGATGGGCTTCCTTCTCCTGTGGTTCTCCTTCTCTGGCTCTAGGTGACACATCCTCAAGTCTGGCCTGTCTGCCTCAGTGGACCATGAGTCCTCCTAAGCAGCTTGGTGCATCCCTGAGTCTCCCCAGCTTTGCACAGGACCTGCTGTTATCTGTCTGATGATTTTATGAACTGCAGCCATACTGACAAGCCACCATTCATAGCTGGCCTAGTGACAAGAACCGCCCCCACACACACACATCTTGGGGTCTGGGGGTTATCTGTGTTTTCCCTAGCCCCAGCAACAACCCCCCCCGACTCTTCTCAGCCCTTCTAAAGCTTAGTAAGTCTGTGTCCCCTGTTTCAGGCACAGGAGAAGCTGCCGTGGTCCCCTGATCGTCAATACCATACATATGTGTCTTTACACATACAGCTATCTTCAACCTGTAGCCTATGGGTCACAGGCCTCCCAAGATGCAGCCCTACCCACTTGTAAATGAAAACAGGATACGACACTGTCAACAGTTAGACACCCTGTAGGTGCTTCCTTCCTGTGTCTCAGTCCACTGGAGTGACTACAGAGGCACTAGACAAGTGGCAGAGGGTTGAGGTACTAAGGCACAGTTACAGAGATTCTCATGTGTAAATTACACCTCCCTGGTACAGAATGAAGGTTCCTGATTGGTCACCACCATCCTCCTCAGCACCACTGCTGCCCCCACACCCATCCATCTGTCCTTGGTCATTTGCTGAGTCTCCCAGCTGGAAAAATAGGTGTAGAACCGAAGCGACTAAGTTTGAGAGTGTCTTGTCTCTGATGGGACTATTCCATCTTTCTTCCCCTGGCTGGCCCATGTAATCTGAGCCCAGAATTGTACATATCCTGGGAACAGCTGACAATGCAGTGGTCAGACAGCTGGTGGGGCCAGCTAGAACTGGCAGGGTTTACTGGGAGGGGAGTATAGGCTGACACATGATACTCCAGCCCACCCTCTCCAACCCCTCCAGACCTGTAGAGCTACTGTCCTACTCATCACTGGGCAGAACTGAGGCACCATGCACGGGAGTCAGGGACCTCAGCTCCTCTTCCTGCTGCTGGCTATTTGCCTGGGTGAAATACTAAGGATTTGAGACCTGGGGTGGGGGTGTATAGAAGGAACAGATCAGGAGTACAAGGCTACAGTGGATGGAGGGTCTGGGGGTTATGTGTGTTCTCCCTAGCCCCAGCAACCCCACCCCCCCTCTGCCTCCCTCTGCTCTGGAATGAGTGTCCTTGTCTATTGCAGGGGTCCAGAGTCGCAACCAAGAGGAGCGTCTGCTTGCGGACCTGATGCGAAACTACGACCCCCATCTGCGGCCGGCTGAGCGTGACTCAGATGTGGTCAATGTCAGCCTGAAGCTTACCTTGACCAACCTCATCTCCCTGGTGAGCTGCAGGGCCGCGGAGGGGGTGGTGGTGGGGGGATGGTGGGTATCACACAGGCCCCCAGACTTGCTGGGGAAATGGGATCTGACCCTAGCACTCAGAACAGCAGAGGGGCCTAAAGTGGGGAGGCCAGGGTGAAGGGTGAGACTGACAGCCTCCTGGTTCTATCAGTGTCTGGTGGAGACATCGGAACTTCAGGGAGGAAGATATAGGGGGGTTAGCCTAACTCTCTTCTGTACCCCAGAACGAGAGAGAGGAGGCCCTCACGACTAACGTCTGGATAGAAATGGTAAGACGCCATCTTATTATGCTTATTGCGGTTGCCCCACCCACCCCCCTCAACCTCTTGGGCCCTCTCTGGTGGCCTGCCATTCTCTAGCCTTGTGTAGCCCAGAGCAGAGGCCGGGCAACTTCCTCTTCATCCACAGCAATGGTGTGACTATCGCCTGCGCTGGGACCCAAAAGACTATGAAGGCTTGTGGATATTGAGGGTGCCATCTACCATGGTGTGGCGGCCAGACATCGTGCTGGAGAACAAGTGAGGAGGGGGGTGGGCAGGAGAGGAAGGATACCAGGGTCCAGCAGAATGAGGAGAGTTAGAGAAAGAAGAGAGCAGGGTGCTGTAGGGTGCCAGGCTGAGGCGGGACCTCAAGCACAGACACTGGCCCAGGGTTGTAACATGCTAGCCACCTAGGGAGAGGGGTGGTGGTGGCAGGCTTTTCCCGTCCCTGTAAGCTGCAGCCAATTTTAACAACTAGAGAAACAATTAGAGGTCAGACACAAAACTGGTTCACTCAGGGTCGGCCACTCCAAAAGAGCTTAATAATGTTAGCTATTTTGGCATCATTGTAGTTATTAACGCAGAGAAAGGGAAACAGAGATTATGAGGTGGTTGTTGGGGTGCTGTCTCCCCCAGACCTCTGTACTCATCTGAGGTCCAGAGAAGAGATGAGCTGGAGGTTGCTGGGGTGGTGCATGAGTGAGGTTAGACGCTAAACCATCAGGAGTGTGGCAGGCAGGGGGACTAATGCCCTCAGAGCCCATCCATGCAAAGCTGAGAGCTAGTCTGGGGCTGTGGGAATCTCTTCCCCTGGCTCAGTACACTGGCCTATGCACACAGTGTGGACGGAGTCTTCGAGGTGGCGCTCTACTGCAACGTGCTCGTGTCCCCTGACGGTTGTATCTACTGGCTGCCGCCTGCCATCTTCCGTTCCTCCTGCTCCATCTCTGTCACCTACTTCCCCTTCGATTGGCAGAACTGCTCCCTTGTCTTCCAGTGAGACCGCTGGTGATGTTGGGGGACTTCAGGGAGCTAGCTGCTCTAGGATGGGTCTGGGTAGAGGTGGGAGACCAGGATCAGAAGCTCGTCAAGGTTGGGTGGCCTGGATCTATCACCTGCGCCTATTTAGATGGTGACACTTGAGCCTCCTGCTAAGTCCTCTCACCTATCCTCCATTGCTCCAGCTTCCTGCCTGGGTCCCAAGGGGAGACACCAATGTCTTGAGTATGTGGGTAAGAACATACGGGTACGCCTGCATACACATAGAGCCATAGACAGGCAGGCTGTCCTGGAAAAGAGAAATCTGGCCAAAGCCAGTATGTGACCTGAGCCAAACCTGGCACCTCTACGTCTCAGTTTCCTCATGCATAAGCAGTGAAGGGAGGCCTTGGGAGAAGCTGGCAGGACCCCAAGTATCCTCTTACAGTAGGCTTGTATTTCTACCCTATAGTTTTTGGTAGGAGTAGGAGAGTCGAGGTGGCTCTGAACTCTTTGACCAGGCAGTACCACTGAGCCCCCAAAGAGCCTGTGTTCCCCTGGCCCTGCATGCTAGCTAACATCAGGGCTTGTTGGAGAATTTAAGAGCATATGTCAAATCCCAATGCCCACTGCTGCTGTCAGACAACTGTTCCTATGGCCTCGCAGGCTGGTCCCCTTGCTTCTCTCACCCTCTTCCCACTCCTGACCCACAGGTCCCAGACTTATAGCACGAGTGAGATCAACTTGCAGCTGAGCCAGGAAGATGGGCAAGCCATTGAGTGGATCTTCATTGACCCCGAGGCTTTCACAGGTAACCCTAGCTGGGAGCCTCTGCCCAATCAAGGCTATGCCGTACCCCAATATGTGAAAACTACAGTGTATCATAGAATATGGCTTTCAAAAGATCCCAACAGAAATCCAGACATGATGACACACATATGTGATCCCAGCCCTCTGGAGGTTTGAAAGTTTGAGGCTAGCCTGGGCTACACAATGAGACTGTCTTTAAAGAAAAGTACAAGAGGGCTGGGAAGATGGCCCCATGGGATAAAGCACTTACTGCACATACATAAAGACCAGAATGGAATCCCCAGAGTTCACCTAAATGCTGGCTAGAAATGGCAGCCTGCTTGTAATCCCATCACAAGGCAGATAGAAACAAAGGATTCCCAGGGCAAAGCTCTAGGTTCAAGTGATAGACCCTGCCTCAGCATAAAAGCGTGTGAAGAGTATCCAAGGAAGACACTTGGTGTTGACTTCTGGCTTCCATGTCTGTACATATACAAACACACACACACATGTGAGTATATGCATACATGTGTGCGTACATATGCACGCAAACATATACCACAGAAAAGGATCCAGTGAAGTTCTGACTCTTCCTACAATACTTCTAATTTTGGGAGGGGGATCAATATTCAATTTTGAATATTCAATATTCAATATTCCCACCCCACTTGTGTCCCTGTATCCTGATACTTAATATCACGCTGCCCTGTGACTTGTTCAGCCCACACATTTGTGAGGGTCACATCCCCTGTGCTCCCCACAGAGAATGGGGAATGGGCCATCCGGCACCGACCAGCCAAAATGCTACTGGACTCTGTGGCTCCAGCAGAGGAGGCAGGCCACCAGAAGGTGGTGTTCTACCTGCTCATCCAGCGCAAGCCCCTGTTCTACGTCATCAACATCATCGCCCCCTGTGTGCTCATCTCCTCAGTTGCCATCCTCATCTACTTCCTCCCTGCCAAGGGTACCTGGGCCTGTGGGAGAGCAGCAGCACAGAGGCTCACGGGGAGGCCAGGGCAGGCCCTGCTCATGGCACAGGGCACCAAGATCTTAGGACAAGGGCAGTGGGCTCCCTGTAGGATAAGGGGGTCCCTCAGGGTGTGTGTATGTGGAGGGGCAGAGGTGGGGTAGGGTGGGGTGGGGAACCTGTTCTGAGGGCATCTTGGTCATGGGCAGCGGGCGGCCAGAAATGCACAGTGGCCACCAACGTGCTCCTGGCCCAGACTGTCTTCCTTTTCCTCGTGGCTAAGAAGGTGCCTGAGACCTCCCAGGCTGTGCCGCTCATCAGCAAGTAAGGCTGGATCTCACATCTGCTTCCCACCCCTCGCCATCTTGGTTAAGTCCATGGCCTTGCTTAGCAAGGGTTCTGCCAGTGGGCTAAATCCCCAACACACCCTTTCCCTTCTGAGGCTTTTGACATTGACCCTCCTTCCACGCAGGAACCCAAGGGAAGCAGGGTGGGTGGCTCCTGGGACTGAAGTGCCTACGGGACATTCAGCCTCCTGCTTGTCTAACCCTGGACAGGTACCTGACCTTCCTCATGGTGGTGACCATCCTCATCGTCGTCAACTCTGTGGTTGTGCTCAATGTGTCCTTGCGGTCCCCACACACACACTCCATGGCCCGAGGGGTCCGCAAGGCAAGATACTGCTCTGCCCACTTGGGCATCCGTCTGTCCTTCCCAACCACTTGTGACTCCCTCCACATTCCTGCCCTATTCTCAAATTCAGCTGCAAATCCACACCAAATGTATCTTCAGGCCTAGTAGACAAATGATAACATCAGTGCCCAGGGACATGGATAGTACACGGATAACTTATTTACTTTGCGTAAAAATGCTTAAGTGGGTATAGGTGTATCATCTCCACTTAACAGAGGAAAACAGAGACACAAAAAGGTTAGGCAGGTTATCCAGTATTACTCAGTTCTCAAAATTCAGAAAAGGGAGGATTCTGTCCCAGCTGTCTGTGTGTTCTGCAGCCCACCTGCAGTGGTCAGCTGAGAATCACATTACAAACGTAGATCCCCTAGGTATGTTCCAGGTAGTCTAGACTATTCTAGCAAGGGGTAAAGGTTAAGAGTCTGTCTGAAATAAGTGTTCTGGAGATTTTGAAGGTCTTGAAAGCTTGGAGCCCAGGTTCTGTGTCCAAGAGAAAGTAGTCAAGCTGTACCAGGACCCAGTTTCTCCCCTAAGACACTGCCTTCATGCCCATTCCCAAGCTTGGCCTGGCTGCCCAAGTAGGACCTATCACAGCAACCCCTCTACAGGTGTTCCTGAGGCTCCTGCCCCAGCTGTTACGGATGCATGTGCGCCCACTGGCTCCTGCTGCTGTCCAGGATGCCCGGTTGCGCCTCCAGAATGGCTCTTCCTCAGGATGGCCCATCACAACTCGAGAGGAAGGGGACCTCTGTCTGCCTCGAAGTGAACTCCTCTTTAGGCAAAGGCAGCGCAATGGATTAGTGCAAGCAGTACTGGAGAAGCTAGGTGAGGCCCAAAGGGTCAATCCTGACCAGTGAATGCAGCTGAGCGAGTGTTCAAGTTGGAGAAGGCCCGGGTCTCTGGGAGGAAGACACATCTCAGTCTGGTCTCTTCCACTGACTCTATTTCCCCATCAGAGAATGGTCCAGAAATGAGGCAGAGCCAGGAGTTCTGTGGTAGCCTAAAGCAAGCCTCCCCAGCCATCCAGGCCTGTGTGGATGCCTGTAACCTCATGGCTCGTGCCCGACACCAGCAGAGTCACTTTGACAGTGTAAGCAGGACAGGGTGGGCAAGTACCCAAGTGTAATGTGGGAACAGGATGGATGGGGTGGGTGTTCGGCTTAGGTTCCGTGATAGACAAAGCAGAAGTGGGAAGTGGGAGGAGGAAGGACCAACAGGTCAGAGACCATAAAAGAAGACAGGTTGGTCTCAAAAATCCAAAAAAAAAAAAAAAAGACAAGTTGGTACCTAGACAGAGTCGAGAAGGGAGAATAGAGAATAGAGGCCAGCTGGGGATCTAACAGTGAAAGAGGGAGCCAGGCTGGCTGCTCTCTCTGGTCACATAACTGCCGCACAATGTGTTGTTGCCCTCAGGGGAATGAAGAGTGGTTGCTGGTGGGCCGAGTGCTGGACCGCGTCTGTTTCCTAGCCATGCTATCCCTCTTCATCTGTGGCACTGCTGGCATCTTCCTCATGGCCCACTACAACCAGGTGCCTGACCTGCCATTCCCCGGAGACCCTCGCCCCTACCTGCCTTTGCCAGACTGAGCCAAGCAGTCCTTCCTGGGCTCTGGAGTCAGCTATGTGGGTTATGCTGTTTATGGAGCTGTGCGGATCCTGAGTGTACTCCTGGGGAAGTATCCAAGCATTTGTGGGAGAAGCTAGAGAAATAAGGAGAGAGTGGTTGGTGGTGGGTGTGGTCATATAACTTTGAGCATTTCTGTAAGTCACTTTGAAGCCCTAAGGATTCTGCTTTTCATAATGTCATTGACTGGGCAAGGTTTTACCCTTTGAGGCCTGAAAACGTTTCCTCCTGTCTTTTTTGTAAGATTTATTTTTATTATTTTTAACTGTATGTATGTATGTATGTATGTATATATGCATGCATGTGTGTATGAGGAATGGGCTATGTGTACGTGAGTGAGCGTGCCTGTTGGAGGCTGGCAGAGGATGTCGGAACCTAGAGTTGGGAGTTCTAGGTGGTCATGAACAACCAGACAGTGGGTTGCTCACATTCTCTGTAAGAGCAGCAGGTGCTCTTATTCCAGCTCCAGCATCTTCCCTTTCGTGAACTTTCTCTAAAAGGTTGTTAAGAGATGTGGGGACCTCTCTTAAAAGAATAGAACGTGAGCTGGATGTCATGGAGCACGCCTTTAATCCTAGCACTAGAGAGGAAGAGACAAATCCATCTCTGTAAGCTTGAGGTCCATACACATAGTGAGATCTTGTCTCAAAAAAGGATGGGGGGTGGGGGTGGAGATATCTCAGTGGTTAGGAACACTGAATACTTTCCCGGGGGATCTCGGTTTGGTCTCCAGCACCTACATGGCACCTCATAACCATTTGTTACTCCAGTTGCAAGTGATCCAACACCCTCCTCCGGCTTTGCAAAACACCCATGCATACAGTGCAGACATATGCAAGGCAGAACACCCATATATACAAAATGAAAATAAACCTCTAAAAAAAAAGTACTAGGAGCTAGGGGTGTGGGATATAAGTGTAGAGAGTCTTGCCTTTTTTGAGGTCTAGAACTTAAAAAGTATAACCCATTTTAACTAGCACGTCTTTTCCACATGCCACGGCAGACATATGTACTTTCAGTAGTACCTTCCCACTGATGTAGTACTCCCCCCACTACCATTGATCACGAAGGCTTTCTTGAGTTTTACCATCTGCCCCCCCCACCATTGTTAGAAATTCTTCACGTTATGGATGGGCAAGAGGCACTATTTACCTGACCCACATTTCACATGAGCAAGCTGGGGTCCCGAGTACGAGAAACTCTGTAGACTACTCCTTTATAGGGTCCAAAATTCTATCTTTGACCCAATCTCAGACACTGTAAGACTCTCAGCCCTGCAAATACACCTTTCTTCCTCTCTCTTCTCAAAAGGCAGAGTACTTGCAGTGCTAGGACCAAAGCCACTGGACTGGGTCTGACAGGAGAGCTCTCTCTCTCTCTCAGCCTCCCTTAGTACATGTTACGAAACAGGATGATCACCTGAGGTCTTCCTGAGGAGAAAAAGCAAGGCCTTGCTGAGTTATCAGGAGGCAACCATGGGCCAGTCCTGGGATACTTGTCTCACTTGTAAATACAGGCACAAACATCAATTGCTACCCCACATCTAACGATGGACATACTCAGCAGATGGGTCAGGAAAATGTGCGACTCGTGGCTCTGCAGTTACATCACCAACTAGGGAATTTATTTTTTCCTGTGTATGTAATGTGTTTTGGACAGTCTTCAGGAGTGTGGGGACAATGACTTCAGTAGAGGAGGTAACAATGACTGAGACCATCTTGGTCCTCAGTAAGTTCGTCACCCTGGTTCGACTTTTCCCCCCCACTTCACCCAATATATAGGGAAGGTCTTATGTATCCCAGGCTGGCCTCTATCTCACTATGTTGGTCAGGCTAGTCTGGATCTTCCTGCCTCCATTTCCCAAGAGCCAGAACTACAAATGTGTTTGGAGTACTTTCTCGTCCTCTCCAAACACCAAGAGCAAAGGATCAATTCTCATTTACATTACTGTGCCTGACCTTTTCCCTGGAATCCACCGGGAGGTTAAAGCGGATGGCCGGCTGCGTAGACAATGCTCAGTGCAAGTGGCCAGACCAAGACAGTTGTCTCGAGTAGCGTTGTCGCTCTGGGCCACCCGGCAGGGAAAGAGGCCCCGCCCAAGGCCTGAGCTCTGACGTTCCACTGAGCGCCTCGCCAACCGGAAGTAGCCGGGCCCTTAGCGATGGGACCCAGCAAAGCGGAAGTCGCTCCGTGAGGCAGTGGCGACAGCGGCGGCGAGAGGATGAACAACAAGTTCGACGCGTGAGTGGCGCGTGGCCGCCCCCGGGGCCCCTTCCCCCAACCGTCCCCCGGGACCGCTCCCGCCGGGGCCGGGCGCGCATTCAGCCGAGCCGCTCGCTCCCGGGCCGCTGCGGCCCGAGCCTTCCTGCGCCCGCGGGCCCGACAGGGCCGGGAGAGCGCAGCCGAGGTCGCCGGGACCCCTGAGCCGCTGGACCCCGGCGCGGCACGGGCCGGGGAGGGGAGGCCGCGCCGCCCGGAAGGAGATTTTCGGACGCCCCGCCCTGGTGGGTGCTGGCTGCCGGCGGCGTGGAGGGGCGGGACCTCAGCGCTTCGGGTGTTTCCGCAGCCTTGCTGCCTTCTCTCTGAACGCGGCTTCCCTCCCGCACTCGCTCTGCGTCCTGGGAAGGTCACCTCTCCCTTCCGAACCTCGGTTTTGTCTTCTGCAAGCGGGGACAGTAACAGAGCCCGTGTCGTAGAGTTGGGCAGCTGCGATGAGGTAATGGGGCAGCCGCGATGAGTACTTTGGCCTCTCGAGTACGGAATGCTTTTCATCTGAGATTCTTCCTGCTTCCTTCCCCGTCATCCTCCCACCCTCCACCCCCGACCCCGTTCCTGTCTTCCAACTCTTAGTGGCTGCTCACTCCTGCATTCTTTCCAAGTACCCACTCTCATCTCCAATTCCAGCACCGAACAGTTGGGAAGTACAGAGAAGAAATGTGTGTTGGTGGTGGCGGGGGTTGGGGGGGCATCCCCCTCTTAACGATTAGATCTCTTAGCATTTAAAAGTAATTTTCGTTTTCATCTAGCAGCACTTAAGTTAGTATTTCACAAGAATTATATCCTTGGGTAGATTGTAGTGCTCCTTCCTCTCTATAGTTTATAGTGATCTAATCTGTCTTCTCATTCAAAGACCTACATTTTTAGTTCTCGGACCATCAGCTGTTTGACTGTACAAAAGTTCTCCAGTCTGAGCTATTGCTCTCACCTCCCTAGTGGTTAGAACTGGAAGGACCAGGTCAAGCTCCACAATACTTAGAGGTACTGTGTAAAATGCTGCAAGTGAGCTGTGAAGGGAAAGTGGACCCACTGATAGGGGGTGAAGCTGCAGATTTTCAGTACAGTGAGTTCTGATGTGAGTTCCGGGAAGTATTGGGATGGGGACTCCAGCAGTCAAGCCAGCCCTTCCTTAGGTTTTTCTGGTGGCCAAGTGAGCTCTGCTTCTTGAGAAAAAACCTGATGTCTTCTCCATCTTTCTGCTTAGCTGAGCCAGGCAGGATAGTGACCCCTTGGTTTCCTGTCATAACCCCTGCCATACCTAGCTCCATATCTGCAGCCCTTCCACCCTTCCTCTCCTATTGGAACAAATTAAACTGCATCCTAAGATAGTTTTTAGGTCACCTGTCTTAAGTAAAGATGGTTATATTGGCCACTGTTTTGTTCCTGTGAAGAGATGCCATGACCAAGACAACTCTTTTTTTGTTTTTTTTTGAGACAGGGTTTCTCTGTGTATCCCTGGCTGTCCTGGAACTCATTCTGTAGACCAGGCTGGCCTCGAACTCAGAAATCCACCTGCCTCTGCCTCCCAAGTGCTGGGATCAAAGGCGTGCGCCACCACCGCCCGGCTCCAAGACAACTCTTATGACAAGTTTTTTTTTTTTTTTTTAAAAAAACAAGGCCACACACCTCCTAATCTTTGTAATTCTTTCAAACAGTTCTACTCCCTGGTGACTAAGCATTCAAATGTATGAGCCTATGGTGGTTATCTACCGTAGAGGCATCACTGGATTTTTTTTCCCAAGGTTTTGGGTTATCATAGAAAGTAACAGGTTCCTTTAGGACACTTTGATACTCACGTGTCATTACTTTGTTCTCCTCACTGGACTCCCCTGTGACCCCTCTCCTCTATCTGGTTTCCTTTCTTCTAGTTGTTCCTCACGTCCATGTCCCCATTGTATGTATTATATTCCTCTCTATTTCGCACTAGCTTCTTCCTAAGAACTCTGCAAAAGAGATCTTGGCATGTTTTCTGATGGTTAAGGAAAATGAGGCCTTTCAAGGTTGAGTAACCAGTGCAAGATAGCCTAAAGGGCCAACTCAGGCTCACTCTTCTACTTTGTTCAAGTGTTTTTATCAACATTTTGCTGGGTGGTTTTAATTATAACTATGAGCTGTTGTAAGGAGTAGGGTCTTTTAATGCCTGCCTTTTAAAAAATTTTTTAATTATTTAATGTATATGAGCACGCTGTCGCTGTCTTCAGACACATCAGAAGAGGCCATCAGATCTCATTACAGATGGTTGTGAGCCACCATGTGGTTGCTGGGAATTGAACTCAGCACCTTTGGAAGAACACTCAGTGCTCTTAACCATTGAACCATCTCTCCAGCCCTGCCTGCCTTCTAACTTTGCAGAAAAGGACAAAAATAAAAGCTTGCTTTTACTTAAAGTTAGCAATTAAAGATGGTACCCTTATCCCTGGTTTTGGTTTTGTCATTTCAGATTTTCTTGTGAAAACCCTGCAGTTTGTAGAATGTTGCTCCATATTTGGAGTCTGTACTCTTTATCACATCTCCCCAGAATTTTCCAGAATCATTCTCAAAGTTCAGTCTCCAGTAAGTGCAGTAGTACAGTCTGATGGACACAGATTAAAGGGGCCCTCTAACCTCCTTTAATATGTGGGCTCTGCCTCTGAGTGTAACCAAAGCTGCTAATAGCTTTAAAGGATGGTCATTAGACTCACCAAGAGGCAGGGTTTCATTGTCTTTCATGTTATTAACATGTGAAACCCTAAGATGCCCTCTCAAGAAGTATAGTCCCAACTATGATAAACTTGGTTTTCAGGTTCTGGGTTTTGGGATGCCAGGCTTGATTTGGTCTGTATTTTATATGGGTTCCTTTCTGTCATTAGCTTTTGGCCTATTTTTAAGTGTTTCTAAACCACCTAATTTGCTATTTGGAGATCCATCCATTAGACATGTTTGTTTTATGTTCGTGCCTGATGCTAAAGATAGCAGTGGAAAATTAGATAAAGTTCCTCCCTACACAGAATTTTCCTAGTTCAGACGGTGTTGGGAAGAAGCTGGACAGAAGTTTGGAGAGCTAACCCAAGTGTCACTTATTCTGAATATGAATTGAGTAGTTTAGTCTGTGGAGTGCTACTGCTTCAGTGTGAACTGTACCTTGGCTCAAATCCAGCTTTTAAGCTGAGAAGAACAGCTTCTGAAAAGCAGGTTGTAGGCCAGGCAGTGGTGACACACGCCTTTAATCCCAGTACTTGGGAGGCAGAGGCAGACGGATTTCTGAGTTCAAGGCCAGCCTGGTCTACAGAGTGAGTTCCAGGACAACCCAGGCTATAAAGAGAAACCCTGTCTTGAAAAACCAAAAATAAAGAAGAAGAGGAAGAAGAAGAAGAAGAAGAGGAGGAGGAGGAGGAGCAGGTTGTATACCCTTTGCCTTAGATAGATGTGCAGAGAGCAGACTAAAGCAGGCTAGGTTTAGTGGTACACACCCTTAAAATCCCAGGAAGCAGAGACAGGTGGATGGATCTCTTGAGTTCAGTGCCAGCCTGGTATACATAGTTCCAGGGCTCTCTGTGTAGCCAGGGCTACATAGAGAGACAGAGACCCCTTTTCATAAAACAAGAGATTGGGGGGGGGGGGGAAATGTTCATTGGTAGAGTCCTTGCCTTCTGTGAAGGAGGTGCTGGGTTTTATTACCAGCACAGCCAAAACTAAAATAAAGGCCAGAGCATAAAGATAAAAATGAAGTTCATTGAAGCTCCTATTTGCTGGCTTAGAAAGGAGTGTAAGATGGCTTCAGAATGATAATAGCATTGTTTCTTCTCTACCTTAACTATTTTTGTTTTCTTTTTGTTTCCTAGTAGTAACCGAAAGAAAACCACTAGGAAAGAAAGGAATATAATACTTTTCTTGAGGTTGGCAAAAATGGAAAGTCCTACATGACTGTCCTTCTTCAACCAAAATCTAATAAAGTGACCTCAGAGGCTGTAGTAGGGATTAGGAGCCAAAGAGAAGACAAAAGGGCTGTATCCCTAGAGGATGTGCTCTACAGAAGAGAGTTGTTTGGGGCTAAAGCAGTAGAAAAATCCAGGAGATATTCATGATGAAAATTGGCCTTGAGAGTACAACCAGGACAGAGCAGAAGAGGAGAGTTTGGTTTAGCCTACATTGGGAGAGAGTAGGGGATGTTTCCAAGGGAAAGTGAATCCTGAAAAGCAGTAAACCAGGAGTGGAGGCGTGAGTACATGCTGAACATGGTAGATGTGGACAAAGATGGGGAACTACATTTAGGTGGACATAGCTGGAGTGGAAGGGGTTCATTGGGAACAGGCAGGAGATGTTTGGGGACGTGTACACAGAATGGCCCTTTGCACCAAGTTGAGGCTTTGTATACTTTATCTCTCCTCAGTTCTTTGAGGACAGGTCTTCTGGTAGCCAGTGAGCTGCTTGGTAAATGTTGGTAATATTTAATCCATGGGTCTTATCTCCAAGGCAGGCACGATTTGAAAAGGAAACTAAGCAAAGCAAGTTTAACCAAGAAGTTTACTAAGCACTGGTGATGCCTCTAAGAAGCAGACAGATGGCAGTATCTGCACACCTCTCTCCACTTGCTCTGCTCATCAGTTCCAACTCCTTTCTCTCTCTGGACTGCCTGTCCCTTTTGCTCCGAGTCTTGATTCTTTCATGGACCCTAAAGCTGGTCCAGCTTCTGAATCCTTGGTCTTTGCTCTCTTGGATGAAATCAATGTAGGGAGAGGAATCTTTATTTTGAAAAAAGTTCTGAGGCCTAGGTTACTAGGCAGACCAGACTGCCCTTTGCTCTTATGCCTTACCTAGTTGGGTCTTGACCAGGGTGGAGGTAGGGAGGTCTACATCACAGGGAATGACCACATGAGTATCTCCTACAATATGGCTACCGATTAGGCAGAACAGGTACCCCAATACATGACTAGCTTATTCATCCTATTATATTAGGTATTAAAGATTAGCAGACAAAACTCAAACAACAAACACTACTCTCTCTCTCTCTCTCTCTCTCTCTCTCTCTCTCTCTCTCTCTCTGTTTTGTTTTGTTTTGTTTTGTTTTGTTTTGTTTTGTTTTGTTTTGTTTTGTTTTGTTTTTTGAGACAGGGTTTCTCTGTGTAGCCCTGGCTGTCCTGGAACTCGCTCTGTAGACCAGGCTGGCCTCAAACTCAGAAATCCGCCTGCCTCTGCCTCCTGAGTGCTGGGATTAAAGGCGTGCGGCACCACTGCCCGGCTATCCACCACCACTTTCTAAAATAGAAACTGTTCTACACCATAATTGTATGTCTGTGTAGGATGATGTCTGAAGTACAGCTGAGGTGTTGCTGAGGCCTATCTTGAACATGCCTGATTCCATTTTTCTGTACATACCATCATAGAACCCAAAAGATGATTCTGGAGAAAACCTGTGGTGAATGGTCTAATTCTAGAGTGAATTGCCATTCTGCTGTCTCCCTCATCTTTTTTTTTTTTTTTTTTTTTAAAGTATGTGCATAGAGTATAGAGGTCAGAGGACAACTTTGCAGGAGTAGGTTCTCATTCCAGTATGTAAGTTTCAGGGATTGAACTCGGGCTACAAGCCTGGCGAGTTTACCCACTGAGCCACCTTAGCAGATTGAGCAGATGTGCACTCTTTGTGCACCAAGCTGGGTGTTTGTGTCTGCATCTGGTGGGTCTTAGGTGGTTTCACTTTTGACTCTGCTTATGAGACAGCACATCCACTCCTCCTTTTGTTTTCCTTTTCATTTAACCTTTATTTTGTGTCATCTTGTTTTGGGTGCCAGTGATACTGAGATGAGGTATGATACTGCTCTAACGAAACTCTGTCTCGAAGAAGAAACAGGCAGGGGGGAATGACACCTTGGGCTGGAAGCAAGGTGTTTGCCAGTGGGAAGAGTGGTTGGGGTGGAGAGGAGTATGGCTCTGGACAGGACTCAATTTCTAAAGTCTTGTGAAAAGCACTCTGTGTTGTATGTTACTCTAGAGGATAGGTAAATAGGAAGTTAGCATCTCGAGGACGCAGGTTCAATAACGGATTCACATTTAGGAAGTGTAGAGGAGAGACTGGTGTCAGACCCTCCTACAGACTGATGAGGAACTAGATGACTAGAGAAGGATACTGATGTAAGGTGTGGAGGAAGGACAGCTAGGAGAGGAAGCTAGGTGGAAGGAGCAGGCATGGCAGTAGATACGGATAGGCAAGTTTAACTTTCACATGTCAGCGGGATTATTTGTCCAGAAATTCTCATTACCAGTTTGTTTTTGACAACAAAAAACAGCTCTTTAACTGCTTTGTTATGCTGCTGTCAGGAAACTGAAAGACTGTTCGCTGGAGTTCATGAGGTAGCTAATTCAGTAGTTTTTATTTAATATTCCTGGTTTGCTTTCCCCTTTGCCCTTCTCACAGACACACCTCATAGGCCTGAGATTCCAGTGACTTGGGGCTACGTAGATGGTAGTTTTATGACCTTGTGGTTTTATTAGAATAGTTTAGTCATGGAATGACATTATTTTGCTTTCCCATGTAGCTTAAAAGATGATGACAGTGGAGACCATGATCAAAATGAAGAAAACAGCACACAGAAAGATGGTGAGAAGGAAAAAACAGACCGAGACAAGAGCCAGGGCGGTGGCAAGAGGAAGGTATGTTTGGGGTTATGATACAGGTGTAGTGAGCCTTGGTTATCTCATGGAATCTCTTTATAGCAGATTCACTCTTTTGGAATCTCTGATTGTTCTTAAAACAAGGTTGAGGGGGCTGGAGAGACTGCTCCCCCATGTGCTCTTGTGCACACACTGTCAGACACACATACAGATGGAGAGGCACAAAAAAGATACAGGGACTAGGATACCGCTCTGTGTTTGGAATAAGACCTTGTGTTCAATTCCTAGCACTGTAAAAAGGGGGGAAAGGTATGGAAAGGGAAGGAGAGGGTAAAAAAGAGGAGGCCGGGGCTGGAGAGACGGCTCAGCGGTTAAGAGCACTGACTGCTCTTCTAGAGGTCATGAGTTCAAATCCCAGCAACCACATGGTGGCTCACAACCATCTGTAATTAGATCTGATGCCCTCATATGGGTGTCTGAAGACAGCTACAGTGTACTTACATATAATAAATAAATAAATAAATCTTAAAAAAAAAAGTTAAAAAAAATTTAAAAAAAAAAAAAAAAAAAAAAAAGAGGAGGCCATGGGTCACTGGATGTGACCAAAATCTGTGTGTATGGAAATGTCACAGTGAAATCTTAGTATACATCCATGACTACAAGTTTTAAAAAATGGTAGAATGACTGGAGTTCATTTTGGAAATTAGAACTTCCTCTTGTTGTGAAGTCTTGGAGTGCTATCTTGCTGTCTAGTCTCCTCATATGAGATGGGCAAGTGAGTTCTCAACTGGGACTTGCTTTAAAGGCTACTTAGTAATTCAAATTTTACAAGTCCTGTTTTAGGCTTTTCAGTCAACAGTAGTACACACTGAGAGTGGCTTGGGATACAGAGAATTTAGGGAATGGAAGATAAGTCGTAGATCAAGTTTCTCAGTATTATAGCGCTAATTATCTCATAATCTGAATACCTGCCAAACAAGCATTTTCTGCAAGGTGGTAAGAAGTCACAAAGGTGCAGGCAGTGGCATCGTGCACCTTTAATCCCAGCACTTGGGAGTCAGGCAGGCAGATCTCTGTGAATCTGAGGCCAGTCTGATGTACAGAGTGAATTCCAGGCCAGCTAGGAGCACATTGAGGAACACCGTCTAGAAAAAGGGGAAAATAAAAAGAAGCCTATGTTCATTGAGTGCTTACAGTGGGACAGGCAGTGGCCGGCACTCGTGCTTCTAGTCATCTGTTCTTCACAGTGACCCTTTGAGGTGCTCGCTGTTATTCCCTCCATCTTGCAGACAGTTGCTTAGGCCAGTTTTTAGTAATGGATGTTGAGGAATGGTACTTGGAGTGGCCATATGTTGAGATAATGAATGCCTATGGTGTTAGGAGAAAGGCAGAAAGTGGAGTTACAGCAACTTAGAATCTGCTAACCAGTAAAGAATGTACTGTGTGAGCAGACTTCAGCACATTGCAAATAATTGAAATTATGGTGTTATTATTAAATTATGGTGGTAAGGGAATACACTTTCAAACAACTAACAAACAAACAAAGACCCAAAAAACAAAAACAAAACAAAAAAACCACTGTCTGGTTGTGTAGCCCTGACTAGCCAGCCAGGAGCTCAGTCAGAAAACAAAGATGACCTCAAACTGACAGTTGCCTGCCTCAGTCTCACAGTGCTGGAATTAAGGATTGTGCCACCACATCTAGTGGGAGTGTAACACTAAATGTTTATTAGGAATCAGAGAAATGGCTCGTCAGGCACAAGCCTGATGATTGAACTCAATCCTTGGATCTCACAGTGAGAAGGGGAGAACCAACCATCTGAACATTCTCCTTTGACCTCTACACACACACAACATAGCATATGCGCTCCCACATTCTGTCTGGTATACACATGCATGATAGTAATAAGCATAATTTAAAAAAACAAGGTGCTGAAGAGGTGACTTAGTAGTTAAGGGCACTTGCTACTTTTACAGAGGACCAGACTTTGGTGCTCACCACCCATGCCAGGTAGCTCACAAGCCCTCTTCTGGCCTCTGCAAGCACCCACATACAGGCACGCGTGTGTGCATGTGTACACATGCATGTACACATGCACACACACAAGGTATACAAATGTGAATATAATATAAGTGATACAATAAAAAGGCCTTCCAGCATGTGACCAAGGAACGAAAAGTTAGCCATGAACTAACATACCTTCTGTACTTCCCAGGCTGTTGTCCCTGGACCAGCAGAACATCCCCTGCAGTACAACTACACCTTTTGGTACTCTAGGAGAACCCCTGGCCGCCCCACCAGTTCACAGAGCTATGAGCAGAACATCAAGCAGATTGGCACCTTTGCCTCTGTGAGTACTTAGTTGTTCACTGAAATATTCATTGATATGGCCCTCCTACCTGCATTTCTGTTGCTGTTTATTTACTTTCCTAGTAACTGTTAAACATTCTGTTTCCTTACTTGGCTGAGTTGCATTCCCAAGTTCACGTTGGTTCGTTGTTAGACATTCATAGGTAACATGTAGGTAATTTAAGTGTGAGGATGGTAGCTTTGATCAGAAAGGCATAATGCAGAAATTAAAAAGGGGCTTGGCTTGAGGTTTTTTTATTTTTATTTTAGCAGATATTTATTGAATCTTTATATTTAGGAAGTGTCATAAGAGAGTTTCCTTGTTTATATTATCTATCCTCATGAAATTGGATTCTGATAAAATTGGTTTTGTGGATGCCATCAATACAGAGTTGTTCAAGCTCCTCACCCCAGCCCACCCTTCCTTCCCCTCCTGTCTCTTTACTACGTTTGTAAATGTGAAGACCCTAACTGCAGCTAACACCAGTGTTGTTGAACAAAGGTTTTCCTGAACCCCTGTATGCAATAGACATGTTTAGTCTCTATATGCAGAGTCAGTTTTCTGACGGTGTGTCTTGCTGTGTAACCCCAGGCTGGTCTGGGATCTTGCCACAATCCTGTCTTAAGTGCTGGGATTACAGATGTGAGCTAACACAGAAGCCATCACAGTTTTGATTGTCTGCTGTGTGAGAATGTTAGACTAATTTCCAAGTACGGTTGCAGCTGTTAAGAACAACTGGTTAACTATTAGGATCAGAGAAGGAACTGGGAAAGGCATTTCAGGGTTCTGTGAAATTACATTTTTTTCCTTGTGAATTAAGAGGTTTGCCATCAGCACCCTCAGTGTTCACTGGACAGGTGATAGAGTCTGAAGTCTGCTGTCATAATTCATGGCATTAAGAAACAGCCTGTGGTGGAAACAGTTGGATCTCTGAGTTCAAGGCTTACATGCAGGTATACAACCAGAGCTACATGAAGAAACCCTGTCTTGTTGGAAAACCTTAAGAAAGGAAAAAAATAGAATGAAGGAAGGGCCTGTGATACTAAATCCCTCTCAGAGAATAATGATAACATGAAACTATTTTCAAATCTAAAGCAGTAGTTCTAGTTTTGTTTGTTTGTTTTTAAAGATTATCCGATGGCTTTATATATTTAGAAATGCTCAATTAACAATTTGCTGACACAATTAGAGTTGTTACCCACTACCTAACCTTAGATAAAATTTGTTACCCAGGACTGCTCTTGATGCGTGTGTGGTTCTCCATGGCGGCTCCATCTCTCCTCCTCTCTAGCTCTTCCTCTTCCTTTTCTCGTGTTGTTTGTTTTTTAAAGTTTCTTTTCTTTTTTTTTTCTCTCCCCTTCCTCCCCTCCCCTTCCTTCCCTTTTCAGAAAAACAGTCTCTTTATGCTGGCCTAGAAGCCACTATGTAGACTAGGCTAGCCTTGAACTCACCAAGGTCTTCCTACTTCTGCCACTATATCTGGCCTAAAGGTTTAATTTTTACTTTTGTTATGTGCTTGTGTATATGTGCACACATGCTTGTGGGCACCTCAGAGACCAGAAGAGGGTGTTGGCTTCCCTAGAGCTGAGCTGGAGTTAGAGTCGGTCATGAGCCTTCTGTTGTGGGTGCTGGGAATCAAACTCCAGTCATCTGGAAGCACAGCAAATGCTCCTAACCGTTGAGTCAGCTCCTCTGCCCCACAGATGATGTCTTTCCAAAAATTCCATTGTTAAGACAAAAGTACTGTTTCCTGACTTGGAGGAGAGGCCCAGAGAGGACCTCTAAAAGTCATTGCAGCTCCTGTTCTCTTCTGGCATTCAAGAAAGGATCTACCCAGCACAGAGCCAAGGACCAGCCCAGATTGTGATAGTGTTTGTTTTGAGACAAGGGCTTGCTAGATCTCAGCCTGGCTTGGAACTTGTGATTCTTTTGCCTCAGCTTCCTGGAGCCACAAGCCACTTTCCCAGCACTAGAATACTGCTCTTGTAGAGGGCCAAGTTCAGTTCCCAGCATCCATGTCAGGTACCCACGAATTCCTGTAATGCCAGCTCCCAGGAATCTGATATCTTCTAGCCTGTGGGCATGTGCATAGACACAGATACATACACATAATTAAAAATAAAATAAATCTTTAATAAGACATCTTTCAAAGTTTATTTATTGTGTATGTGTGTGCATGCACAGAGGCCAGAAGAGGATATTAGATCCCCTGATGTTGTAGTTACAGGTAGTTGTGAGCCACCCAATGTGAGTGCTGGGAACTGAACTCAGGTCCTCTGGGAAGAGCAGCAAGTCCTTTCAACCCCTAACCCATCTGGATTTCCAGCCTCTAGATTTTTTGTTTGTTTGTTTGTTTTTTGTTGTTTTCGTCGTTGTTGTTGTTTTTGTTTATTTTGATGCAGGGTCTCACTATGTAACTCCAACTGAGTGAGCCATGGCCCTAGCTCCTGAATACTGGAAATACAAGTATATAAACACATTTGAAAGAAAAGCATAAATCTAGTTTTCTTAAGTTCAGAGTAAATAAACAAGAGACGCAATCTTTCCAGCTAAGAGGAGGGATAGAAACTCTAGCCTTAGTTCAGTCTGAGCTGTAGTGTGAGACCCTGTCTAAACAAAAAGAAAAAAGTAGATTTGGCTCTACAAGTATATGCAGGTGAGGCCTGTGTTTCCTGACATACCTCAGTATGAAAGGCTTTCAGTTGTGCGAAAAGCTGGTGCTGTTACTACATGATGAGAGGCAGGACTTGTCAGCGTGGCCTCCTTTGCCACCTCAAAGCTGCTGACGACGGAAGCCAGCAGTTTTCACCAACTTTTTTTTTTTTTTTTAGATTTTAAATATTTTATCTGTATTAGTGTTGGGCTGAATGTATATCTGTACCACATGTGTACCGTGTGTAAAGTCTGAAGAGGGTATTGGATCCCCTGGAACTGTCACTCACAGTTGGTTGTGAGCTGCCATTTGAATCTGGGTCCTCTGGAAGGTAAACCAGAGTACTTGACCCTGATCCAGCCCTCCAGGCCAGTTTATCCTTGTATTGAAAGTGTTACGTGTTGTGTTTTATTTTGTCTTGTTTTTCTTTGATTAAACTGTTCTAGGCAGGCATGGTAGTGCATGCTTATAGTCTTAGCACCTGGAAGGTGGAGGCAGGAGCTAGGTCGGTTCAAGACTGGGCCACAAGAGACCTTGTCTTACACCAAATAAAAAGCCTATATGATGGTCTTTTTTTCTACCCTGCTCCAAATGAAAATGTGTCCCCAAAAGAAGGTGCCTGAGACAAGGTGTCTCTCACGACTCTGTTCTCAGTAATACAGCTTTATGTACATTCAAAGAAGAGATAAAGTCCTTGTACTGTTGGCTCTTCTTTCTACAGGTGGAGCAGTTCTGGAAGTTTTACAGCCACATGGTACGTCCTGGGGACCTGACAGGCCACAGTGACTTTCATCTCTTCAAAGAAGGGATTAAACCTATGTGGGAGGTAAGGACTGGCGTCTCTAGCTGCATTTGGGAGAAAACTCACTTTTCTTTATTTATCTGTTTACTTTTAATTTTAAGTTCTGCCAAGGTTAAAAGAGTTTTGAAGTTTTCTCTCAAAGCTGTAACTCTATTTGGTAAATCTTGGGAGCATGCATCTCTAGGAAAAGGCGTTGATATAATTGTATGTATTCATGGCTTATAGCTTTGAAGATGGTCCTCTCTTAGTTACTGTTGTATTGCCGTAAGAGATACCATGACCAAGGCAACTATTATAAGAGAAAGCATTTCATTGGGGCTTGCTTATAGTTTCAGAGGTTTAGTCCATTATCATCCTGGCGGGAAGCATAATGGCATGCAGGCAGACATGGTGCTGGGACAGCAGGTCAGCATCGAGATTCATAGGCAAAGCATGAGACTCTGGACTTTTAAACGTCAGAATCCACCCCCAGTGACATACTTGCCCTAGCAAGCAAGACCATACCTCTTAATCTGTCTGATTCTTTCAAATAGTGCTACTCCCTCATAGGTGCTATCATTCAAATTTTACTGCTGTTATAGCAGTAAAAGCTTTTTTAAAATGTCCTTGTTCCCTTAGAACAGATCTGTGTGTTTGTGCATGTGCAGTGCATTTGCTTAGTAGATAGAGGGTTAAAGTGGCAAGAAGAAAACTTGAGAACAGGAGACTGGAAGAGAGCTCTGTGATCTCTCCGAAGAGCTGTTACTTGACTGCACTCTGGAGCAACACTTCTACTCCAAGGCTAGAGCATTTTTCTAAGGAAAAAATAATGTTCTAGAAATGTGAAAAATCTTTCCTTCCTTCTGGCTCAGTGAGATACAACCTTAGCATCCTTCTTCTGCTGTACGTATTACATGTTTCCCTCAGGACCAGTCTAAGTGTTCCCCCTGAGGTTTCTGCAGTATGTTCTCACCATCCTGTTTGCACGTTACAGTAGTACTCATTAGGCTGTGTGGCTGTAATTAATTTGTTGTGTGTCTCTACTTCATTGTGCTTGTGTTAAAATCTGAAATTCTGTCTGTGTACTTGGTATTTAGTGACCTTCAGATTTTAGCAAAAAGTGATTATGGTCTGTGTTTGGAATATACCATTTCACTGTGATTCCTGAAATAGTTCAGATAAAAGTGAGTTCTTTTAAAAAGATCTTTTTAGTCCTTTTTAAAAAATTATTTAAGTCAAGGATGCTTGCCTTTTTTTCTTTCTTTCTTTCTTTCTTTTTTTTTGTTTTGTTTTTGTTGTTATTGTTGTTGTTCCCAATTTCTTCTCTCCTTAACATTGAAATAATGGCAATTAGAAAGTGGCCAGACTTTACTGGTCTTCAAAAGTATTCTTTGGTACATATACCAAAGGTGACATTGTGGACCAGTAGTTTAACCTTGATGCTTTCTGTCTTTCTATAGGATGATGCAAATAAAAATGGGGGCAAGTGGATCATTCGACTTCGGAAGGGCTTAGCTTCCCGTTGCTGGGAGAATCTCATCCTGGCCATGCTTGGGGAGCAGTTCATGGTTGGGGAGGAGATCTGCGGGGCTGTGGTCTCTGTCCGCTTTCAGGTAAGTCAGCCCAGGCCAGCGTTCTTTCTTGTGTTGCTGCTGTTCTCATTGCTGCTTCTTGGTTTGATAATTCATTCTGTTCGTCCCTTAGGAGGACATTATTTCTATATGGAATAAGACTGCCAGTGACCAAGCAACCACAGCCCGAATCCGGGATACTCTTCGGCGCGTGCTTAACCTACCTCCCAACACCATTATGGAATACAAAACTCACACCGACAGCATCAAGTACGTGTTGGGGGGTTTGGGGGGGACAGGTCCCTGAGCTTAGCAGAAGTAGCTCCATAGTTGGGCCCAGACGAATATGGTCATACATGACACTGACTTGTGACATAGGGACATACCAGCCACCTCCAGGGCTTTGGCCACTTGCTGAAGTTCTTATTAGTGAGGCTCCAAGGACCTACTGTGAGGTGCTGTGTAGCAAAGGGCCCTTCTGGAGAAACCCAGTTTTCCTGCCTGGGCTGGGTTTATTTCTATAGGCTGTCTTGTCTTTCTTATGCTAACCATTATTTTAAAATGAAAGACAAAGCTCTTTCAGAAGTTTCTCATGGCTGTTTTAAAAGACAATTATTGAACAATAAAATCCTCTTCCCTGCCCACCCCGACCCCACCTTTGCATGTCTGTTTAACCTATCAGCTTTAGTCTGTCCTCTTTGTCTTGGGAGATTGACATCTTATCAGGAATGGTGACTCTCCTCTGTCTGCATAGAACTGGAGTCTAGATGCAGTGCAGTAGATTATGAGAGGGGAGAAGGGAGGGGAGAGTCACAGGAAAAAGAAACTTTGTGTCCCACTGAAGACAGTGAGTGCTGCTGCTGTCCACATCAAGCACTGCCGGTGAGGGCTTCTCCTTCAGGGACAGTGACAGAGATGAGCTCAGGTCATTATGAATAGCTTGTGCGAGTAGCTTCCAGATTGTCTCAAAGGTGGGAGGAAAGCCAGCCACCAGGAGTCAGGTCCCCTGTGGCCCTGAGCCAGTATGTGCTTTCGGCAAGTCTCTGCAACTCTGCATCAGTTTCTCCAGCTAGAAGATGGGAGTCCAGAAATAAATAGTAAGGTTGTGGTTAGGCTGGTTTAATCTTTGTAACTGAAGGTCCTCAGAGCAAGAAAGCTTACAGGACCAAGTATCATTGCTGTCATCTTTAGTACAATGTCATCATCATGCCATTCCTGATCAAGACTAATAGTGAGACAGTGGTTGTCATCAGCAGGCAGACTCTTTCCCACGTAGTCTCATATGATGTGGTGGTGGAGTTCACTTACACCAGCTAGGTGCCAGTTTTTGACTGGGAGTTCTGCCATGGGCATTGGTCCTGTGTCAGATGGCTCTGACTCACTGGAGCCACCAGCACTCGTTTGCCATCTGTGGCCCTGGTTGCTTGTCCAGTAGTCCTGTGTCAGCACTGTTTTTCTGAGAGCAGGTCTGTCTTACACTCTGATGCAGGACAGGGATAGTGTCTGCCCTCCTGCTAGGTTTAGTCCAAGCTCAAAAGGTCTACATCTTTCCCTAGGATTCTTGTTTGCTGGGTTCCCATTTAACCTGGTTAGGAAAGGGAAAGGATAGTTTCCATTCACTCCCCACTGTTCTCCCTTTCTGATACCTAGAGGCAGTTCATCTTGACTTGTCAAGTCCCATAAACAAATCCTTCCAGGACCTAGGAGCCCCTGGGACTCCTGCCCTGCAGCTCTAGCACCCTCCTTAAGACCCAGATACCACTTTCCCTTGCTCCCCACTCTCTTTCCTCTCCCAATGAGCTACCTTTTGCACTTTCACTAGAATGCCAGGCAGGCTGGGCCCCCAAAGGCTCCTTTTTCAAAACCTCTGGAAGCCGCGATTGAATGTGCCATGACCCTCTCTCTGGATGGCACCATCATTGAAGCTGGCATCATCGGAGTCTCTTGTTCTGTTGGCGTGCCACCTGGAAGACCCTTCTGTCCTGGACAAGAGGAACGGAAGAGCATGTTATCCTTTGAGAACAGGCTGACAGCAGCAACTACTACAACAGCTGAGATCACAAATAAATGGTGCTAAACCAGCTTGTCTCATGCTCTTGCTCTTTACGGTGCATCAAGATGTGGCCTCTGGATTGACTGTCACCATTTTCAAGGGATGGCACACAGACTTCTCCATGCAGGGCCATTCAGGGAATGTAGCTTCATAGCCACAAGCCCATTGTGTAGACATATGGTACTTTATTTCAGGACTGTTGTGGTCTGACATTAAATAATGAGGTGACGACTAACTCTGAAGACCCAACTGCCTGGTGCTCGAGTGTACTAGTTTCCTCCAGTTAGACTAATGGCTGGCCCAGAGTGGCGGCTAAGTTCAGGTCCAGTGTGAAAGTCTCTTAAGGTTGGAAAGGGGTATCCTTGGCTTTTCCTTGCTAACTTCCACTTGCCTTTAGTTAATAGAAATCTCTTGCTTGGAGCTAAAGCCCTGCTTCTGTCTGTCTGTGGCCATACATACATACTTTTTTGCTTTGTGCTAATGGGGTATTCTCTCTGGAGTCCAAAGCTGCTTGGCAACATCCTCCCTTTCCTTGCAGAATAGATTGTCTTCCTCTTTGGTAGTCTTGCTTGGTGAGATCCCTTCGTTCTTTCCAGCCCAGGGTTACTGTGCCAGGGTCTAGGGTGAGAGGAGCCTTCTTCTTGGGGGTGAGGATGGGGATTCGCCTTTGAAGTGATGTGAGTGTACATATACTAGCCTTGCGAGTACTCTGGCTTTGGCGTATGTGTGCGGGCAGCATGGCTTTTAGATCATTAACCTGCATGGAGAGTTTCAGAAGCTTTGTTAGCCATCCCCAAAACTAAAAATTAAAAAGCATTTTTGTGAACTCTGGGTTGTCTGAATGGGAGATAACTGTAAGGTTGAGTTTTCCAGAGTGCTTTGTCCAATCTGATAGCAGCACACTCCTTAACTCCAGCTGGCTAACTTAGCCCTAGTTATGTGCCCAGGAGTCCACAAAACACAGTGAGACCTTAGGCTCCGTGTTCTGGGGGTGCTTATGTCATTGCTTCTTTATCATATTCTAGCATGTCTAAAAAAGAGATTTGCTGGAATGCAGAAAGCCTGTCAGCCGTTGGCTGCCTTGGGCCTCCTGCTTTAGCTTTCATTGTGAGGTACATGTGCATTGTTGCTCTATCAACAAGCTCGATGCTACTTTGCAGAGTCTATCAGCAGCAGCCTGAGCCAAGACCTCCTTCAGATCCCAGCCACGTGTGAGATGTCAGCTCTGCTCTTGCCTGGATCTGTTCCTTGTGGCTTTTATTTGAGCCAGTGAGTCTTGTCTACTGAGATTGAGGACGAGCCAGCAGTAATGGTGGTTTCCCAAGTACTCTGGAGATGAGGACTGCTGATAAGCAAGGGCACGCTGTGAGGAGTTGTTGAGCTTCACTAGCACTCCTCCAGCTTGCTGTGTTGCAGCCCGGTTTCTAGTATCCTCTGTCTGTCTGTCACCCCAGCCGTCCCTGGTCACCCTGCTTGTTGCTGTTTCCTGCAGCAAAGATAGATGAACTAGGAAGTAGCTATTGCCCCACAAAAAGGCCACTTTGCTTGGTCCTTGTGTTGCTAACTGTCCCTAAGAAAGATAAAGCATACTCACTTGTGTTTGTATCAGGTCACAGCTCTGGAACTTGCCATGTAGTCCTCACTGGCCCCCAACTCCACGTCAGACTGCTGGGCTGAGAGGTGTGTGCCACCATGCCAGCTCATGCCCAGCTCGTGGCTCCTCTTAGTGAAGCAGATTGGTTTTGAGTTTTCATAGGTTTGGGTCCTTACATCACATAGCTCACTGCATCCTCTACTTGAGGGAGAAAACTCATAACAGCCAGAATTCTGGGACCACCAGGGAACTGCTGCCGCAAAGGCAGTTAACACAGCGCTGTCTTGTGAGAAGATGCTCTTTGGAGTTGTCTCACTGTATTCCTTGTGGGTCTGGTCTGGAATGGCAAAAGGACCCTCTAACCATAATGGAGCAGGCTGGTGGGAGTTCTCTGCAGAGCATAAGGGAGAAGGAAAGAGAGAGGCTAAATTGTGGAGACTTCCTTCACCTGGTCTAGCTATCAGCGTATTTCAGCATTGACCTTGAATGTTTAGATGAGGGCCAGCTCACTCACTGCCTTAGTTCAGTCATAACCTGGTGGTGCTGGGCCACTTTAAACTTAGAGCTGCCTGACCTTGCATTGTACACTATACCCAGACTAGCAGGTGGCTGAACTCCTTTCTAGTGGTGAGGGCTGTCTGAGCACAAGACACTGATGCCTGTCGGCTTTGGAAACAGGAAATTATGAACAAATGATTATGTTATAATTTGTTTTCTGGTGAGATAGGATCAGCCGACCTTAAAGAGTCTTTGTTGCTGTCACTGGAATTTGTTCAGAATTCTCAGTGGGCTGTGTTAATCTCTGGTGTGTTCGTTTCTAGACCCTCAAATCATAAGACAATTTTTAGGATAAACTTCCTCTTTAAAGAAGACCGTTTTGAAGTTTCCTGATGTGCTTGGGATGCCAGGTGGAGGGAAAGCAACTAGAGAGTCACACCCTTGGAGGGCAGGAGTGAGGGTACCAGAGCTCGTGGCCAAGTGCTTTATTTTCAAACCCAGAATCCTCATGCCTGAGCTTAGAAAATAGGAAGTTCAGTTTATTCTGCAGTGCACTAGAGGGACCTCTGGAGCCCTCAAGGTCTTCACCCGGTGAGCTGTTGTTAGGCAAGGTTAGTAGGTTAGTTCCAGGTTCTGGAAGCAAAAGGATAAATAAGGTGGACCTCAACCCTGCTGTGGGACCTTGTTGGGATCTTAGTTACTTAAAAGTAGAAATCAGGCTGGGCGGTGGTGGCACACGCCTTTAATCCCAGCACTTGGGAGGCAGAGGCAGGCGGATTTCTGAGTTCCAGAGTTCGAGGCCAGCCTGGTCTACAGAGTGAGTTCCAGGACAGCCAGGGCTACACAGAGAAACCCTGTCTCGAAAAAAAACAAAAAACAAAAAGTAGAAATTAAACCTTGCTGTTAGGTTCCTAGGTCATTGTTCAAGCATTGGATTTTCAGTTGTTTTCATTGAGAGTAAAGAGGGAAGCAGCCTCCAGTATCCCTTAGGAACCAGAGAACACTGTGTCTCCAAAAAGAGCTCAGGAATTGACAAATTCTGGCACACTTCTTAAACAGTCTTAGGTTTTTCTATGAGCCATTTGTCATAAAATAGTAGCTTTTAGGAAAATTTAAAAACAAACAAAAAAAATGCATGCTATTCTATAGAGGGGCAATATTGATGAAACTCAAGCATACATTGCCTTACTTGTTATTGAGACACGGTCTCACAATGTAGTTTTGGCTATCCTGAAATTCACTGTGTTCCTGTGTTTCCCAAGTACAAAGATTAAAGGTGTGTGCCACCTTTGAAGAAGAAAACCTGCCTACAGTACCTGGTAATGACATCTACTTTAGTACTAAAATACTAAATGTGTAGTGAGAGGCAGAATGTGTTGTCACTCAGTGCTGTTGCTACCTTAAGCCAAGCAGAGAGTAATGGTCTGGCCTGGTAGTGTAAGCCTTTAATCCCAGCACTAGGGAAGCAGAGGCAGGTGGATGGCTGTGGGTTTGAGGCCAGTCTGGTATACAGAGCAAGTTCTAGGCCACCATTAAGTTTGATATACAATGCCCAGGACAGTCACTGCTTTCAAACTGAAAAGTGAGTAGAGCAAAAAGGTGAGAGACCGTGGTCTGCCTAGAGTTTCTGGGATCCCTGGAGGAATCTGATTTTCTCCTTCATGCAGCAGCACGGAGGCCTGGCTGTGGGACACTGGCTGTGCTGTGAGCTTGGAGCGTGCGTTCTCCCACCGCTCACACCTCTAACTCCTTCCTAGTCACACTTGCAAGTTGTGTTCCTCACATTTATGTTAAGCAGCATGGAAGTTGTAATGAGCTCTGTTAACTGGAAATGCTAGCTGCTGTGACCCACACATCTTAAATCTAAAGATAAGACTTACCCTGGTGTTTTCAGAAGCAGATAGAATCTGGCATACTTACCATCTTAAATTTAAAAAGGCTAGACTCTTGGAAAGGTAAAAGCAGAGAAAATGACACAGAGCCAGGTTGCATCTTTAGACATCACAGTGCTGGTGGATCCTACCTTTACCCTCAGGGTCAGGCCTGGTAAAGACACGGCTTCTACTACCTGTTTCTCAGACCCAGTGCAGCAGAGGCAAGAACTGTTGCCCTTTGCTGAAGCAAGATGGAAGTATTTATGGACATGGCTGAGCTTCATCTCTGACTTCAGGGACCTGCCCTTTACTGCTGCTGAAGGAGCACTGGAAGTACTCGAGGAAGTAGTGAAGGCTAGACTTCCTAAGTAAACCAAGCTGAAAATGCCAGCTGCCTGCCTTCTAAGAAGAAAGCCTGCTGGGACCCTCACTCTTGACCCAGCTCCTGTGTTTCCAGTCAGCATGGAGGGCATCGAGGTGGGAGGTGGGGTTATGGTGTCTGCTCTCTGTTCTAAGCGTTTGATCTGAATGTGCTGTTGTTTTTGTCTCTGGTTTACCAGGGCCTGGGAGGAGTTTCATGGCCTGGTGAACAGCAGCGGCCGCTGATCGGACGCTCCCCCTCTGTCTCTCACACTCAGGGTAGGGCCTTGTCTACCTTCTCTGTAACCCCATGACATACCTCTCAGCTATAGGAGCCCTCTCCCTCAAGGGGATACCCTCTTCCCATTTGCCTCTAGCCTTGCCTCTGCCAGCATTGCACCTCAGGGAAATGTAGGTTCCAAACTGCCTCCCTGGATTCTGTGTCTCATGGTTAACCCTGTAAAGGTCCTCAGACCTCATGCTTCTATGTTCCCGTTTGGCTCTGTGCACCAACAGATCTGAGATATCTTGAGATACTAACATTTCATGAGAGTAAATATGCATCATATCTTCCTGTGCAGTTCAGATTCTGCCATTTTTTAAGCCATGCCATCTGCCAATGTTTTGTGGCCAGAGGACAGTTTCATAGACCTCTGTATGAGTTAGGTGAGAGGCGCACCCCTTGTTGGCTGCCGTTGCCTGTCTACTATGAGGAAACAGTATTATAAATTTGATTTCCACAATAGAAGTCAACAGACAGGTGAATTTCAGGGCTACATAAGAGACTATATCTACATGACAGAGATGGGCTCCAAACTAGGGAAGGCTAGGCCAGCTCCAGCATCTGCCTGCCTGAGTATTTGTAGTTCATCAGGAGTATCTGGCCCATATCTGTCTCTAGCAGAGAAAATTGGGTAAGTGTAGCTGAAATTGAAGGAATATTTTCCTCAGAGAGAGCCTCTTCCTAGACCCCAAGCTCCATATGCCCATATGTAGTAGCTGCTTCAGAACCCCGCCCTGCCCTAGGAAGGAAGTAAAGGTTTTCCAGACAAGAAGGCCTGCTGCCCTCAGATGAGCCAAAAGACGTGACACTGAGGGATAGGAACAGGTGAATGCATGTCTGGGTACTCTGTGGTCTACTTTGATCTAGGGTGACCAGCTGCAGGGTTCCTGAAAGTGGATGGTGTTCCCAGCCTCCTGAGTCTCTTTGTAGTTCACCACTGCATATTCCAAGCTAGCTGGAAGAGCTTGCAGAGAATGTTCTGTGTCTGCCTCCTTTATAGGTGCATGGGGATCACAGACTTGCATCACCCTGCTGGGCTTTTTATACGTTCTGGGACTTTAGATCCAAGTCCTTACGCTTTGTACAGCAAATGCTTGGCCCACTAAGCTGTCTCCCCAGTCTTGTTTTTGTTTTATTGAGACAGTGTAGCCCAGGCTAGCCTTGAACTTGTTGTGTAATTGAGATAACCCTGAACCTCTAATTCTGATCTTCCTGCCTGTACCTCCTGAGGGGCGGGATCGTGGGAATGGGCTGTCACACTGAGCTCCCTCTCCGTCCCTTCTCTATAGTCTGACTTTGTTATAAGTTTCATCCAGGCCTACTGCTTTATACCAATGCTCTCAGCAGTGAGAAAGCTGAGGCAAGAGGATTGCTAAGATTCTGAGACCAGCCTGAGCTACACAGTGAGTCTAGGGCCTGCCTGGGTTATGTTGAAATCTTAAATGTCCTCCCCTGCCTCCAGCCCTGCAGAATCTTTACATTAGAAACTTAAAATGACTTCTTCCTTAACAGACACGAAATTATTCCAAAATACCTTTGACTTGTTTGGAGAAGTCATATTCCTTAGTAATTACCACGGTATATTTTCTCTCTTTGTGGCCTCTCCTGGTCTTTTTTATGCCCTTGCTGCTCTAGGTGTCCTTGAAGCATGGGTTTAGGAATCTGTGAGGAATTTCCTAATCTATTCCCAAGAGACCCACCACATTACGTTACCCAGCTTGAAAGGACCTCGTATTTCACCTCTATTGCTTGGGACTTGGTTTGGTGACATGTTCTAAGATGTAGACACCTTCTGCATGAATACCTTAGCTTCCTGTCCCTTTCTTTGTATCAAATGGATTCCCCTGTACAAATGGATCATGTTCTGTAGAGAAAATTGATAAAAACAAAACAAACAGACAAAAAAACTGCTATTTAAATGTTTCTAGCTGGGTATGGTAGCATATACCTATAGTCTCAATATGGCAGAAGCAGGAGGATTACTGAAGTTTAAAGCTAGTGTGGGCTATGACCCCTGGCTAAAAAAAAAAAGCAAGGAAGATGGTAGCTCATACATGTAATCCAAGCACTTGAGAGATAGAATCCCAAGGATCAGTTCAGGGTCATTATCCTTACAGAGCAAGCTCAAAACTAACTTGTGTTGCATGAGACCCTGTCTCAGGACAAAAAGTAAAAACACCTTACATGCATACATTTTTTTTTTTTTTTTTTTTTTTAGCTTTTTTCGAGACAGGGTTCTCTGTGTAGTCCTGGCTGTCCTGGAACTCACTCTGTAGACCAGGCTGGCCTCGAACTCTGGAACTCAGAAATCCGCCTGCCTCTGCCTCCCAAGTGCTGGGATTAAAGGCGTGCGCCACCGCCACCCGGCACATGCATACGTCTTAAACTTCAAATATCTTTCCCAAATTACAAGTTTTATGTGTCTGCATATTGTAAGATTATTTAACTTTCATTATGGAGCCGTGGCTTTTAATGAAAGTAGCACTAAGTCAGTAGGAGAGGCTCCCGTGAACATAGCAAGAATTGTTGGCCAGTGCAGCTGTCATGGTTGTTTAGTAAGAGATGAGATTCAAATTCACTCCCTTTGAACCTAGGAAAAGCTAATTGTGCTGAATCTTCAGGGAGAGAAGAAGAAGCCAAAACTGCTTACCAGATTAGACTGCCCATAGCCAGGGGCAAAGGAGGCATACTCAGGGTAATAGGGCATGGTGACCTCCTCTTCCATGCCACTTTCCAGAGCAGAAACTTGGGTGGCCCAGCATTCACCTGAGGACCCAGGGTCACATGGTACACCACAGAGCATGGGTGCATACAAGACACTCCAGAGAGGAAGACATCCTTCTGAGGAAACCACTTTGCCCCTCTCTCCAAGGGAGTTAATTCCTGCCTTAGACCATTGTTTCCAAAGTTAAAACTTGAATTAAAAAGTGACTGTTTTGAAGCAAAGAAAATTACAAAGTCATTTGAGTAGTTGAACAACAGTTTTCCTAGAGGTTACTGGGAATATGAACTTAGGAAACAGTTTGTGTGGCGATCTCTGGAGTTTGGGAGATCTCAAGACAACATAACTTACGGTTCAGAAGGATTCTTCTGAAAGCTATGGGCTTGGGTGCTCAGGTATCCTATATACTCAGATGTGCCCTGAGCATATACATCCCGGCTAGCTGCTGGTGTTTTGTTGTTTAGGTGATTGGTTGGTTTTTGTTTTGCCTTTTTCTCTTTCGGTGGTGTTTTGTTTGAGGGCAGAAGCACAGAGATAGTGTGATGGCCCTCACGTTGTAGTCGTAGCACTCAGGGACCAAGCCAGAAGGATCACAAGTTTGAGGTCGACCAGGTCTACGTAGCAAGTTCCAGTTCAACACGGACCACATAGAGAGATCCTGTAATCACTACAACAAAGGTAAAGAAAAGCACAGAAAGGCAGAAGAAGCCACTGATGGCCTCTGACACTTCTGCTTACCATCTTTCTTTTCTTTCCCTGTCACCTAACCTCTTGCTGTATAGCTAGGGCCTGACTGAATGTAGTTCTTAACTAGTCTAGGGAAAAACATGCCTCAGGCTAAATTTGGCACTAAGTGTTCAAAACTTTCACTGTTTTTAGAAAGACTGGATTACAGGCATAGGTCCTTGTTACCATCCACCTGCTGCTTCAGGTGGTACTGGCCGAGCGTGCCACCTACCTTCACTGCTCTTTGTTTTCCTATGAACTGACTGGAAGAGTCTCTTGGGTTTTGGTTCTTCCAGTCTTCTTCCTTTTCCATCTTGCAAAGTGACAGGACAGACTGCTTAGGTGTTCTTACTAGGAAGAGGCTCCTGAAGGGAGTGACTAGAGCTATACCTGATTGTTGAAGGAGAGTAGGCAGACTCTGCAGTGGGCCTGCACAGAGTGAAGCCATTTCTGGCCCAACCCTAGCACTGATTAGTATTTACCTGGACTCCTCTTCCTGCCCCTGCAGCTGTACTGGATCCAGAGCCTCAGCTACCTACCTCATCCAGGAGACAGACTCCTTTTCACCTCTCTTCTTGAGTTGGAAAGTCCCATTACTTTCCCACTGTCCCACCTTTCTGTTCATCCTTCTTATAAGAAAGATAAAGTCAAGCTTTATCTGGCCATGGATGTGGCACTGAGAGGGGAGAAGGGAGCAGAGCAAACTTCCTGTGTGGTCACTTCAGTATGTGGCATATGTAGAAGAGGTGTCATCTGAAATGCAGACTTAGTGACACAGCACACCAGCTAAGAGTTCAGAAAGAACCCTTGGACACCACCTTCTTCTTTCCTCTGTGGTACCACTAAGATTCCGTAGCATCTTTTCTTGGCCTCTGTGTCAACTCAAAGGAATCTGTCCTTTGAAAGGTTTGTATGCAGCTTAAAAAGACAGTTGCCTATTGGTTAGCCTTGTGTTCAGCACCTTAGAAGAAAACAGTTGGTAATGGTCATAAAGTTGATAAGGGTCATATGTATTAGAAAAGAGCCAGTGGACTTGGGAAATCATGTCAGTTTTCTCCAGTTCCCTGAGAGCAACTCACTCGTCTCTTGGTGTACAGAATAGTTGATGTCTAGCTGTGAAACTCTCGGTCGCTTGCTTCCAGCAGCCAGTAACAGGAGGGAATGACCCTGTGGTTGCCTGAAGATACTCCCCCTTTGGTGTTTGTTTACTAGGGACCAGTTGCCTAGTTCAACGTAGCAGAGATGTTAGAGAAGAAGAGCAGTTAAGGCCGTGGCATTACAGCGACCCTCGAAAATGAATAGGGAATTGACTTGAGAAGCCCACGGAGTGAGAGTTCTTTACTTCAGAGTTCCTAGCACATTGAAATGCAAAGCCCTGGGCTAGGGCAGCAATGACTGAACCTTAAGGTCCCCACTAGGGAAACCCATGAGATTTCTGAGATTCTGGTGCTGTGGCCTTCTGAGCTGTGGCTAGATTTCTAGTGTAAGAAAGGTTTTCAGGACTGCCTGCACCCAGTAAAAGGGACATAAGACACATACTGGGAAAACCCCAAGCTCCCATGTTCCTCCTTCAGGAAAGAACTTTCTGATCCAGGGTACCAGGATACACTCTGGAGATGCAGTTCTGTTTTAAGTGGGGCTTGTGGGTGGAGTTGGATTTGTTTATTGGACGGTCTGATTGTGTCTTCCTCCTCCCTGTTTGACCTGCCCACTTGCCATTGGGTCCCTGTTGTCCTGCCTTATAAAACTGTGTTTCAGGATTTCTTTTTTTTTTTTTTTAAGATTTATTTATTTATTATATATGAATACACTGTAGCTGTCTTCAGACACACCAGAAGAGGGTATCACATCTCATTACAGATGGTTGTGAGCCACCGTGTGGTTGCTGGAATTTGAACTCAGGACCTCCAGAAGAGCAGTCAGTGCTCTTAACCACTGAGCCATCTCTCCAGCCCGTTTCAGGATTTCTTAGAGTTTATATATACAGGCAAATGCATACCTATGTAGCCTTTCTTCTCTATTTGTGTACCAGAGATTGTCAGTTGATCTTGTAGATGTCGTCATATAAGCTTCTCCTTTTTTCTCTTTAAAGCTACAGTATCCCACTGTGAGAATGTGCATGCATTAATATTTTACCTGCACTGGGGCAGTTACTAACCTTTTACCTTGCCAAGCAACAGGCTGGAAGTTTTTGCACGGACTTGGAAGGCAGGCTGCCATTTGGCTTTGGACTGGCAGGGAAGGGCTGGGTCTGCAGAGCGGGTCAAGTCCTCCCCCATATGTGTGTGCTTATATCTAGATGGTCCATGTATTGAATACTCTATTTTCTCCCATTTTCTCTTTCAGGGACAATTCAAGCTTTCGAAATACAAAAATCACATTGTGAAAGCGCACAAGCTGGCAGTAATCCTTTTCTGTTTGTGTGTCTGTCTGAATTGGATGCGAGGCTCAGGCAGCTCTTCTGTCTGTTCACTGAAGGGGTGTACCTAAGCCACGTGCTCCCCTTCTGCACTCGTTCCTGGAACATGGACTCTGCTAGACACCTTCCAGCATTGCTGACCTTATAAGCGAGAAGAATGGGAATATGTGACTATGTAACAGACAAACACTTTAAGTGCAGTTCTGTGCGGGAGTGCAGCTGTCTTCTTGCTGTGTACTCTCCAGGTGCCTCTTGGCATCCTGCTGTGTGAAGGACTTGATGACTGACCACACCTCTGTGCCCTGTGCTGGGTCTGAGCTGAACGTTATCAGTATTATGAATGCTTGCACATCCAGGAACAGCCTCTGCATAGAGCTGAAGAGAACCAAAAGCCTCTTCCAGCTCTACTGTTAAGTTATTGTGTGTTCCTCTCCCCTAAGCCCACCACCACTTTGAACATGTGTTAAGATATGATGACAGCCTAGGATTCTGTGTCCTTTGCGCCTTACACCTCCAGTGGGACTCTTCTTAGGCACTGCAGCACTTAAGTCGTGATCCCGGGCAGCACAGGTTTGCTGAGGAAGCATCTGCCCTGTAAGACAAGCTGGAGAAGGATGCGGTTCAGTCAGAAGCCAGCTCATAGTGCAGGTCCCACGTGTGGGGTTGGGGCTGAGGGCAGTGACTGGAACCAGCCTCCCATGTGAGCAGGACTTGTGTGCTGGGCACGCTCTGTGGGGCATGTCTGTCATGGAGGAGGAAGCAATGGCTGTTTAGTGCCACATTAAAACTGTAGGTCCCACAGTGCTGAAATGAATAACTGAAGAAATGGCAGCCTTGCTGAATGCTTCATTTGATGGCTGTGTCTGTCAGCTGTGGTTGGAAAAGACTTTTGGTCCTTGACACCTGGATGTAGACAAATTGTCCAGATCCTTCAATGCCCAGAAGGCTTCTACAGGCATGTCTTAATCAGAGAGGCTGACCTTGGGAGCCTGAGGCCAGAGAGGTCAAAAGAGCACCCACGATCAAGGAAGAAATGGGCAGCTGCAGCAGCTTCAAGTGCTCTGTGCCGGGCTCCTGGGAGCCAAGATGGCAGTACCTTAAATTAAGGCCTCTGTTTAAAGCATATCCCTGAAGCCTGGGTGGGGTTCCTTGGCCACAGGTCTCAGGAACTCTAAAGGTAACAGCATCTCCTTGTATCCATCCTACTCTTCCAGCTTCCCAGCTCCTGCCCCTCCAGTCGCTGTGTCTGGGGATGCCTTGCCCTGAAAGAACAGTACAGGGCCAAGAGGGAAGGTGTTTCCGCTGCGGGTGAAGCCATCTGAGAAGAAAGTCCAACAGCAATCGAAGCTCCAGGAATCTGAAGAATGCATTCTGGGGTGGTTGTGAAGGGCTCAGCAACACCAGAGCATCATTGGCTGTCAAGGATGCGAAGGCTCCTCTGGAGGCTTGACTAAGCAGGAGGCCTCCACATTTGCCTATGCTCATGTCGCCTTGAAAATTCCAAAGAGCAGACATTTGGACTTGCCTTCCTTTGGGGCATCTCTCTGGTGTGTGTGTGTGTGTGTGTGTGTGTGTGTGTGTGTGTGTGTGTGTGTGT
>NW_021620672.1:2843431-2873556 GCF_004785775.1 Grammomys surdaster
TGTGTGTGTGTGTGTGTGTGTGTGTGTGTGTGTGTGTGTGTGTGTGTTTGTATACGTGTACAATGCGTTTATGAGTGAGGCCTATGTCAGGTTTAGTGGTCTAGTTAAATGTTTTGTTTGCCTTTTTAATCTCATTTGTTCAGATATTTGAATCTCTTGTGTTTTCTGGAGCTACTTGTCTTTCCCCATCCTCTTGGTCATAGTATTTGACAGTTGAGTTTTTTTTTTCCCCTCCATCCAAAGTGTGCTCATTAGAGGGGTTCTCACTGTCAGGCAGCAGCTTAACCCCAGTGTTCTTCCAGGTGCTCTGCCTAACAGCTTAAGGGGAAATTGAACACTCAGTTTGCCCAAACCACCCACTTTTTTTCAAACTAGTTGGAGAAGTCTCCATTTATTTTGACTCCACAGGCCTCTGGTAGGCCAAGATACCACATAGTTATGGTTGTGGTATCATCTGTTCTCCAAACAGGAGGTAGAGGCTGCCGGAGCCCGTGTGACCAGCACGATCGGTTGCTGCTAGACAAGGGGAGTGATGGGTGTCCCTCTGCCTTCATGGCCCACTCCTCTCAAGAGCCTTTCTCTTTGTTCTTTTGTTCACATTTGTGTATTTTCCCTGTGACACTGGCAATGGGGTACCTTTTCACCCAGAGAAAAACTTGTCAGTGCTCCTAAGAATGAATTTCCAGGGGGTTGCGGGAGGGGAAGGAACAGGGGCTGTGGCAGTGTGTGGCAGTGTTGCACTTTGAGGGGATTGTCTACTGCAGTAATAAATGGAAAGTATCAGCGAGAGAGCTGCCTCTGGACGTGTCAATACAAGGGAAGTGGGGACACTGGAGGGTGGGTGGTCCTTGCTCTGTCCTGGTCTCCATTTGCAGTGGGCTCCAGAACTTTGTAGGGAGGTACAAAAAGTGCTTGCAGCACTGACAGATTTAGTATGAAAATAGTCTCTATTGCTTTTTTTTTTCTTTTTGAGAGACAGTTCCATGTAGCCTAGTGTCATCAGACTCGTAGCATGGTAGAGGTTGACTTTGAACTTCTGAGTCTCCTGCCTCTATCTTCCAAATGCTGGATATAGAGGCATGTGCCATCGTTCCTGGCTGGTTTATGCAGTGCTGGAGATTGAACCCAGGGCTCGTGCGTGCTACTCAAGTATTCTTCCTTTTTTGTTGTTGTTGTTTTGTTTTTTTTTCGAGACAGAGTTTCTCAGTGTAGCCCTGGCTGTCCTGGAACTCAATCTGTAGACCAGGCTAGCCTCGAACTCTCAAACTCAGAAATCCACCTGCCTCTGCCTCCCAAGTGCTGGGATTAAAGGCGTGCGCCACCTCCGCCCGGCTCTCAACTTACATCTTTAACATTACAAAACTACTGCTAATTATCCTCAACTGGGGATAAGGAGAATTGGAGTGAAGACAGAAGGAAATTCAAAGAACCTGGGATATGATAGATCCCAACACTAACCTCATAAAAATTGGGTTGTTCACAAGTGGAGACTGGAAAGCCTGCATATATTCTCTGCAGAGCAGCGTTTCAGCTGACTTGTACAGTGCCAGAACAAGGGTTATAAATGCCCATGCAGCTGCTCGTGGAAAAGGCTTGGTAGAGAAGCAGCACCCTACAGGGAGGAGGGCTTTAGTTTCAGGAAATCTTCCTCAGCATTTGAACTGTCAAAATGAAGGCTGGTTGCCTGGCCCTGGGGGGACAGAAAGACAAAAGATCACTTATTGGGCATTTGCCAAGGAGGACCCAAGTGGCAGTCATAGGGTAGACCAGGTGGCTTTTTAAGCCTCATCCAGCTATGATGTCAGGGTTTTAGAATGGATGTTCACTTAGATGTTCAGTGATGTCTTAGGGTTTTACTGCTGTGAACAGACACCATGTCGAGGACAACTCTTACAAGGGCAACATTTAATTGGGGCTTGCTTACAGGTTCAGAAGTTCAGTCTATTATCAAGGCAGGACCATGGCAGCATCCAGGCAGGCATGATGCAGGAGATGCTGAGAGTTCTACATCTTCATCTGAAGGCTGCTAGCAAAATACTGGCTTCCAGGTACCTAGGATGAGGGTGTTAAAGCCCACACCCACAGTGACACACTCCAACAAGGCTACACTTTCTAATAGTGCCACTCCCTGTGCCGAGCATATATAAACTATCACAAGTGGTACCAGACAGATGTCATCAACTGGTGAATTGATTCCCAATAACCAAGCAGACTGGCAGTTTGGCAAAGAATATGCTAAACTTCAAGTTCTTGGTCCCCTGGGAAAATTGTTCAGTGTGTTTATAAAAGGATGGCTCTGTGGCCAGCCTTTCCTAACTGTGCCTGTCAGGGAGCTGTAGAAATGGGGTAGTTGTGTGTCTCCTTTTAGTCCAGCAGGAAGTCTTGAAGGCACAGGGCAACGGAGAGCGGAGAGCGGGATCAACTCTCAGGAGGTCCAGCACCTGTCACGCCCCCAAACCTTCCCTTCAGAGAGTCCAGACCTAGGGCTCACATTAATTGCTTACTCTGGCTAAACACAGGACTGCCCTTCTCTGGGAGCTTCCTGCTCTCTGCAAGCTTCCCTCACTCTGCAGCTCACCAAACTGGCCCAGAACCCAGAACCAGCATTCTACTCTTCTAAAGATTTGTCTCCCTTCTCTAAGTGGCTTTCCAGATTGATTGATTGATTGAGTGTCTTGCTGTATAACCTAGGCTATAGAACCTTGACTGTGTTTCAGCTTCCCAAGTACTGTGATTCCAGGTATGAACCACCAAGCCCAACTGCAGAATTTTGTGTTTTTTTTGGGTTTTTGATTTTAATTATTGTTTCTTTTATTTAAAAACAAAGCAAAACAAAACAGGATATGGTGGCACATGCTTGTAATCCCAGAGCTCAGAAGGCTGAGGCAGGAGGGTTGCAAATGCAAGGATAGCTTTGGCTACATAGTGAGACTGTTTTGAAGCAAAACAACAACAACAAAAATCCCCAAATTAGACAAACTGATAGATCCACAAAACGAGATATGATTCATCAGTAAAAAGAAAAATACTAACAGACCATAAAAAGACACTGTTGCTCGAACACCATTGCCACCCCATGACGCTCTGGAAAAGGACAAGCTGTGGAGATGGGAAGGAGATGAGTAGCTGCTGGAGACTGTCGGGGTGGGGATAGGAGGGGCGTTCTGTAGATGCGGCACGGTAGGTTCCTGCCAGTACACATTTGTCAACACATTGCAGAGTGCACACAAACAGCAAAACCTAATGAAAGCTAAGAACTGTCAGTAATGACACAAGCTCACGTTCTTCATGTCCAGCAGGCATGCATCCCTCAGCAGTGCTGAGTACACTGGGAGCTTGGGGCAGTGAAGAATCCAGAAGAACTGCGTTTCACTCTTACTTTATTTGTAAACGTTAACATGCCCCTTTGCAGAAAGCACAGGTAGGAAGGGGCAGTGTCTGTTACAGCCCAGGGTCTCTTACTCAGAGAAACGGCGAGAAATGGCTCTTCTCCCCCAACCTTCACCCCAGGGCTAAAATATTACATTTAAATACTTTATTGTCCATGTGTTTGCCAGTACAAGAGAATGTTTGCTTGTGTGAGGTGAGGACAACTTTTGGGAGTCAGTTGGTTCTCTGCATAGGTGCCAGGTACTTTTTGCCTGCCAAGCAAGCCCGATGGCCCAAAACATTTATTTTAACACACCTGAATTAAGTGTGAGAAAGTGAAGCAAATACAGACATAAAACATAGCAAAGGGGCAGCCTCTTCTAGGCTCAGTGGGTAAAAATGCCAGGCCTGACAGTTTGAGTTTGATTCTCAGAACCCACGAGGTGGAAGGAGAGGACCGGCGTATGTAAGTTGCCCTCTGACATCCATACGTGTTCTATAACATTAATTAATTAGTTCAGAAACTTCAAAATTACTCTTTAGTAGTTAGAGAGATGGCTCGGTGTTTAAGAGCACTGGTTGATCTTCCAGAAGACCAGGATTTGGTTCCCAACACCTACCTGGTGAGTCACAGCCATCTATAACTGTAGTTCCAGGGGATTTATTGGCTTCTTCTGTTTCCAAGGGTACCAGGCATGCACATGGTACACAGACAGACAGACAGACAGACCATGCATACATAAAAATTTTTAAATGTTTTAAATCAGCTTTTAAAAACAGTTTCATGTTTACCTAGTCAAGAAAATTCTTCACAGATGTGCTCAGCGGCCTGTCTTCCAGGTGAGTCTAGATTCCTGAAAATTGTTTTAACCATTACTATGACCAGATGGTAGTAAAATCATCGTAGGACCATCCGAGCTCTTCTATTTGTTGTCATGGCTCCAAGATGAATCCTTGCTGTGTGAACAAAGACAGAGCCATCAAAGGGTCAGATACTCTGTAACACAGATCCCCAATCCTGCGGCCACAGGTGGAAGGAAACACTTCAGGTGTGTGCTACAAAAATGTCCCCTTCCTTCACTGTGCTTGTCTCTTGAGCGGAGATTAGCTGTACCAATGGTGTTTAAAGCCGACACTAAGGTCTAGATAGCTTTGTACGCTTGCTAGGGCGTGGTAACAACGAGATCATTCTGCGGGCCCTGTCTGTGGCGGCTTGATTGGTCTTGTACTTTTAAAAACTATTGTGAGTACGATAGTGCAACTCTAATCCTAGCACTCACAAGGCAGAGGGCAGGTAGATCTCTGTGAGTTTGAGGCCAGCCAGGTCTACATATCACACTCCAGGCCAGCCAGAGCTACATAATAGACCCCATCTCAAAAACCAAACAACGTATTCATGGGCGTGCAGGTGTGTGGAGGCCAGAGGTCCTCGCTGTGTATCTTCCTCGGTTGCTCTCCACGTCATTAATTGACGGGGTTTCTTTGTAACCCTGGATGTCCTGGAACACTATGTAGATCAGGCTGTCCTTGAACTCTCCAAGATCCTCCTGCTTCAACCTTCCAGCTCCTGGGAGGAGAGAAGACCTTGGCAACAAGGGCCACTGGCAAGGAAAGCCCAACTGCAGTGTTCCCAGGAGTGGAGGAGTGTTCAAGTTCCCAGTGGCAGAGTCAGACTTCATTCAACTGCACAGAGATGGAGGACAGTTCCTGGTCCCACACCTTGAAAGTGAGGTGACCTTAGCCAAGAAGGAAAGGCTACTCCTGACCTATCCTGAAAGGCTTGAAAACAAGTCTTCAAAAGACTAGAGCAGTTTCCAAGTGAGGGGTCTGCTTGCCATAAAAGCCCTGATGCTCTTTAAAGGCACATGGCATGGTCCACCTGCCAAAAACATAAATTTCACAATGTTTGGTATCCAATAAAAATTCCTTGACTTAGGAGGAAGAAGCAGAGAATGCCTTAGTCTGAAGAACAGACACTATAAATAGGCTTATGAAGGACAAATATTCCAAATTTCCACTTTAAATGAGTTTCTAACAAACATTCCTTAGTGAAGATTGGAACTAAAATACCTCTTCTTGTCCCCTTGCTGTTGCCCCATTCCAGCTCCCACCTACCAGTGAGCTGTGGCTAGTGACCCCCGACAATGGATCAGCCCTACAGAGTGACCTTATCTTGTTTTTTAAAGATTTATTTTATTATTTATATGAGTATACTGTCACTGTCTTCAGACACACCAGAAGAGGGCATCAGATCCCATTACAGATGGTTGTGAGCCACCATGTGGTGGCTGGGATTTGAACTCAGGACCTCTGGAAGAGCAGTCAGTGCTCTTAACCACTGAGCCATCTCTCCAGCCCCAGAGCGACCTTATCTTACCACATCAGGCTCCTTTGCCATTTCCAGTGTCACCTCCTCAAAAGTCCTCCGTGGGTCCTGTTATATGTTCTTGCTGCTCTGTTTTTTTGCCTTGTTTCTTCTTCTTCTTCTTCTTCTTCTTCTTCTTCTTCTTCTTCTTCTTCTTCTTCTTCTTCTTCCTCCTCCTCCTCCTCCTCCTCCTCCTCCTCCTCCTCCTCCTCCTCCTCTTCTTCTTCTTGCCATTTATTGCAGTGGATGTTGAATTTGTGTAAGTCTAAAATTAGCTCCCTCAGAGAGTATAAACTGAGGCCTGGTGGTGTGCTCTTGAATCTCGGTGAGGAAGTAGCACCTGGTTCAGTCTTAGGTGAAGGAAGTATACAGCACACCAGCGGGAAGCTCTTTAGCTGCAGAACAGATCGCTCAGCAGCTGCTCTCCGCAGTCTCTCTTCAGGTCAGGAACTGTGGCGCAGAAGGTGTCGCCTTCGACGTGAGTCCTTTCCAGGGCACAAAATGCGAAGTGTAGCTGGTGCTCTTTAAAGTCCTTGGTCAAGACTGCGCCGCCCAGGTTGGTTTTGGTCCTGTCCCTACCGGGTGCGCGGTCATGCCCAGCTGCGTCCACTAGGGGGCAATCCAGAACCCCAGTTCCCGCAGGGGAGCGGGTTTGTTGTGTAGGCTCAGGCCTGCCTTCTAGAGAGAATGAAATACGAAATCTGGAAAGCCTGCGACTCTCCGGTGAGATGTGCGTTGCAATGGATCTTACCTGTCCAGGAAAAAGGCAGCTTCCTCACCTTAATCTTCTATGCGCCAAGCCGAGTCTCCTGGGGAAATGGGGGCAAGGTGCGGCCCTGGGCATCCATGCTGACCCTGTACTTTAAAGCAGGGGAGCTCCAGCCCTCTCCATTTTCACAGAAGCAGGCCCTATCAGAAACTTTCTCTTTTGCCCCTTGCTTTCTCTTTCCCTTGATCCTTTCCCTCCTGTCTGTCTGTCTCTGCGTGTCTCTGTCTCTCTCTCTCTGTCTGTGTGTGTCTCTGTCTCTCTGTGTGTCGTCCCCGGCCCCCCCCCCCCCCCCCCGTAAGGTAGGGTGTTTTTCCTGCTCCCTCTAACTCACGAAGTGGCAGAAGATGACTTTGAATTCTGGGTCATTCTGCTTCTACCTCCCAAGTGTTGAGATGGCAGGCGTATGCCACCACTCTGAAAGGTGCCTTTGCTAATTCAAAAATAACATTATTCAATCTTCTTTTGAGGTGTTAGGAGGCAAATCCAGGGCTTGAGTCACACGCTTAGCAAATGCTTTATTACAAACGACACTCCAGCACCCGGAGTTCTGTTTTGTTTGCTTATTTACATGAAAGTGAACAGTAGAGTAATTTTGCAATTACTTGGGGAAAAGAGAAAAAAACACCTTTGCTGATTGTAGAACAAGGAAAGTGATTAGAGGGGACCACAGAGCGACTAGAGAAGAAGCAGGAAGTACAATGACAATCAAACATCTCATCTATCATGATACTGGCAAATGGGTCGGTACATTGGTCGGACCTTTCCGACATGGGCATGACTGAACCTCTTCCATTAAAAATTAGAGATGATGATGATGACACTGGTGATGATGATGGGTTTTCAAGATATGGTTTCCATGTGGTGCCCTCGATGTCCAGGAACTCTATCTGTAGACCAGGCTGACCTTGAACTCAGAGATCAGCCTCCTGAGGTTATGGGTGGTTGTGGAACCCCATGTGGGTGCTGGAGGAGCAGCACACTTAGCCTCTCTACCCCCCCACACACACCCATTATATTTTTAAATTGCAAGTGTCCATTCGGGCAGCACATTCTGGTTTGATTTTTATTTGACACTGAACCTAAGGCTAAAAATGTGCTCTACCACTAAGCTAAACCATCAGCCTCTGTTAGCACGTGTGATGAACGGTGCTGAGAGTAAGTAAAATATACATTTTGTGACAGGATAATGCAGGCTCACCTCAACCCCAAAACCTTTACCTCGGTTTCCCAAGTGTTGAGATTATGGGCCCAACCAGCATAAAGTTTGACTTTTCTCCTTTGTTAGATTGCTTTTCAGTGCCCAAGTGTGCCAGGCACTGTGTGTGACGGCAATCAGGGATCTGATTAAAGTCCTCCAAGAGTTTTCCCAGGAGGAGGGGCAGATGTGACACTCAGGGAAGGTGAGGGAGTAAGTCTTGGGCTTCTTTCTCCTTCCACATTCCACTACTGACCACCCCTCACTGCTAGGCCTTCATGCGTCCTTATCACTCCTAAGATGGAAGTGCTCTCACTGTGTGTGGAGGCCCGAGGCTAGTGGTCATTTCCAACAGGGGCTGGACATAACTTACAGCAAATGTTCACCTTTAGGTGTCTTCCTGCAGTTCTTCAGCAGGGACACAACTCAGGTAAGCCCTGCAGCAGATGGGTCATGGATCTGCCTCTCGAAGGACGGACTTCATGCAGAACTGAGGACTCCTGTCTTTGATACAGCGTGGTCATTGTGATGGCACACATGTCATCCACTCACCTGTCAGTGGGATGAGAGACTAGGGCCCAAAACACTGAGTGCCTCTCTTAACCCTCACACAGAGTAAAAACCCCAGCGATGGATGGAGTATGGCTGAGCCATCCACTCCACACCGGGAGAGGTTGGCGTGCTAAGGAGTTAGTTCTGAGTCTCAAATTTGGGGCATCAAAAAATAACAAGGGCCGCCAGGCGGTGGTGGGGCATGCCTTTAATCCCAGCACTTGGGAGGCAGAGGCAGGCGGATTTCTGAGTTCGAGGCCAGCCTGGTCTACAGAGTGAGTTCCAGGACAGCCAGGGCTACACAGAGAAACCCTGTCTCAAACAAACAAACAAACAAACAAAAAACCAAAAAACAAAACAAAACAAAAAAAAAAAAAAAACAAGGGGCACCATTTGCCATGTTTAGTCTTTGAAAAAAGATCTCATGTTACCCAGGCTGGCCCCAAACTCACTGCGTGGTCAAAGATGACCTTGAACTTCTGACCTTTCTACTTCCCAGGTGTTAGACGTACAGGCATGCGCCGTGCCATCATGCTTAGACCTCAGTGCTAGGACTTCTTGTGTGGAGACAGTCTACCAAATGAGCTACATCCGCAACGTATGTATGTACACTATGTATATAAAAACGGGGCGTGGTAGCACACACTTTTAATCCCAGCACTTGGGAAGCAGAGGCAGGATCTCTGAATTCCAGGACAGCCTGGTCTACATAGTGAGTTCCAGGACAGCCAGGGACACATGGCTTATTTTTCTTCTTCACTTCCTTCTAGGACTGGAAGTTTATAGAGTTGTGGATTGGGTGCAGTATTATGCAGCGGTTTTTATATCTACATATAATTGTTTTTTAATATGTGTGGGTTTTTGGTTTTATTTTTTTCATATAGACTCATTATAAAAAGAGTCTGTAGGTGTCACCAGAGACCACCAAAAGCCAGGGAGCAGGTGGGCCAAGACCCTTACACTGTTGGCTTGTTCCTAAGAAGTCACCAGCTGCTTGCAGGGTCCTGCTGTTAAGCCCCACCCAGCCCCAGCAGGCAGAGAGGCTGGGTGCTCAGCAGGCAGAGGAAATTGAGGGAGCCTGGATGGCACCAGCGGCAACCTGCTCCTGCCTGCTGAGTGTTCAGGGAACTCAGTGTCAAGGCTGGAAAGGTGGCACATGCTACTCTTACAGAGGATCTAGATTTGGTTCCCAACATCCACATGGCAGCTCACGCACATCTGTAACTCAGTTCTAGGGGATCTGACACATTCTTTTGGCCTCCTCAGGCACTAGACACATACATGGTACACAGACATATGTGCAGGTAAAACACTCAAACATATCAATTAAAAGTAAATAAACCTAAAGGAAGAGGAGGAGGGGGAAGAGATGGCAAAGAGAAATTTCCAAGGAGGACATCCTGAGAAGATATCGCTAATGGATCTTTCCTAAGCCTGAGGAAGTCCACAGCTCAATGCTTTACTCCCCTTGGATTTGAGAGGGGCTGTGCACCCCACACCTTACTCATGCCACCTAGAGAATGAGGAGTCATGGTTCAAGCCCAGCCTCAGGTGTGGGCCCCGAAGGCAGGTAGAGAACTTGGAGAAGGGTGGACTACTCACCCATGGACACAGCTCCCTCAGCATCCCCCAACTCAGTAGAGCATTTCCTCTCAACCTCAGGGCTAAAGCTGACATCCCCTTAGGTGCAGACTGTTCTAGCCACCGAAACACTGCCAACAGGAAGCCGTTGCTGACGTTCAAGAGCTAGAGCAGGTGAGAGCCTGCATGGGCTGGGACCCTTCTGTCAGGTTGTTCCCCACAGCAGTCAGCGGGACGAGCTGTCTGAGACCTCCTCGGTGCTGTATTCCCCCAGGCTAGTATTGGTTCCTCAATCCAGCATCTCTTCCAGAAGAGAGCCAGTGGGTCTATTTGATACCAGCCTGCTGGTAACCTTTCCCATCTCTTTACCTGCCTGGTCCAATCAAAATGTGGGCACAGTGGCACCAGCTGGTAGCACCAACATAGAGTCTATATAATCTCAGCTTGGTTCTATTGAGGCTTCTGAGAAACACAGTCAGCTGGCCTTGGGGCACCCATGCCCCTAGCTTCTCCCTCTTTGAGCTTTTTATTAACATGGAAACAAGCACAAGCCTCAGAAGTTGCTAAGAATAAATTCAAAGGGAGGCTGTAGGCTAGAAGCAAATGCACACAATACATGTCTGCCAATGATTTGTGCCCAGAATACATAAGGAACTTTCACATCTCAGTAAGAGACCATCTAGCCAAAGTGGGCCCAAAGACGAGAACAAACATGGTACCAGAGAAGATGCATGGAGGGCTAACAGAAACATGAAACATTGGTATAGAGAGTGAGTTCCAGGACAGCCAGGGCTATACAGAGAAACCCTCTCTCGAAGAAAAAAAAAAAAAAAGAAAGAAACATGAAGCATTAACCAGCATATCACTGGTCACTGGAGAAATGCTATTTAAAAGCACGGTGAGGCTGGGGATAAAGTACTCACCAGTACTCAGTTGGTAAAGTACTCACCTAGTGAGTACTGAACAAAGCCCTGGCTTTGATTCCCCGGCACCACATAAACTGGCCGAGGATGACATACCTGTAATCCTAGCACTTGAGAGGTAGAGACAAGAGGATCAGAAATCCAAGGTCATCTTCAGCTATATGGTGAATTCAAGGCCTGCCTGTGTTAGCAGAGACCTTAACAGAGATGGATGGATGGATGGATAGATAGATAGATAGATAGATAGATAGATAGATAGATAGATAAGGCTATAAGAAGAAATCCCCATGTCTGGAGACATAGAAGGAAAATGGAGAATTTGAGGCCAGCTTGGGTTAGTTACATAGCAAGATGCTACCAGAAAAAGCAGTGCTGCCTTCAGCAGCTCCTGTACCAAAATTGGAACAACACAGAGATTAGCATGGTCCCTGTGGACAGATGATGGGAAAATTTATGAAGCAGTCCATATTTTTAAAAGGAAAAAAAAAAGCTAGGGTTAGGGCTAAGCTCACATACCTTGTATTAAAGTCCTAGGTTTGCTCCCCAACACTTACTAAACAAGCACAGGGAGACCATGGACCCCTATGCCACGAACCACTTTGAACAGCTACAAACCTCTGGAAGTTTCATAAATGGGTAATTGGAACTGTTTTCAAAATCGAGGCATAATATTGAAAACATTTGCTATATTACTCCAGTAACTAACAGAACTTACGCAGAAAAGTCACAAACACCAGTCCTCACAGCAGCTTACTAGTAACAGGCCAGACTAAACACAGCTCCTGTGTTCACCATGAACGATGAGAAGCTGCTACTCAGGAACTGGAAGGAACCAAGCCGGACCATGTCTGCTGGGACTCTTCCTAGACAGAAGGATGGGAGGCCCATTCTTGGGAAGCTGTCAGCTCAAGGGTCTTTATGACCTCTGAGGCCTGTCCTGGTCCCCTCCTTTGTAGAAGCTCTATCCTTGTGGCCTAGCAGATTCTCCCTCCCTCCCTCCCTCTTTCTCCTCCAACCCTGTTTGTGGAGGGGGAGCGGGGCGGGGGAGGGGGGGCGGGGGAGAACACAAGAGGCCAGAGACATTGGATTCCAGAACTGGAGTTACAGGCAGTTGTGTGTTGCCTAACTTAGGTGACGAGAAGCAAACACATAACCTCTGCAGGAGCAGCGAGCACCCTTAGCTACTAAACCATCTCTATTCCTTCCTCTGTTGTCTTAATTATTCAAAATAAACGTAAGCAATACAGCTGAGTGCTTCCGGGCAAGCTACAGGAAGCACTTAGGTCTATCCTAAGACAGTGACCCAGTCTTCGTTCTACCCTCCTCACCCATAGGCAGTGATAGAAGTGGGTGTTGTACCACACACATGCATTGTTACAAATGCATTAGCTCCAACACCATGTGCAGCTTCTAACAGATGCACATCCAGGCCAAGGCTGGCGTCCCATGTGTCCTCCACAGGGCGTCTTCTGCTCTAGCCCTTGTGGGTGTTTGTTGGGGTGTGTGTGTGTGTGTGTGTGTGTGTGTGTGTGTGTGTGTTTGAGATAATCTCACATAGACACAGCCTGGGCCACGGCAGGCTTAGGCTTTGTGTTTAAATAGATTGAGGCTCCTGCTGCAGCTTGCCTGTGCCCGTCTGCCCATGCTCAGGCCTGTTTGTCTAGATTTGGCCCTGGGTGGTGCGTGCTGTCAGGCATACAGTGGATTTTTTTTTTCCCTGAGAAGAGGTTGTGGGGCTGCATTCTCTGGTAGACTATATGTCCCGAGTCTTTGAAGCAACGCTTTGAGGAATGACACAGTTTCTTTTAGTAGCAGAGTCACTCTCTTTTAATAAACTTTTATGGAGGCCCGGCAGCATTGTACCAGGCATTTGCTGTGGCTTCATAAACACACACATACACAGAAACACACACAAATACATAAAAACACACACAAATACACACAAACACACACAAATACATACAAATATACACAAACACACACACAAATACAGAAACACACACAAATACAGAAACACACACAAATATACATATCCAACATACACAAATACAAACACACACATGCACACACACACAAACGCACACACACATGTACACAGGCACTCATGCACTCAGAACCCTGTAGTGAATCCCCTTCTAGGCAGCCAACAGGAGGAAGATGCTCTGTGGACAGATAGGTGCCTGAATCAACAAAACACAGGCTGCTTACACAGTGGCATTATCACCAGCCTTGGAAAGAAAGGAGTCCTGACACAGGCGACAACAGGAAGAACCATGATGATCTCAGCTCAGAGAAACCAGCCAGACACTCAGCAGGTGCTGTTCCAGTCTACCTGTGTGAGGAGCCTAGATGAGCCAAATTCCTAGAGACCACAAGGAAAATCAGTTGCTGGAGGCTGGGGAGGAGGACAAGGAGTTGCTGGTTTCAAAGGAGCTTTTGTTGTTGTCGAAAGAGTCTCGTGGAGCCTTGGCTGCCTTCAAACAAGCTACATATGCTAGAATAATCTTAAACTCCTGGTCCTCCTCTCTCAGCCTCCCAAGCGCTGGGGTTATAGGCGTGAGGCACAATGACTGGTGTGTCAGACGGTCTAGACGGCAACATTATCACAGTAAAAACACATGGAAGCTCATACCTGTCATCTCAGCCCTCAGACGGCCGAGGCGTGAGGATCACAAGTTTAAGATCATCCTGGGCTGCATTATAAGAGTCTGTATTTTAAAAGGAAGGAAGGAGGGAGAAAAAAAGGAAAGGAGGGAGGAAGAAGAAGAAGAGGAGGAAGAGGAAGAAGAGAGATAACATTGCTAGGCTCTCAAACACCCCATCTTATGCCTGCTTCCAGGCACGGCTCTCAACACGCACCATCCCCAACACATCTCTTCTAACATGTTAACATGTCTCTCTTGGTGTGAATTCTATACAAACATTCAGGATGCCTTTCTGGGCTCTTTTCTATATGCTTTCCTTACCTTGATGTGACGTTTGTAAGAACTCTTCATGTGTTCGTTTTCAATGAACTACTCCGATGCTGTAGAGAGTTACACTGTGAGTTTTACCAATTACAGACATGTGGATTGTTTCCAGTTTGGTCTTCTGTGAGTGAAGCTACAGTGAGAGTCACATGCCTGCCATGCGTGTGCATGATTAAAAGGGGCCAGCAGTGCTCCTAACTACCAAACACCTCTCTAGCCCCATCTAAATTTATTTTGGGGGGAGGGGGGTTTTGAGATGGGGTTTCTCTGTATAGCCCTGGCTATCCTGGAACTCACTCTGTAGACCAGGCTGGCCTTGAACTCAGAAATCCACCTGCCTCCCAAGTGCTGGGATTAAAGGTATGCACCACCACTGCATATATATATCTCCCCCGTCTAAGTATTTTTAAAAATCTCTTCTCCTCTCCTTGGGAATTTATGTGAAATTCTTCAAATATGTATGCAGCACTGCCCTTCCCAACACCATCTAGTCCTTTGAGGGTGGGGCAATATGAACTCCTCCTGCCTCAATGAGCCAGGTCACCTCCTCGAATCTCTTTCACACTGGGGTTTACATCCTCAGCCCTCCTGCTCCTCACCTTGGAGCAGAATCCCACTCATTCTTGACTTCCCAGGGACTTCAGTTTGCAAAGAGCAGGTCAGCTCAGCCCTCAGCCTCCACAGTTTCCTGAGCCAATTCCCGCAGGGATCTCTTCTTAGGCATCCCTGTGCATCCGGTGTTCTGTTCCTCTAAAGTAGACCACCACAATACCACATGAAGCTGCCATGGAAAAGAGCTTGACAGTGCCTAAGAAGGAACATGGTATCACCTAGCAACCCATATGGATCCAGGAGAAACAAAACCAAAAACCCACATGGAGACGGAACATGAATTTCCTCAGAAGCTCAGAAGCATGACTCTTTGTATTGAGAAGGTGGAAGTAAACACGATGCCTACCAAGTAGTAAATGATGGTACATCCATCCAATGGAATAGTATTCTGCCACGAAAAAGAAACAGAGGAAATACTGATGTATACCACTACCTAGGTGAACTGTCTCCACCCTAGACGCAGTGCAACCTGGGAGAATGGAGCCAGTAGGTGAGGTAGACTAAAGTCTCATTCAATAGCCAGCTTTCTGCAGAACATCAGACAATTTACTCTTGGGGTTAAAAAGAATCACATGAGTAAAGTGTTCAGTCACAAGGACAATCTGCCCGTGGCAAAAATCAAGTTTTTCCATAGAGGCATATAAATACTCGATTGAATAACGGTAGCAAGCAATAATGAGTGATCTGAAGTAAACTCACTACTATCCCTACACCCAGTAGGAGCACAAAACACATTCCAAGAACAATCTCAAGTTTTGAAGAAACCGAGGTCACAAAACACATGTCTTGTTGGTGTTTTCTGACAGTGAACCTTGGAAACACAGGTCCATATGTGGCATAAATCTTTTTGAATGAAGTACTTAGACCAACCACGTCTGTGGAGCTAAAATACAGAATGACTATTGCCAGGGAGCTAGAGTGTTGGGATGTGAAATGGCTTCCTAAGACTTGCAGGTATTTTTCTGGATGACGACTACGTTTTAAAACCACAAGGAAGTGGTGGTTGCTCAGTGGCGTGGATGCACAGATGCCATGAAACCACACATCACTCAAAAGACAGGAAGGAAGGAAGGAAGGAAGGAAGGAAGGAAGGAAGGAAGGAAGGAAGGAAGGAAGGAAACAATGAAACAGAAAAAGGCACATAGAAGTGGCACACACCTGTAAGCCCTGCACTTGGGGGATTGAGGCAGGAGGGTCATCCTCAACTACATAGGAAATTCTTGGCCATCCTGGGCTACATGAGACACTGTTTTTAAAAGAAGAAAAAGAAAAAGAGAGGTGAGAAAAGAAGGAAAGAAGGAAGGAAGGAAAGACGGTGAGGAGGGAGGGGCTGGAGTTAGTGCCCTGGTAAAGTACTTGCCTAGCATTTCTGAAGCCCTAGCCTGACTCACAAAGAAAGAAAGGCTGCTCCTGGATGCATGTGGTGTGTTAGTCATCTTTCCATCAATGAAACAATTTGTGAGGTAGCGGCCATGCTCCGCTGGCCCCATTGTTTTAGGGTCTGTGGCAACTCAAAGCAGGAATGCTCCTAGCAGCCAGGAAGCGAAGAGAGAATAGGGAGCGTGGCTCCTAACCACGCTCCCTTTAGGGCATACAGCCTCTCTGACGCAAGTCCTCCATTCCGTCACACTGGCCCCTGGTGACTTGGTCTTTAATGTACTCTTTCAAGCCACTGATTTAAGAGGGTTTCTGGATTTTGTTTGTTTTTGAGAGTTTCCTGTTCAGGCCTGAACTCACTGCACTGCCTAGGATGATCTTGACAAACTCCTGAGCCTCCCTGTTTATACTGGAGAATACATAAACCCCAGGACTATGTGCTTGCTAGGCAAGCACTCTGTCTACTGATCTCTGCCACCCTTCTAATTGTTTATTGTATTACTGTTCATAATAAGGCAAGAAAGCCACCAGGCATGGTGTCTCCGACCCCTGACCCCAGTGCATATGTGGGAAGGTCTTGAGTCTGAGACCAAATAAGACTATGTCTCAAAAAACCAGAACAAAACAAAGCCTGTCTGTTTACCCTCATTGGTCGTGAGGCTAGTTTTCCTAACCATGCGGGTGATGAGACTATTTGGGGAGGGTGTCAGCACATGCTCCAAATTTCTTTCAACACTGTACTGGTCCACCAAAAAGAATGTAAGAATTACTGGATTGCTGGGTGGTGGTGGTGCATGTCTTTAATTCCAACGCTAGAGAGGCAAAGGCAAGAGGATCTCTGTGAGTTCACGGTCACCCTGGTCTACATAGTGAGTTCCAGGACGGCCAGTGAGACCCTCTACCTAGTGAGACCCTGTCTCAAAAACAAAAAACAAACAAACAAACAAAAAACGGGCAGTGGTGGCGCATACCTTTAATCCCAGCACTTGGGAGGCAGAGGCAAGCGGATTTCTGAGTTCAAGGCCAGCCTGGTCTACAGAGTGAGTTTCAGGACAGCCAGGGCTATACAGAGAAACCCTGTCTCAAAAAAAAAAAAAAAATCAATCAATAAGTAAAAAAAACAAAAAAAAAAACAATAAATAAATAAATTACTGGTCAATAAAAGAAAAAGAATTGTTGGGGATCAGGATTGGTAAAAATAGCTCAGCAATTAAGAGTTCACTTCTAGGAACCCAAGTTTATATCCCAGTACCCATGCTGGGCAGCTCACAACCACCTGTACCCCCACCTCCAGGGAATGCCGTGCCCTCTTCTGGGCTCCACAGAGACTCTTCACACTTGTGAATAGCCCCACATGGACATACATACATATAAATAAAAATAAATCTTAAAAAAAAAAAGAATTTTCGAGATTCAAACTGGCTTTGGGAAACTTCTGGTAGTGTTTCTGCCTGTCCCACTAGTCTGCCTCTCCGTCCTCCTATAGGACCATCTCCCACCCGGAGACCCTGTTCCTCCTGTAAAGCTGCATGTTAGAGCATCAGAGATATATGTTCTCTAGGAATGGGCAGCTTAGAAATCAAAGCTGTAATAAATGGATTTAGGCAAGAAATTCTGAAAGAACAAACCAAACCATTTCCAGACCCTACCTTAAAAAACAAACAAACAAACAAACAAACCAGACAGGATTGGGATATACCTCGACAGTGGAGAATCTGGCTAACAGAGGCTCTAGGTTAAATTCTGCACCTCAAGTCTCACAAAACACACACGAATAGAAAACATTAAAACAAATATAAGAGAAGCAGAATTTCGGAGAGGAGGCAGGTTTGAGCTGTATAAAATTTCCGAAGTCTGCGTGATGGTGCCCCACCCCTGGTCCCTGCCTTTAATCCCAGCACTTGGGAGGCAGAGGCAGGCAAATCTCTGAGTTTGAAGCCAGTCTGGTCTACAGAGGGAGTTGAGAGACCATACAGAGAAACCTGTCTTGAAAAAAAATAAATAAACGGGGGGGGGGGAGGGGAACTCAATAAAGTCCCGAGAGCCCTTTTAATTGGGCACGGGAGCAGAAACTGGGCTTCCCTGTAACTTTGGAGTAAGCATAGAAGCTGCAAAGACGAAGGGTTTCCAAACACAACAGACAAGGTGAAATTCTCTGGTGTCTCCAAATCACCTTCCCTGGAGCGGGTTTTAAAAAGCCCAAGGGCTGGCTGCTCTTCAGCATGGCAGGAATGTGTGGGCCCTGAGACTCCTCATCTCCAGCTTGGTTTAGCACTTACAGGAGCACAGAGAGCCCTGGGCTGGAGCTAATCCCCCACTTATGCCGGCGGGGGCGCGCCCGGCCCCCCCACCCCCTCCCGCTTGTCCGCAGTAGGGGTCCTGTAGCGGACGTCTGCGGAGTACTAATTCCCTTGTGCTCCATCGCACTCCACCCTCAAAGGCCTTGGCATTATCTCTGTTGGGCAAATGAGGAACAAGTTAAAAGAGTGTATTCTTAAAAGTATGTATTCAAGGGCACGTAGCCACGAAGTGACAAGGGCTGAATTTATAGAGTGCCTCTCCTTCTCATGTGGCCATGGCAGAGAATTCAAGGGAGCCAGGGGGAGACGGGAGAGCGGAGAGAGATTACAGGAATCCCACACTAGTTGGTTTTGTTGTCGATGTAGTTGTTTGCAGTACTGAGATTTGAACCCAGAGCTTGGCACATGCTAGACTCATACTTTACAACCGAACAATATCCTCAGCCTTTGTTACTAAGTTTTGAGGCAAAGTCTTACTCTATAGCTCAGGCTGGATCCTAAAACAGCCTTGACCTTGTAGGATTCCTCCTCATTCATCCTCCTAAATTTTGGAATTAAAGACATAAATGACCACGCTATGCTAAGGCTTTCTTATTTTTAGAACTCAACGTGGAACTTGACTTGTACTTTCTATAAAGCTGACAGAATTTGGGGGGTTAAACGAAGTGTGTTATCCCCAAACTTCTGTTAGAAACGCTCGGGCATGTCCCTAGAACCACAGAAACCTTTCAACTTTGGACTAGTGCACTCTGAAGGGAGGAGCAGCCTCACCCTCTCTTATGAGCTTCCTGCAGCCAAGGCCCCAGACTTCAATAGCACAGAATGCCTGGGTCAGCGACGCTTACAGCAGCCACAGAACGCTGGGTCGGATGTGGGCGGGTTCGCGCACCGCACACCGCTGGAGTGACAGGGTCAGAGGACACAGGGCAGCGAGCTGGGCGGCACTAACTCATTCCCAGTGTGGAGCAGCAGAGGGAGCAATCGGAGCAGCAGCTACTCTAGATCCTGGACTAGAATATTCCATGGTGTAGAGCTGCGTTCCCAAGCCTAACACCACGTCCCGCAGAGCTGTGGATCCCTGGGAATTGGCTAGTGTCGACTGAACCAGTCCTCATTGTAAAATACGTTCTAATCCCCCCACCCCCAACTTGTTGCTGGGACTCAAACCCAGAGCCTCCACCTCTACCACCGAACTGCTTTTTGTTTTTGTTTTTGTTTTTATTTTGTTTTTTGGTTTTTCGAGACAGGGTTTCTCTTTGTAGCCCTGGCTACCCTGGAACTCACTCTGTAGACCAGGCTGGCCTCGAACTCAGAAATCCTCCTGCCTTTCAAGACTGTGTATGCCTGGCTGTCCTAGAACTCATTCTGTAAAACAGAAGAGATCCATTTGCCTTTGCCTCATCCTGAGTGCTGGGCTTAGAGGTGTGCATCACCCCCGGTCCATGTTTTCCTTTGATATCATCCCAGAGGTTCTTGGCTATCTAACTCACAGACAGAGTCTGTCACCCAGGTGACCTAGGTCCGTTCTATGCAATAGGCAGCATTCTTGGTATGTCCTGCGATCCCTGGGCTCTGGCCTGTCCCCCAAATCACAGCTGTGGGTGACCAGAGCCTAGAGGTCACAAGAGGATGTCCATCTCTGGGGATTGGAACCTGCTAATGTGGCCTGGGAGATCTGAGACATAGAACCCCTAAACTTTTGCTTCCACATTTGGATATGGGATTTTCAGGGGATTCTGCCATAGCTGTACCAGCTCTGGGCTATAAAATGATTTTTTTTTTTTTTGGTTTTTCGAGACAGGGTTTCTCTGTGTAGCCCTGGCTGTCCTGGAACTCACTCTGTAGACCAGGCTGGCCTCAAACTCAGAAATCCGCCTGTCTCTGCCTCCCAAGTGCTGGGATTAAAGGCGTACACCACCACCACCCAGCAAAATGAATTATTTTTAATCTAAGTGTAAGTAGAAGATTAATCCGACAGCTGTATTTCCTTAACCCTTGCTAGTCCCCAATAACCACATAAGGAAAACAAGATTTATTTCAAGCTGCACCTCAATAGCTGGGTAGTTAAATGATTATATTAACCCTTAAGCTATCTGGCTACCTCCCAGCCATAATCCCAAATACTTGCATATAATTACTGAACTGGTTCTTTTGGCTTCAGATGTTTTTTCTCATGGTGTCTTCTTGGATCCTCTCCTCATGGTTTATCTTCCATTCTCATGGGAGATCTGAAGCTAACTCTCACTCTCTCTCTCTCTCTCTCTCTCTCTCTCTCTCTCCTCTCTCTCTGTCTCTGTCTCTCTCTCTCTCCCTCCCTCCCTTCCTCTCTCCCTCCCTCCCTCCCTCCCTCCCTCCCTCCCTCTCCTCCTCCTCCTCCTTCTCCTCTTCTTCCTCTTCCTCCTCTGACTAGTGGAAGCTTCTGCCCTATCCTCTCTTCTGCCCAGCCATCAGGAGATCAGCATTTATTGACAAGGCAGAAAATAAATGGTAAGGACTATTTACACAAACTTAAGACAGGAAATTCTTGGTATAAGCATTACAATGCCGTGTCCGGATTGAAACCAGATATGAAGGCGAAGAAATCAGAACTTGAATAACACAAGGGAGAAATTTACACAGTGCACAAAAAAAAAATTCTACTTACACTGGACAGCAGGAGCTGGGCCAGGAGCATCACAGGTGCAGGTCTGGTTAGCCAGTAGTGACAGGATGCAAGCACAGGGGAACAGTGTGCTGGCAGCGAAGGAGAGGATTTGATGCTCACTTCGAAGGACTGGTGGTGTGCGCTCACAGCTGTTAGGCCCCCTCACTTCCTGCTGCTCATTACTTAAATGTCACCTCCAAGGTGCCACAGAATTTTTCTTGTCCTTTATTTTATTTTTATTTAAAATTATTATTATTATTATTGAAGAATGTTATGACTGTGTGAATGTACTTGGCTGGGGGAAGGGTACCTGAGGAGACCTGAAGGTGTCAGGTTCCCTGGGGTCACAGGCAGTTGTGAGCTACCCTGAGGGTGCTGGGGACCCAACAGAGGACCTCTGCAAGAGCAGCCAGCACTCCTCACCACGGAGCCGTCCCTCCAGCCCCACCACTTCTCTTAGCATATACTAATTGTCATGAAATAGATTTTGGATTTGAGGTTTCTACACGGAGCTCTGCCCAAAGCACAGATGTGTAGGCAAAATAAATGTTGTCTGAAGCCACTGAGTTTGGGGATGGCTTGTCACACAGAAATGGAACTGGACCAGAAGCCTGGGACTTAAAACAAGATTTACACTGGGCTTGGCGGTGCGGGCCTATAATCACAGTGCTCATGAGGTAGAGGCAGGAGGATGAGGACTTCAAGGCTATCCTTGGCTACACAGAAGATAGAGACTACTAAGAGACCGTGTCTAAAAAATGAAAGAGAGAGAGAGAGAGAGAGAGAGAGAGAGAGAAATAAGAAACATAATTATCAGATTTTCCCTATGAAAGGGAGACATTCCTTACCCATTCGTGAGTATTCGTGAAACAGACGTGATCATGGGTGTTATAACTAAGACACAACTGTTCTAGGCAAAAGCTTCCACTTTCCCATAATCCTTTGTGGTCAACATGACATTTCTATTTCTTAGATTAATTTCTATCCATCTGTGTATGTGCATGTGCGCGCACACACACATACACATGTATATATGAACGTGTATATGATGCCCACAAAAGCCAGAAGACAATGTTGGATCCCCTGGAACTGGAGTTATATACAGGTGGGTATGAGTGGGTGCTGGGAACTGAACTAGGGACACCAGGAAGAGCAGCTAGTGCGTTAAATTACTAAGCCATCTTTACAGCTTTGCCTAATAGCTTAAAAAAAAACTTTTTATTGATTCTTGACCTAATAGCTTTTTTTTTTTTTTTTTTTTTTTTTTTTTTTTTTTTTTTTTTTTTTTGTTTTTTGAGACAGGGTTTCTCTGTGCAGTCCTGGCTGTCCTGGAACTCACTCTGTAGACCAGGCTGGCCTCGAACTCAGAAATCCGCCTGCCTCTGCCTCCCAAGAGCTGGGATTAAAGGTGTGCGCCACCACCGCCCGGCTGACCTAATAGCTTTTAAATCATGCCGTTGTACACTTTGATTTGATTCCAGCACTCAGGAGGCAGAGGCAGACAGCCCTCTGTGAGTTTGAGCCCAGCCTGGTCTACGTAGTGAGTTAAAGAACTACAAAAAAATTATTTTGTGTATGCATGTATGTGGGTGTGTGCTTGCCGTGGTGAGCATGCGTGAGAGTCAGAGAACACCTCTCTGAAATCAGTTCTCCCCTTCCACAAGGTGGGTCCCAAAGATGGAACTCAGCTGAGATCAAAACATTCTATCCTGCGGGAGAGTGAGAGCTCCGTATTCCAGGAGGTGAAAACAACAAACGAGCTTCAAGAAGTCCCTGAAACTGACTAGATTCACTAGGCCTCTTCCTGCCGGAGTAAACAGAACTCAGCTACAAAGTCTCTCAGATGAACCTAAGCACCAAGACTCAGACAAACTGAGCTGCAAAGGAGACTCTCAGAGGAGAAGAGCTGCAGAGGGGACTCAGACCAGACCACTGCCTGGAAGCATCAGGAACCAGCTTGGAAAGGATACTACCTAACCTGTTGAGCCCCTGCCAGCTGCTCAGCTTACTCCAGGTTCCCAGCTTTTGTGAGCTGTCATTCACACTGGGGTGGGCTTTAGTGGTGCAGCTGTCTTTGAGTCATTTCTGTTCCTGTAAGTTACCTCAGTAAAATTCGTTGGTTTGCCAAGTTGGACTTTGGTGATACCTGGTCTGTTGCGGGTTCCCTATCTAGGAAGAGTAAATGAATGTGTTTTGTCTTCTTAGGAAAAGTTTTGTCACACATCGTACTTTTACCTACCAGCACTTCTGGTAGGTAAAATACACACACACACACCAACCTGAAACATGAACCCAGGTTTTTGAAGGTCTGCTACTGAGCTTCACCCCTCATGGTTACTCCCTCCCCTTGTAACTGTTTTGTTTGATGTTTGGTCTTTGAAGCAGAGAGTCTTACCATGTAAATACAGTCCAAGCTGCTAGAGTCCAAGTCCTGCCTCAGCCTTCCAAGTGGAATCACAGGTCATATGAGCCACCATGCCCACCAAAAGCACATTTATTTTAATAACTTTTTTTTTTAATCACTTTTAGAAAGAAAGTTGTGTTTTACTTTGTATGTGCCAGGGATTGAACTCAGGGCCTCTTTTATGCTAAACACTGGGACTCTGCTCCTGAGCCACACACAACCCCCCAAACCCCTGCCCCATTAATTTCTTTTTTTTTGCTTTGTTTCAAAACAGAGGGTCTTGCTGTGAACCCCAGGCTGGCTTCCCACCGTGGAATTCTCTTGTCTAAGCCTTCTGAGTGCTGGAGTTATAGGCGTGTACCCCAACGCCCAGCGAATCGAATTCTAATCGCTTTATGTTTTCATCAGAGCACATGTAGGCTCTGAAGTTCCCCTGTGGCCCCCTAAGATGTGCATGCTTCCAACTCATCCCTTTCAGAGGTACACATCACCGGGCTAGTCATAGACACTCCCCAGCCTTCAGCCCACAAAAGTGGAGCAAAGCTGGTTCCCAGTGCAGCCACTATTGTGTTTATGAGCTGCTTTTCCACGCTTCGCTGACGTCACCCCCATTTGCACCACATCCTTCCTTAGGGAGAATGAAGGCTTTACTTGTTTTTACTTCAGTCTGTTTTAAAAGTTGCCTTATGCCGGGCAGCGGTGGCGCACGCCTTTAATCCCAGCACTTGGGAGGCAGAGGCAGGTGGATCTCTGAGTTCAAGGCCAGTCTGATCTACAAAGTGAGTTCCAGGACAGCCTGGGCTATAAAAGAGAAACCCTGTCTCAAAAAACAAACAGAAACAAAAAAAAAAAAAAGTTGCTTATTTTCAAGCCTTTTCTTCTCCCACCTTCCGCAGTAATGGCTCTCACTTTAAAAAATATATTAAAGCCGGGCGGTGGTGGCGCACCCCTTTAATCCCAGCACTTGGGAGGCAGAGGCAGGCGGATTTCTGAGTTTGAGGCCAGCCTGGGACAGCCAGGGCTATACAGAGAAACCCTGTCTCGAAAAAACCAATATATATATATAATTAAAAAGCTGCCTCCTCCTTTTCCCGGGAATCAGGTTTTTCTCTATTTATGTCTAGTAATTTTAGTTTGTTCTGGAAACATTTCAATGGTATATGAAAGGCACCTCCGTACTGACAGGGACATCTCCTACTCCAGGGCCTCAGGGCGACGACGGCTGCTTGCTGCACATGTGGGGGCGTGTAGATGTCACCAGGCGCGCTTAATTCTCCCATCTCAGAGGGTGCTAGGCCGCGAGTTCCCTGGTTGGAGCGTTTTGGAAGAGAATGGAACTCTGAACGGTTGCCAGACTTAACTCCCCAGTCTTTGCTACCAGTCCCCTGGGGGACCACGAGATCCACTAGTTCCCCAAGGGCGGATTCTGGCGGCAAGATCAGAGTTGACTTCAAGGTCCATGTCTGGACTCGGGGACGGGTCAGCATCAAGTCTCAGCCTCTGAGAGGTTTAGGCAAACGCGATCCCCCGGACGCGCAGACACCCGCTTGTCTCCTGTCCAGCGGAAGGTCCTCCTGCTCGCGCGCCTCCTTAAAGCTGCAGCTCCGCCCCGCCCGCCCCGCCTACCCGCGGTTCTTTCCAACCGCCGGGCCCGAGCAACTCCACCGAGCGTCACAAAGCCACGAGCCCGCAAGGAGCGCACAACTCTCTGCGTCCCCGTACCGGATCGCGAACCCCAGTTCCATCACCACCATCCGCCACCATGTCCAGCGAGGAGCTGGCCTGCAAGCTGCAGCGCCGGTTGAGACTTGAGGTGCGGGCAGAGAACGACCAGGGCGGCCCCCAGCCTGCACCCTGCGCTGCTCCAGCCGGGCTCCGGGAGCCTGAACCGCCTGCCCAGGCGCCCACGGCCAGCGGGGACTCCGAGCTGAACCTCAAGCTGAGCCGCCGGCTGGATATCCACCAGGGCGCAGCGCGGTCCCGCCGCTGCAAGGTCTTCAACCCCTACACGGAGTTCCCGGAGTTCAGCCGCCGTCTCCTGAAGGATCTGGAGAGGATGTTCAAAACGTGAGCGCTTGTTCTGAGCCCCCAAAGAACCGGGGATCAGAGACTGGGCGAGGGGTGGCCGCGCCGCGAGTGGGACAGTGAGGAAAGGAAGTGCAGGCGTTCAGGGGTTCACTGAGCATCTGGCCCAGGGCAAGCCAGATCGTGCGCATCAAATTCTTTGCGCGATGGGGAACTTCGTCCGGCTGGGGATCTGAGAGTTAGGAGCCCTCTGTCCCGGACGGAGGTCAGAGGGTCCCACTAAAAAGCCCCCTCTCAGGAGTTCCCTACTCTCCAGGGCGGGGGCGGGACCCGAATCCTCCTCCGCCCACAGATCCAGAGTTTTGCTCCTAGCGAGGGCGCATCTCACTTGCCGGCCTTAATTTTATCCCTCAAGGGAGAAATTAGCTGCATTCTCTTTTATCTTATAAAACGAAGGAAACAGTTGACCCTTGTCTTCATTAAAGGGTGTGAGGAGGGCAGCGGTGGCGCACGCCTTTAATCCCAGCACTTGGGAGGCAGAGGCAGGCGGATTTCTGAGTTCAAGGCCAGCCTAGTCTACAGAGTGAGTTCCGGGACTGCCAGGGCTATACAGAGAAACCCTGGGGTGGGAGTTGGGGGTGAGGAATGAACGAAGGCTGAGAACAAGGTTGCGTTAAAGACACATAGGCGTCACTAGGTCGGTGCGTGGTGCAGGAGCCTCCTAGGGGCGTCGCCTAGTCAGTTACCCTTCCAGCCGGTGAATGGCAGATGCCTCTAGCTGGGGACTGATGCCGCTAGTCACTAGGGTGCCGCTTGCACCCTATCACCCATCAGAGGAGGAGGGCATATAAAGACCCAATAGGTGGCCTGTCACGTGAGAGGTCTATTCTCTGACCCCATTTCCCCACTCAAAGCAGTAAGTACTCTAGCTGCTCCTTCTTTCTCTCCCTCCCCCACCCCTGTTACTTTTCTTTCTAAGCGAGATGTGGTGACGCTGTCGTCTAAATCCCAGCATTTGGTTTGGGGAAGCAGAGGCAATCTCTGAATTCGAGGCCAGCCATGGCTACATAGTGACACTCTGTCTCAAAAAAAAATCACATCTGTTTATTTACGATGAGTGTGTATGTGTGAGGAAGTGTCATGGCACACTCGTGGAGGTCAGAGGACAAGTTATGGGGATCTGTTCTCTCCGTCCACCATGCAGGTATTGGGATCAAACTCAGGTGGTAAGACCTGGTAGCAAGTTGAGCCAGCTGAGCCATATCGCTGGCCCCACCTTTGCCTTTTAAGGCCACAAAGTAGTCTGTACACCGAAAACGCCTCACTAAGCTATTAATATTATTTCCAGAATTGGACCGAGACCGGAAAAATGACTGGGGGAGCGAAGGCCGCTGGCCAGGTCATGCTTGGGCGTCTTTAAAAGCGCTTGGAATGTGTTTGCCCTCAACAAGGAGGTTCTATTTAAAGGCACTGTGGCGATCACTGTGGGCTCCACTACTCCCGCTTGCTCGGAGGTCTACAGAGCACCTGTGATACTCGCTACCTCTCTGACACCTTGCTTTCTCAGTCCCGGGCACCCAGCCACGGTTCTCTGGGTTCAGTTTGGGCAACTGAGGAAGCTGGAGTTCCGGAGTAGAGAATGAGACTGGGGTGATGGTGGAAAGGCCAGGGAAGACACCGTGGTTTGACAGATTCCCCCCTGTGGTTTTCTTTGGATTTTACATTTCATGGGGGGAATGGCTACTCTAGCCTTGATGCTCACCCATATATCAATCCCTCCTGTGCTGGCAGAGCCATCTCCACCTTGCTCTACTGTCTCTCCAGCCTCTTTTGGTTTTTCTGGGAAGCACTCTCTGGAAGGTTAAGTCTGTTAGTCTGCTGTGTAAGAGGAGAAAAGTTTGCCCAGTCGGGGGTCTTTGGGGCCAAGCAATGTTGGCACTGACAAAGAACAGGCTCTGGCCCAGCGTCAGGGGAAGGCAGAGTGCGACCTGGAGTCCTGGAATAGCTGGCAGCCTGAACCGTGCAGGACATTTCTACAAAGCTAAGCTGCCCGTCTGAAGTCTAGGTTAGATCCTTTGTCACCTGCAATAAAACCACATGAACAAAGGGAAGTGACCTGGCTCCTAAAACAAAGCCCAGGGGCCTGCTTCAGGTGTGGCTAGACCTGGCACACAGGTGATGATACAGTCATGTTTCCTGTCTTGTCCCCCTTCCTCTCCCTCTCTTACTGGTTTCTTGAGGTAGGTTATATAGCACAAGACAGCCTTAATTTTTACTATGTAGCTGAGGCTGGCTAGCTCCTGGTCTACAATGCCCTCTCCCCAGACTGAGAGTCTCCCTTTACTGTCCAGGATGGACTTCCAGCTGTTGAGGTAACATGTGTATAGCAACAAATCCAGCCCATTTCTTGTTTCCTAAAGGCCTCTCCCCTCCCCTCCCCTCCCCTCCTCTCCTCTCCTCTTTGCCCTTACTCTTAGGTGGCTCCTTCCAGTGGCATAAGTGTGGTGGCCACAGTTGCTCCAGAAAAGTCCAGTGAGAAAGAATAGTCACAGCAGCCGCCTTTCTTTAGGTGTGTTGTGAGATGGGGGATATTATTAGTTCTAATTGGCTCTTACCCAGTAGCTCAGGGTACATTAATTGCTCTCTTTGGCCAGGACTGAGCCCGTGCCTTCCCACTTTCTAAAGTAAAAGGATGCATGCATTTTCCCACACCTGCACCCGCTCTCCTTACCTACCTCAGGTCCCCCATGCCTAATAAAAACAGGAGTTGCTCAGCTCAGACCTTCCTGAGGGTCCATGAGACTCTGCCCCCAGCTGGGTTCATTTTTCCACGGGGTGCTGGATCTTCCATACCTAAGGCACCAGGAACTTCATCCTGTGTCTCCCCCATGGCCAGGGCCCAGTCTAGGAGCTATCACTATCTAGGCTCTCCTAATACACTCTGGTTTTAGCTCCCATCCAGCCTGGTCCCAGGGAGACATGAAGCCCTGACCAGCGGTAAATGAATCCAACCTTGTTTTCTGGAAGTGTTGAGAGGTGCCTGCGCTCAGACCTGCCCAGGTGCTCTGCCACCTTCCGCCTTGAGCTGCCTTAGGGTGGCTCTGAGTCCTTCTCTCTGTTTCATCAACTGGTGTTGGTGTGCACGTACAGTTACATGCCCATACTCCTCTGTTTTTATCCTGGCAAGGGCAGGTCCTGGGCGCCCTTCCACCCTTCTGTCGAAGCCACTGGGGCTTGATGATCTGCAGATCTGCTGCAGCCCGGGCATGTCACCTGTCCTGTAGTTGATGAGAGTTCCTTTTCCTCTGCCTTAAATACCACAATTTTATTTTATTTACTGAGATCGGTTTTTTTTTTTTTTGGTTTTTTTTTTGTTTGTTTGTTTTTCCTGTAAACCAGGCTGGCATTGCTCCTGCTTCAGCCATCCATGTGTTGAGATTACAGATGTGAACCACCACTGGCTCTGTATGAATGTTTTCTTTTCTTTGAGATAGGTTTTCACATATCTTAGGCTAGCCTTGAACTCACCATGTAGCCAAGGTTGACTTTGAACTTCTGATCCTCCTGCCTCTAGCTCCCAAGTACCAAGACCACCATATCTATTTTTGCAGTGTTGGGGATCAAACCCAGGGCTTTGTGTGTGGTAGAAGAGTACTAACTAAGCTACACCCCCTATCCTTCTGCATGACTTTAAAAAGAAAATATAAAACTGTCCAGGTCCCCCTGAACACCCTCTTGCCCTCTAAGCTTCACACTTTGCCCATAGAGTGCAGCATTGACTGTTAGCTTTGAGCCAGACAGGGAAAATCCAGCACAAGGCTTGGGCCTCCTGTCACCCCAGACTCCCCTGGAAGCCAGTGCCTTCAAATCGACTCTCTGCTTTCCTGACCCTGAGAGCCTGGCCTGCTGGGGCAAGTTCAGGTCCCCTACCCACCCTTGTGCCCCCAAAGCAACATGTTAAAAACAAACAATAGAAACCCAAACACAGAGTGTACCAGCTTGTCACTGGTTAGATGGCTTCCTAACTTTCACTTCTAGCTGACCAACCACTCTGGGTGGTTGTAAGGGACATGATTGGGAACAGGACCTAAGGTTCAAACCTGGCCTCACCTCCACTCCCAGGAGAGTTTCTCTGGACAGCCAGCTTAAATGCCCTTTGTGTTTGGGTCCCTCTTCTGGCAGGTGGGGCTGTCCTGTGGGGTGTGTGTGTGTGTGTGTGTGTGTGTGTGTGTGTGTTTGTGTTGAGCAGGAAGCAGTTTGCTGACCCTAGCTGGGAAGACTTTCTGGGTTGGTTTCAGTCACTGACTTTCAAATATTTATTTATTTATTTATTTATTTTTGGTTTTTGGAGACAGGGTTTCTCTGTGTAGCCCTGACTGTCCTGGTACTCACTCTGTAGATCAGGCTGGCCTTGAACTCAGAAATCCGCCTGCCTCTGCTTCCCAAGTGCTAGGATTTGCCACCACTGCCCGGCAAATATTTATTTATTGCTTATTATGATTATTTTGGTATTTTTTTCCAAGTAGCCACTCACTCTGAATCCCAGGTTGGCCTTGAACTCAAAGCAATCCTCCTGCCTCAGCCTAAGCTGGGATTATAGAAATGAGCAGCTACACCCTTACTCACAGATTTTTTAGATAATCACATGGCTGTCGTTTAGTCCCCATAAAAATTTCTGCTGCCCTTTTTGTTTAATGATTCACTTTGCCTGAGGTTGCTTGGTTGCTTGTCGTTCCTCTTCTGGTCATTCGAGCAGGATCTCACTGTCAATGGGCTACAAGCCCACCACGTCACAGACCGTGGACAGCCTGCTCTCTGAGCTATGCAGTGGTGGTCTGCTTCTTCTGGGTGCTGTGGGTGGATCATTGGCTCAGTGTCCTTGTCTCCCTGAAGCCTTCAGAATGCAGTCCCCTACCCTGGGTAGCTGAAAACAACCACACTTTATTCTTCATAACTCTGAAAGCCTTCAGTGCAGGTGTTGGCTGTACCCTGCCTGCTCTGTGGCCTCTGCTCTCTCTCTTCTCTCTCTCTCTCTCTCTC
>NW_021620672.1:2873566-2887629 GCF_004785775.1 Grammomys surdaster
TCTCTCTCTCTCTCTCTCTCTGTCTCTCTCTCTCTCTCTTTCTCTCTCTCTCTCCCCCTCCCCCTCTCCCTCTCCTTCTCTCTCTCCCTCCTTCCCTCTCTCTCCTCCCCACTATCCTCTCTCTCCCCCTTTCCCTTCTCTTCCCTCTCTGTCATCTTCTGTCTGTTGGTCTATCAGTCTGTCAGTCTGTCTCTGTGTCCCACTTTCTCTGTGTGTCTGCCTGTCTGCTTGCCTATCTGTCTGTTTTCACATGGCTTTCTCAGAGGCTTCCAGTCACTGGATTCAGGGCTACTCAAATCCAGTATGGCCTCATCCTAATTTATTACCTCTGCAAAGACTATTTCCAACCAAGGTCACATTGTGAGGTTCTGAGCCGAGATGTTGAGGAGAAAAGAGGATTCTACTTAAGTCAGGAGAGGGAGCAAGACAAGTGTGTCCTCAGAGACTCTGGAGAGTTCCAAGGAGGACCTGAGTTTTAGGGCGGTGGGGGTTTCAGGCTTACAGCTTGCATAGTAAGCTGTGCCCCTGCCACCCCAGATCCCTCCCTATGGACTAGCTTTTCCAAAACCTGATCCAATGGAGCACAGCCCCAGCTGGGCCAAGAGTGCTCTGGCTTCAGCCGGGCCTGCCAGATTTTCACTTTTCAGCAGTTTCTAGATGAGCATTCTGATGTCGCCTTTGCTCCCAAGGCCCCTGGCAGGGTGTAACCTGATTAGACCAGCATACACAAAGCATGCCCAATCTTTGTCAGGAAGCAAGGCTAGATAGATTCACCCCAGACACAGCGAATATATTCTTTGGTTTTTTTTTTATATTTCATTTTCCTGTTTTAAGTGACTTAGCATAGGAGTTTCACATTTTCAAAGCTTTAAAAGCCATGAGAGGGAGCGGTTTCCCGCCTGGGAGTTTGTTGGGTTCTTAGAGTAGGTGTCAAGTGTCCCGAGTCCTAAATGGTGTGCTGCAGAAGAAAGACAACTTTCTAATGAGTGTGGGAAGCCAGAGGCATCGGCAGCCTGGCCAGAGCTAGTTGCCTCTCTGTTTCCAAGCGTGTAAGTGTGTCACTGGATAGCAGGAGGCAGAAGAATAGTGGCCTGATTTTAAAGGGAGACTGAGAAGGGCCCAGAAGAAACTGACCCTGTAGTGTGTGTACACGGCTGAAATGCGATCAGAGCTGGCTGTGCAGTCAAGGTTAGACAGGAAACTTTAATTACCCTGGCTGCTCCAGAGGCCCCTGGCAAAGGAAGGTAATGGGGACAACTGCTTGCAGGCAGGGCCCAAGCACAGCAGCTTAGCATTCAGCTGTGGTATCTCCTCAGCTCTGCAGCGCGAGAGAGAGCTTGTGTTTCAACTCCCCAAAGAGAGGGTGGGAAGGGGAATGCTAGCTGTTTTATTATGAATTCGAAATGCTGATGTCATGACGCCTCGCCAAGTTCACATTCCCCATCTGGAACAGCACTGGCCACTGGAAGCACGGACTTCTTCATCCTCCTCTTCCCCATGTTCCTCTCCCTGCCCCCCACCCCCACCCCCAGTCTGCCTAAGAGGAGAAAGGGCAGGATGAAGAAAGGGGTATGGTGTACATGGTTGCCTTTTCTTTCTTAGTTTTGGTTCTAGGGTGAGAACTGAGGGCCTGCATGTGTCAACAAGCTTACCCTCTACCATGAGGCTACACCTGCAACTCTTCTAGATTGGCTGGGAACTTTTCATACAAGTGACGTGTGTTCTCTTATGGGAGATAGGGGGAGGGCCCCATCTGGGTGTCTTAGATTTAGTGGGAATTGGCTTTTGCCACAGGGCAGATGGGAGCCAGGGTGTAGCTCACTGGTTGTAGTCAGCATGCTGAGGCCCTGTGTTCCATTCCTAGTACAAGGACGCATACAGACAAACATACATACACACAGAGAGAGGATAGGGAGAGTGGGGAAAAATGCATGGAAGCTAAGACCTTTCTGGCTCCTGGATTGCAGCCCTTGCCAGTAGTGACTCACCTTGGATTTAGCCTGTTCTCTTGTGCACTGCATCTTGGCTTGTGGGAAAGGGGAGAAGACCCAGGGCTGGTCCAAATCCCTGGGAAGTAGCTCCAGGCCTACTCTGAGGGCCCTGGTCTCTAGCAGGGAGATGCGCAAATGTTCATCTCCTCCCCATGCCTCTTCTTTCACACCTCACTCACACTCAGAGTCTCCACTGTGGCCGTATCTTATGGGAATTTGAGTGACCATCCTTCGAAATGGAGTGATCAAAGCAGTTTTTAAAACCTGAAAGATTTCTGTGACAAGGAAGTCCTAGCTGGGTGTAGTAGCTGCTGTGTCCCCTACACAACCCCCTGGTTATCCCAAAGGCTAGCACTACATCCTGGGTCCATCCGGGCCAGTGACCACCCAGGCGAAGGTGATAGTATAATAGGTTTGGCCAAGCTGGAGGTAGCTCCCATTCCCTATGGCCTGTGATAGGATCCTGTAACTGAGGAAAGAGTGTGTCTCTCTGGATCCTTTTTGTGAGATAATTTGGATGGCAGGCCTGGAAGAGGTTAGCAACAGGGCATGGAGAATCTTATCATGAAGTGGAGGGGTGGCTCTTAGAATTCTTTCTCCTGGATATCCTGTAATCTGTCTGTCTCTGCAGTATGCATCTACCCCTGTGTTTTCTTCTTGCTTATGGGTATAGGTCTTGGGGCAGGCTACAGTACTGGCTACTGTGTGGTGCTGTGTGGGATATTACGTCAACTGTCTTGGTAACTCTCTACTTCACCCCTCTGGGTTTGAAGGGCCCAGTTGACTGACCTCACTCACTCAGCCTGCCTTCTGTCCTTGAGAACAGCTCACTGATGCTTCCTGCCTGCCTTTCCCTGACTCCCTTCAACCCTCAAGCCTCCTTCCTTCTCTTCACCAAGCACATCTTGGTCAAGCCTCTGACTTCTTCCCCTCTGATAGCCTCTGAAAGTGGGTGGAGTCAACCTGCACAGATAGACCCTGTCCCTTCAGTAGCAGCCTGTGGTTTTGTTGCTAAGGTTCCTAACTCTTGGCTTAGAGGCCTCTGTGTTGTATTTTTTTTCCTCTGTGTGTGTGTGTGTGTCTGTCTGTCTGTCCATCTGTCTGTCTATCTGTCTGAGTCTGTCTGTCCGTCTGTCTGTGTCTTGTTTCCATGTGCTGGAGATAGAGCCCAGGACCATGTATGTGCTAGGCAAGTGTTTTACTACTGAGCTACCCTCAACCCTGGACTATTTCACTTACTTATTAAACGAATTGTCTTTGTTTTATGTGCAGCACACATGTGTAGAGGTCAAAAGACAAGCCTGTGGAGTCAGCTCTCTTCTTTCATTTTTATGTGGGTCCAGGAGATGGAACTCAGGTCTTTAGCCTTGCATCACAAGGACTTTACTTGCTCAGACTGCTCACTGGCCTTGTTTGTTTGTTTGTTTGTTTGTTTTGTTTGTTTCAGCCTGGAATCCCTTGCTTCTGAATGAAGGTCCATTCTTTGGGTTAGAGCTAGGCCTGGGTTGCTGGTGATAGCAGCAGACCTCCTTCTAGTCCTAGGCTAATCAGGGACTTGGGGACTGGGTGGGGACTGGGTGGAGACCCAGTAGAATGGCAGGGGGCTCCTTGTGACCGAGCTAGAGTCTGATTCAATGTAGTGACCTTCATCTCTAGTGGGTGTGGTGGCGGCCTGGTCTCCCTTTCCAAGGCCAGTGGTAGGTCACAGACCCACCCTCAGCCTACTGCCAACTTGAACTAGGATTACAGGAAGCAAGAAAATAGTGTTCAGGACTCACAGGCTGTTATGTGCCAGCCCTTCCACCCCTTCCTGAGGGTGAAACACCAGGAGAACCCCCAACCCCCATCAGTCTCTCTCCCCTCCTCCCTGCCACACTGCTTACTGAATACCCATTGTGCCTTTGGACAGCTCTTGCCAAAAATATCTCACTGCTGACAGCCCTAGCTCTTTGGCCTTGGGGGCCTGCTGAGTTCAGTCATGGCCTTGGGGGAGCTGGCCCTGGATCCTGCCCAGCTTGGTCTTGGCAGTGACTTTCCCTGCCCTTCCCTAAGTGCTTCTTCAGGTTTTCCTGAGTGCTGGGGCCCCCAGCTGTGCCCTGTGCTTCGAGTCACACGGAGTGCTTACTGTATACAGGCTCAGTTTGTGGTCATGCACACCTGGGAACTCATTCCTCCCTTTCAGTGCTCTGACTGGGTGCCAGCGGCAAGCTGGTATGGGGCATCGAGGAAATGCCGTCGCAGAGAAGCCAGAGGGTTGGCCTGTAAGTGGCTGACCTGGAGTTTGAACCCGAATAGATCAAACTGGTCCTCTGCATCAAGAGCCTCCTTCATGAATGTCGTGTCTACTCCAGGCCCTGGGCACTAAGTCATAACCACCCTTGACACAGATCACTGAACCTCTCGCCTCTGCAGACTGCCTGAACTCCAGCTCCCACTGGACCACCCACTTCATGTCAGACTTGGCAGAGTCCATCCATCCTCCATGTTGTAGCCACAGGGACCCTGCCTACACTCAGATCTCATTACTCAATTCCCTTTTCAGAGGTCCTTGTAGATTAGAGGCAGCACAGCACACTGATGAAGCAAAGCCCAGACTCCTCATTGCTGATCCTTAAGGCCCACACCAACCTTCTTTTACTAGTTCTTCCAGCTTGTCCCTGCCTCACTGGGCTAATCTCCATAGCTTCTGCACTGTCCTCTGGTTTCCAGCAAATGATGCTTAGGTATTTCAGTTACTGTCTCCAGGAGTGGTGCCCTCCCCTGGAAAATCAGCCACATACATACATACACACACACAGATACATACATACATACATACATACATACATACATACACACATGCATACATGCATGCATACATACATACATACATAATACCATACATATGTGTGTGTGTGTGTGTGTGTATGTGTGTGTGTGTGTGTGTGTGTGTGTGTGTGAGAGAGAGAGAGAGAGAGAGAGAGAGAGACTGAGACTCCTTATGTAGTCCTGGCTGGCCTAAAACTCACTCTATAGACCAGACTGGTCTCAAACTCAGAGATCCTCCTGCCTCTGCCTCCTCAGTGCTGACATTAAAGCATTAAAGGTGTGTGCTACCTCAGCCTGCCTGGAGTCAGATATTTTAAAAGGAGAAACAAACAAACAAACAAACAAACCACCACCAACAACAATGATAACAACAGCTTTTAAAGACAGGATCTAGTGCATTTCAGGCTGGCCTCGAATTTGCTATGTAGCCAAGGATGACTTTGAATTTCTGATACTCCTGTCTACCTCCAAGTGGAGGTGTTGGGATTATAGACAAATAGAGGCCACCATGCCATGTTTACATCGTGCTAGAGACTGAACTCGTGCATGCTAGATGAGGACTCTACTAACATAATTCTTTATAGTTAAGTGTGGCCAGCACTTCTCTGTGGTCTTCCTGGCTCCCTGGGGGCATAGATGCAGCCAGGGGCCTTGCCCTCCTACAGAGAGGTTCTGGGCTCAGTTGACTACAGTTGCAGGGCCCCATGTGTTGCTTGGAAGTAACTCGAACCTGTGGAGGGATCCTAGTGCTCCCTTCAGCAGAGCCACTGACCCACTCAGGCACAAGCCTGTAAGTGAGATGTGGAAAAAGGTAAATGACCACTTCTCGGGTTGTACCCGAGATCGCGTGACCACTGTGTGTACAGTTTGAGGCCTTAATTAGGTCACCAGTGCTCTAGACACCAAAGGCTGCTAGGTTTAAGGTGGTGCCAGCCTAGAAGAGGACACAGGAAGAGGTCTTGTTGGCAGTGACGTATGGAGCGGACATGGATGACTGGGGCTGAGGACAGGAGGGTGGCAGCCTGGGTGTACTCATTCTGGAGCCGTAAGTCAGTCCTCACCTTGCACTTATGCTGGGCTGTGACCTCTGCTTGTCTCCAAGCCCCACTAACCCCAGCTGGCTGCAAAGCTGCCCTTCACCCAATACCTCCCCAGGCTTCCTTAATTTCTTGACCTGAGAGTAAGGAAGGGTGGGCACTGCCTGGCCAGCCCTAATGGACTGTAGAAAGCCTCTAGTGTTTGGAAGCACTGCTGCCCTAGTGCCCCAACAACACTAGTCCCAGGAGTACCTCTATCCTGGTGCCCAGCTCCTCAGGGATCAGTGAGGCTGCAACATTGCAGGCTTCTTTGGTCAACTCTGGTTGGAAGACCCCTATCAGCCAAGTGTGGTGGAGCATGCCTGTAAGCCCAGCTCCTCTGAAGGTGAAGAAGCTCTCAAGTAGCTAGGTGATGGTGGCACACACTAATCTCAGCTCTCAGGAGGCAAAGGCAGGCAGATCTCTCAGTTTTGAGGCTTACCTGGTCTACAGAGCAAGTTTCAGGACAGCCTGGGTTATATATACAGTGAAACCCTGAGGGTGAAACAAACAAAGCTCTCAAGTTCAAAGCCTGTTTGAGCTACAGATTGAGTTCAAGACCAGCTGGGTCATGCCCAAGATCTATCCCGTGTTGGCATCCAGAGGGAATGTCTTCCTGAGACAGACATCTGACATTGCCACCTTGATTCAAACTCACTATGACCTGTTACTGCTACCCTGAGGAAACCACAACCCTTCCAGAATGCCTTGCTCGAGCTGGCCTGTCTCTTGCTTTTCAGAATATTCTGACACCCCGAGACCACGTGCTCACAGAAGCCCTGTTACTGGGCTCTGCACATTTGCCTCAATACAATGCTGCCATTGTGTCTACATCCCTTCTGGGACTGTCTTCATGTTTCCCTTGTGCCTGGAGAGGCCTCTGCACATGTGAGCCTAATGGCAAGGGAGTGAGTGAATGAGTATTGGGAGCTCAAGAAAAGCCAAGAGCTGTGGGACAGAAGCAAGCAGCCTGGGCATCAGAGGCTTTGGGTTAGCCCTGTTGCACTCACCTCCTGAGAGCCAAGGGCTGCCCAGAGCCTGAGCACTCTGACCTTGAAAACAATGATAACACACTGAAGATTTTTGGCTTCCCAGTATACTGCAGTTGGGAGGTTAGAATTGGTGATATTGGAGGTCCCAGAGAACTGGTTAGAGGGACTATGGCCTATGACCTCTGGAAGTCTGAGGCTAATCTAGACAGGTACATTTGGGGCCATCAGATTGGACCTCCAAATGGCCACCTGCTGGGGGTGGAACCCCTAATGCCTTCTCTGACTTTGAGGTCACACAGGAGCCTTTGGCATGCAGGCTGGACTGGGTCAGACAGTGATCCTGACAATCCCACAATACCCTTGTTCTCCTGTGGTCCCAGCTCTGGTCATCTGAAAAGACAAGGCCTTGCTGTTCATGTTTGCAGGTGTAGGAGCCTGTAAGCTTCATGTACCCAAAGAGAGCTATGAATGTGTCCCAGCAGAAAATCATAAAATTACTTAAAACAGATTTTGGGGGTAGGGGTAACAATTACTTTTGTACTTTTGTGAGTTTGTCAACCATGACTTATAGATGACATCAAGTTATGGTGTCAAAAGGTTGTCCTTACTGAGACACAGGGCCCCTCCACCCACCCCCAGGCACTTTCTGGACACCGACACCTTCCCAAGAAAACCCTATTCAAGGTGTCCCTGGGGAGTTTCTCTGGACAAAGGTTACCTGGCTTCTTTCTTTCTTCATTAATAGCAGGATTATTCTGGTAGAAGTGAAAATCAAGAAAGCCCAGGGGCTTTGTGCAGTACAAACTAGAAGAATGAGCAATTCATGGGCTAGGGGGCTGGGGTGTCCAAAATTGGGCAGACATCAGAAATCAACTCTTGCCTGCCTCACTTAGCTTTCATCGCTGCCCAGTCAGCAAACAGTATCAAACCTTTTCCAGTGGAGCTGGGACCCTGGCCTTGTCCCCAGTGAGCTGGCACAGAGAGTCTCTTCAGACCCAGAACAGGGGGCAGGGTGGTGGGTTGTGTCTTCTTCAAATGCCAAAGACAGTGAAGACTGGGATCAGTGTCGAGTATGGGCATCTCTTTGGAGTAGAAGCCTAGAAGCCATTTACTTCTTTGTCTTGTCTGTGGACTGCGACTCCTTCGTTTTAAAAAAAAAAAAGCCTCAGTCATAGTGCCTGCTGAGAATTGTCTCCTTTGCACCCCTTGACAACTCCACAGAGCAGGTCAGATCTCTCCCACATTTGTAGTAGGCTGGGGCTTGTGCCCAGGTCTTCAGAGCCAATGAGACTAGAGTTGTGTCATCCGGCAACAGGTCCCAGAGCCTTGTGAAGAGGGAAGGGACAGAGAAAATGACAAGCGTCACATGTCTAGATGGAAGCCTCCCTTTGGAAACAGTGACAGAAGGGCTTCCTTTTTCTTCCTCCTCTTCCTCCTTCCTTTTCCTCCCTTCTTCCTCCTTTTTAATTTTGTTAAGATTTATTTTCTTTTACACGTATGAGTGTTTCCCCTGCATGCACATATGTTTGTACACCACATGCCTAAGAAACCTGTGGGTGTCAGGAGAGGGCATTGGATCCCCTGGTACTGGAATTGCAGATGGTTCTGAGCTACCATGTGGGTACTGAGAACTGAATCCAGGTACTCTTGAAGAGCAGCCTGTACTCTTAACCACTGAGCTATCTCCCCCGCCCTGTGTTTGTTCTTTGCTGGGTGAAATGGCTTTAAAAAGAAATGTTTGGGTTAAAATTTAAACCAGAAGCCCAGTGGAACACACCTTTAATCTCAGGAGAGGGGATGCAGAGGCAGGCAGATCTTTTGTTGGGCTAGGCTGGTCTACATGGTGAATTCCAAGACAGCCACAGTTATAGGGTGAGACCCTGTCTTAGAGTTTTATTGCTGGGAAGAGACACCATGCCCAAGGCAACTCTTATAAAGGAAAGCATTTCATTGGAGCTGGCTTACACTTGAGAGGTTTACTCCATTATCATCATGGTGGGAAGCATGGTGGCACATAGACAGACATGGTGCTGGAGAGGAAGCTGAGAACTCTACACCTGGATCCATAGGCAGCAGGAAGAGACTGAGATACACTGGGCCTGGCTTGAGCATATGAGACCTCAAAGTCTGCCCCCCTTCCCCATGACATCCTTCCTCCAACAAGGGCACACCTACTTCAGCAAGGCCACACCTCCAGTCTCTGTGAGCCTATGGGTTCATTTTCATTCAGAATGGAGACTATGGCAGACCCTCTCTATAAACTGTAACATAGTAGTAGAGCACATGTTTAGTCCTGGGTTTGGCCCTAATACCCCTTTCTCTAATTATAGCAGAAGTTCTTAACCTTCCTCATGCTGTGACCCTTTAATGTAGTTCCTCATGTTGTGGTGACCCCAAACCATAAAATCATTTTCTAAAACAAAACATAGGGAAAGAGGAACTAAGATGCTAGTGGAGAAGAAATGAGGACCAGGGGACTTTTCTAAGCCTAAAATCATCTGAAAAATGGAATCTGCCTCTCCAGCCCAATATGTGGGATGAAGGGTGGATCCTCCCAGTTTACCTTACTGTGCCTAGTGACCTCAGACTCACGAACCATGATGGGCTTCCGTTTCTTCAGCAGCTGGACAGTGTCATACCTTGGAGATTGGGTGCTGAAAGATTGAACAGCTGGAGATTTTCTGAGGGGCTCAGCTGGTGAAACACTTTTTTTTGAATGTTTGTAAGGCAGCAATGGTTAGCACTCTCCTAACCAGAAAGGAATTCCATTGTATATGCCTGGGAATCTTGGGTACCATGCTGTGGGGTCAGACCCAGAATACATGCATACCTAGGCCATATAGATAGGGCTCCTTTCATTTCTGCTGGCCTTCATATGTGAACTGCGAAGGAGATGATTCAGCTAAAACAACTAGAGTCTTCCTTGGGACAGTGAGTACTCCTGTGCCTGCCCTAACATCAAGCAACTTGAGGGCTTTATGGTTTAAATGCAGTCTCTGGTTCTTGTCTTCCTGCTACTGGAAAAAACCTAAAAACCCTTGCTTGCCCAGGGCAGGAGAGGTGGTCTAGTGGTTAAAAGTGCTGGCTGCTCCTCTAGAGGACCCAGATTCTATTGAGTCCTCTAGCTACACAATGTCTAACAGCTAGCTGTAACTTCAGTTCCAAGGGTTCCAGTGTCATTTTCTGTCCTCAGGCACTGCATGCAGTTGGCACATAGATATTACACATGCAGACCAAAACCCTACTTAAGGATCTCATGTTCAAAACTTGCGTGGGGCTAGTGAAATGACTCAGGTGGTAAACGACACTTGGCCCCAAGCCTGATCAGAGAAAGGAGATTGGCAACTCCAGCAAGTTGTCCTATGACCTCTACCCAATACCATGGCGTATGCTCCCCTCCCCCAATAAATGAATGTTAAATAAATAAATAAATTTCATGGTGATTTAGACCTATAGACACTTGAGAGGCTAGGACAAGAGGATCACTCACCAATTTAAGGCTAGCCTGGGCTAATTAACACTATATAAAAGAGAGAAGGAGGAAGGTGAGAAAGAATACACTAGCTTAAATCAGGTCTAAATGGCCTTTGTGCGAGGCCGTTAATTGCCCTCTTCCAGTGAGGTAAGGCCTCTTAGTGAACTCTTAATTAACACCGAGGGCAGGCAGCTATTATTAATTTGTTACAGGATCGTGCCAAAGACCAAAAGGCTTACACTGAGTCAATACATACAGCACAGAGAGCAGTTGAAGTTCCTGCCCTGAGTCCCTTTCTTTGTACCCTGAAGCTGGAGAGGATAAAGTGGGAAATGAAAGCAGTCCCGAGAACCCGGGCCCTGCAAGGAAGTGACTGCAAGCAGGCTCCTCTAAAAAGGGTCACTTTGAAGACAGATCTACAGGTCTGGTTTTAAACCCCAGCTCCACAGGGGAGGAAGACTCTGTCACTGAAGTGGTCACTTTATTGCTGCCCCAGGACTTCAGTAGATGCCACTGGGCCCCTGTTTCTTGCAGGAGCAAAAGCCAGCAGCCTTGACTGAGCGTCTGGGAGGGGAAGGGAGGCTGGCTGGTGCCTCTGTTCTTTCCTGCCGCGGTGGCTCAGAGATGCTCCTTCACATCTCTACATGCTTTATTCCTGTGTCAGTCAATGGCCTCCAGCGGCTTGGTCTTGCCTCGCTCTTGGCTCTTTGTCCTGCCTGGGAAAAAGAGGTGGTGGCCTTATGTTTTCCAGCACATACTTTTCAAAGGGACTGGCCTGGGATCTCAGCCCCCTTTCTCCCTTCTTCTTTAGTTTCCAGTCATCATTGTGGTTTTGAGATGGGATCCCTGTAAGTTCAGTCTGGTCTCAAACTCTCTGATATAGCCTCAGCCTTGAACTCCTAATCTCTCTGCCTCTATCTCCCAGCTATCAGGATTTTTTCTCTATTTAAAAAGCAGGTGAAGGGGAGGAGGCCCAGAGAGAGATGGCTCCGTGGTTAAGTCCAGTAGCTGATGTTCTAGAGTGCACACTTTTGGTTCCCAGTACCCACAAGGAGGCTAGCAACTGTAACTCATGTCCCTGGGCAGTCCAATGCCCTCTTCTGGCCTCTGCTGTCACTACATACACATGGTATACAGACAAGCAGACAAAATACCAATACAGGTTTTTTTAAATTAAAAAAAAGAATAATTTGGAGGCTAGTAGATAAAGCCTATGCCACACAAATACGAGGGCCTGAATTCAGATCCCCGGAACCCTCATGAAGCTGGAAGCAATAGCTCGTCTGTAGTTCAGCACTCCTACTGAGGTAGGAAGAGACACAGGGGAATTCCCAGGAAACTCTGAGCCAACTAGCTGAGCATACACAGGGATGAATGTTAGTAATTCTCCCTGAAACAAGGTAGAAGGCAAGGACGATCTCCTGATACTGTCCCCTAACATACATGTCACACATGCAGTTGTAAATTGCATAATTGGAATTGTGTTAACTGTGCTTAGTGCTTACTGGGGTCCGTTCTGAACTATGTGAGCTTTCTGTTAGACCTGGAAGGTGCTTCAGATTTTGGGTCTGTTCGGTTCTCCGTGGTCAGAATCCCAGAGAAGTCTTAGGACTGCTTTGCTGAACGAGTCTCTGTGTCTAGGGGGGAGCCCTTGCTCACGCTGGCCTCATTGGCAGCTCTCTTTGGGTGAGCATGGGGAAAGCTCCTCTCTCTACTCCTGAAGGGCTAAAGACAAGTCTCTACCTTGTTTGCTGACCTTTAGTTATCACTCCCATCCTCCAGCACAGCCCTCTCCTTTCACCTAACCCTCTCAGCTACTTCTCCTGCTCTTCTGTTCAACCGGCACTGAAACCCTCTGTTGAGGCCTGGACTGATTGTGTTTGGACGGCACCATCCTCAGTGGCCCCAGTCTTCTTTGTAAATGTCGGAATGTGTTGTGTGAACAGAGGACAGCAGACATTTATCTAAATCTTGGCATCAAAGTTACGTTAGTGGGCCCTAACTAGGCCACTTCCCCTGCTGTTTTGTGAAGTGTTGGGGATGGAGTTGGTGCATAGCAAAGAAGGTGCCCTGCCACTGAGCCACAACCCCAGCCCTAAGCCCAACCCCTCCTCACAGAGACCTGCCACCTTCACCCATGGAAAATCCCCAGACATGGAGGATTTGCGAGCTTGGGATAAGCTTGTGTGATCTGGTTCCTTCTTGTAAGTTTTGGACACATAACCTTATGGACCGGGTGGATTCTGGAAAGTTCCACACTGTAGAAGCCTGTTGGCTTTGACCAGGACTCTTGTAACAGAGACAACCCATTCTAGCCTGTTTGTAAAAGATTAGCTTTGCAGGGTCAGTTCTCTGAAGCTCTCAGAAAAGCGTTTCACTGCATCTGAAGCCAGCTCCAAACACCTTTAGGCTTCCCGGCAGCATCTGCAGGCAGCTCTTTGCTTCCCTGTCAGATACCCCCGTCTCTGAGTAGGTGTTTAGCCTATTCACCTTCCTAGGGTTCTCACTGACCAGCCCCAGCCTCTCTGGAGTGCAGGGTCTGCAGGGTGGGACAGAGCATCATGGGACTGACTGGTGAGAAGGTGGCTGCCTTGATGGGGCTTGGGGACTTTGCAGCTTGCCTTGTCATTATTGAGCATTCTCGGAGTCTACTGGACTCTGCTGTTCAACAGATATCCAAAGTCATGCTGCTGAACCTGCCCCTCCTAAAGCCTAGGCTTAAGACGTTGGTCTGGAAGTGGAGGGAAGTCATAGTTTTAGGACCTTGGTTTTATTTTGTTTTCCTTTCATTAACAAATTGTATGGGTGTGTGTTGTCTGTCTGTGTCTGTGCACCTCATGTGTCTGATGCCATCAGAAGCTAGGAGAGCTTCTGGGACTAAAGTTACAGATGATTGTGGACCACTATGTGAAAACTGGAAATAGAAACCCAGGGCTCTGGAAGGGTAGTGGTTTGGCTCCTGTACCACAGATACATATGACATTTAACCTAGCCCTTGGGTTCAAATTCAGGACTGTACACCCTAGGTAAACGTCCTGACTTTAAACATTCAGTCCAGCGCATTCACACTTCTGTGCAGTCATCCCCACCACGTGGCCTCAGAGCTTTTTTGTCTTGGAGTGCTGAGGGTTCTCTTGCCCCTCTCCCATCTCCGTCTACCCCCACTGTACTTCTGTCATTATGAATTTTTGCTACCCCGGGTGCCTCAGAGTGGCAGAATCTTGTAATGTGTGTCCCTCACCACTCCACTTAGCGTGAGATAATTCACATAACTTGGAATGTACTTCACGTTCATCCACACTGTGACGTGAGCTTCCCTTTCATTCGGTTGCATGGATCCACTCCGTTCTGCATATCCGTTCCTGGACTGGTGGACACCTAGGGTCCTTCCACCGTAACTATTGTAAGATAGTGTTGTAATGAGCCTTCATATACAAGTATCTATTTAAGATATTGCTTCTATATGCATAGAAAGAAAGAGGAGGGGGGATGAGTATGTATCTTAGTGGGAGAGCACTGGCCTATTATGCGTAAGGCCCTAAGTTCAATCTGCAATACTGGGAGAGAGAAAACAAAAAAGAAATGGAATCGTTTGGAATAGGTTGTATGTTATTTGTAGGCATCCAGTCAGCTTTTTTTTTCTTTCCTCCTAATTATATCTTCTGTTTTATTAGGAGAGAGAGAGAGAGAGAGAGAGAGAGAGAGAGAGAGAGAGAGAGAG
>NW_021620672.1:2887639-2905410 GCF_004785775.1 Grammomys surdaster
GAGAGAGAGAGAGAGAGAGAGAGAGAGAGAGAGAGAGAGAGAGAGAGTTAGTTTAAGAAAGAGAGGGGAGAGAGATCATGTATATGCATGTCTGTGAAAGCCAGAGTTCAACCTCGGCGTGGCTTCTCAGGCACTGTGTGTGTTCACACGCATGTGTACACATACAATGGCACATGTGTCAGATGATAGCTTGGAAGAATTGGTCCCTCCTTAACCTTTCTGTCATTTCTGGGATGTCAGGCTTGTGTGACAAGGCCTTTACCCCCTTGAGCCATCCCCCTGCTCCGACTCAGTGAGATCTTTTGGACCTAGATTCTTCCCTGTCAGATGTGCCCTAAGCAAGATCTGAGATCACCTTCCTTGGATGGCGCAGGAACAGACAGTTGACATGATTGTCCGGGTGTATGCACCTCTGAGACTCCTACCAGTGCCTGGTAGAGAGCCTTGCTTACCTGAGTAGTGGTATCAGCGTGGCCGTGGTTTTCTACTGGACTAGTTTGACATCTATGTTTCAAAAGGAAATGAGTGTATGTCATCCCAGCAGTCCTTGGACATATACCCAAGCAAGCGGAAGCAGAGGAACACTTGTACTCCAGTATTCAAAGCGGGATCATTTTTATTAGCACAATGCATTCGATAGTATTTACTCCCTCTCCTAACTCCTTCTAGACCACCCCTACTTCCCTACCCCCCCAACTTTGCACCTTTTTTTTTTTTTAATAAAACCTCTCAAGTACACATACAGTTTGTGCTATCCATATACTTCTGGATACATGGCTTACATTGGAGGCAGATCAACCATCCAGGGGTCACACCCTTAAAGAAAACTCTCGACTATCAATGGCCAATTCCTCCTTAGGTAGGGGAGGGACTTCATGCCCACCTCTCCTCTCCATGTTGGGATTCTACCTGACCTGAGTCTGCACAGGTCTGGCTCATGATTTTTAAAATGTTCTTAGTTTATACATGCAGCTTCCCTGCTGCATCCAAGAAACAGTTTCCTTACAGTCAGCCATTACCTATGACTCTTACAATCTTCCTGTCCCCTCTTCCACCATGATCCTCGAACCTTGGGAGGAAAGGATGTGGTATAGGTGTCCCATTTAGGACCGAACATTCTGTAGTCTCCTGTTCATTTCTCCCTGGTCAGTTGTGGGTCTCTGTGGTAACCAACATCTACTGCAAAGAGGCTTCTCTGATGAGAGTTCTGATACTAATCTATTGGTATAGCAAAAGCCGTTAGGAGTCAGTTTAATATTATGTGCATTTAGCAGAGTGATAGTAGCAAATTCTTTCCTAGGGCCCCGTGGTCCATCTAGTCACAGGTTCTTGGCCCCAGTAATGGTTCTAGGTACTTGTTGAATGGGCCTGGACTCGAATGAGAAAGTGGTTGGTTATTCCCATATTTGTGCCACTATTACACCAATGGGCGAGTGTTGTTAAGCAACAGGTCATTATCTTAACTCAGAGTGTTCACAGTCCGGTAAGATTGATGACTCCTTTCATCCCAGGTTAGTGTCCATAGCACCTTCCAGCACTGTGGAAGATAGCCAGTAGGGATGAAACTTCTTCCAGGTTAGTGCCAACCTGGTATCTCCATATTCTATGACTCAAGCATATGGTGTCTTCAGCATGGCATCATCGTTTTAAAAAAATAGATTAGACTTCTGAGGAGTTTCCATTTGAAGATTTATGTTTTTACATTTTGCTTTTATCCATTTGTATGTACATGTCTGCCACGTGCATGCTCATATCCACAGTGGTCAGAAGAAGGTATGGATCCCCTGGAACTAGAATTTTAGTTGGATATAGGTTTTCTGATGTGGGTGTTAGGAGCTTGGATCCTCTGCAAGAACAATACATGCTCTTAACCAGTGTGTCACATCTCCAGCCCCAAAGTGGCATAATTTTGAAAAATAGCTCAAACATCTATTTCCATGGCTCTAGGAGTGTCATTCAGAGCGTCACACAATGCAAGCGAGGCTGTACCACTGAGTTACAAAGCCCCAGAGCTTTGATTTTAGGCAAATGAAGTCTACACTGAGTCAGGTTTGTCAAACCCAGTGGAAATCATTGCTTATTTATTTATTTTGAGATAGGGTCTCAAGCTATGCAGCCCAGTTTTGCTTTAAACTCACTGAGATATTCCTGCCTCAGTTTCTTGAAAGTTTGGGGTTACAGTCATGGGTCACCTGGGTACTTGCATTAATAAGTGCCCACACAGCATCCTTTGATTACTCAAGGTCCCAGGCTGGTCCCTCTGGAAACCTGGAGGTACCCTGTTAGTTTCCAGACCTGGGCCACTCTTACTTACTAAGGGATTCTCAGAGGTCATTACCAGTCACACAGAGATCTCGCTTGTATTCTTTGTAGAGGAATACTTCCAGCACTGGCTGTGCCCAGTGGGAGCTCAGAGGGCTTGAGGGGAAAAAAATAGCCAACAGAAGAGGGAAATGAATTCTGGTACCAGACAAGGGCATACAATGGATGCTATTGGAGAACAGGAATCCCACAGAGGAGAGGAGGGTGGGGTGCCCGTGTCTACAATGGATGGAGCAGCATGAATCAGCCACTGTAGCTGGAATGGAGTGTGTCAGGGTGTCAGGGAGTCCTGGGCCCTACATGATAATGTAGACTTTAAATACCACTGCCCACAGCTTAGATTTCCAGTTGCCCACAGGCTACATTTCTTATGAATAGTGTTGGTTCTCAAGAGAGGTGCTTTTTCTTTATGGAGTTGGGGGCGGTGAATAGTGAAAAACACTGAATGTTTTTTTAAAAAAAATATATGGTAAAATGTGCATAACAGAAATGACCACTTTGAGCTGAAACAGTTGCACACGACTGTAATCCAGCTCCTAGAAGGTTTAGAGTGAATTTGAGGCTGATCTGAGCTACAGAGTAGAATCCTGTCTAAGCATGGTCGTGTGCATGTACACACACACACACACACACACACACACACACACACACACGGGGCGGGGGACACACAGAGGGGCTGGATCCATGGATGGTTTAGTGGTTAAGAGTGAGCACTGTACTTGTAGAGGGTCCAAATTTGATTCCCAATACCCACATCAGACAGTTCACAACCTCCTGTATCTCCATCTCTTGAAGCCTCTGGCCTCTGTGGGCACTTGCACTCTTGAGCACATACCTACACACAGATTCACATACATGCACATAGTTAAAAATAAGAAAAAGTTTTGAAAAACTGAGGAAAGGAAGATGGCCATTTTAAGCATTTAAGTGAACATAGTTGAAGGGCTTTAAGCGTATAGACAGCATTGCACCGGAACCTTGACCGTTTCCTTATCCCAGATTGACTCTTTACCTATTAAGCCATCCTTCCAACCCCAGGAAAAAACTGTCAGCTTTCTGTCTATATCAGTTTGACTACTGTCCTTTCGTGACTGATTTAATTTGCTTATTGTGGCATCCCTGAGGGTCACCCATGTTGCAGCCCACATCAAAGTTCTCCTTGGCCTTTATTGCTGGAAAATATTCCATTATGTGACTATTCTACATTACATGGTGTGGGTGAGTCCATGGGCTTACCAGCCCATCTGTCCCTGGACTCTTGGTTCCCATTTCTTGGCTGTGGAGACCTGATTGATTCATTCTTTTTTCTATGTATGTGGTCCTGGACCCAGGGTCTCCCGCCTAACGCTAAGCAAGTGTTCTTTATTGAGCTTCATCTGAAGCCTCTTATTTGTTCTTTTTATTTATTTCTTCCGACAGTGTCTTTCCCTACATATCCTGGCTGTCCTGGAACTCACAGAGATCTATCTTGCTCTGCTTCTGGAATGCAGGGATCTTATTTGTTCTTTAAAACAGGATATTTAGACCTGAGCAACAAGGGGGTCTCTGGGCAGCAGGAAGTATAAAAAGGACTTGGGAAGGGAGACAAGGAGTCCTATGAGGTCATATTTGTAGAAAAGGGTCTTGGGTCGGAAGTGGCTGGGAAGAGGTCCAGAGCAGGAACCTGAAGATAGCTGGCCCAAGGAGAAAGGGTAACAGTAGGCCTCTCACTTCATGAAGTTGGTCTTATTTCCAGGCAGGGGTTTAGGGCTAGAGTGACAGCCAGCTAAGGGGCCAGCCACTGTGGGAGGACAACTACCCACCCACACAGACCTGTGTGGTCTGTGACTACTGTGACTACTCCTCCAACCTGGGGATGAGACAAGTGACTTGGAAGTAGAAGCTTGAGGTGAGACCACACCCACTTCACATCTGCATATCGGGTGGAAAGCAGCTTTTAAAGATAGACACAAGGCAAGCAGGAAGGTGAGGGGGTTGCCAGGACTGTGTATGGCAGAGACACCAGGATGGTGACCACTGGGAAGGTTCATCAGCGAGTGTAGCTTTTGTCAGGTTTCAGAACAAGATATATTCCCAAAGGCTAATATTTGGAAGTGTTGGGTCCAGGTTAGTTGACTGAAAATGAAGGCGATAAAAGACGTGGAAGTCAATATGTTTGAATGAGGTCCATTTTAGCTAAAAGTGAGATCTCTTCTGATGAGGTGGCCTGAAGGGTCCTGATAAGGTGGCCTTTCGATGGGGTGGGGGGGTCCCTTCTGAATAGGTAGCCTCCAGGGGTACCTTATGGTGAAACCAAAGGTGTTACACATGGGAAAGTAACCCATGCCATTTTGTCCTGACCTTGCCTCCTTGGACCATGCAGGTATGATGCCGGCAGGGACGGCTTTATCGACCTGATGGAGCTGAAACTCATGATGGAGAAACTAGGGGCCCCTCAGACACACCTGGGCCTGAAAAGAATGATAAAGGAGGTGGATGAAGACTTCGACGGCAAGCTCAGCTTCCGGGAGGTACCTATGGCTTGTCGAGTCCGAGAAGACACCCCCCCTACCCCACACCTCACCCCCACCCCCTTGCCCTCAGCTACTGAGTAAGGTTGGGTTTGCCACTTGGGAGTGCTCTCTGGTTGGATATTTAGTGTTAAACTTAGCTTTTAGGCATATGTTTTATAAACTGTGTGGGTGGCATCTTCCTATAATCCCAATTCTTGAGAGCTATAGGAGGAACATGAGTTCAAGGCTAGCATCCGCTACATTGTGAATTACATGCGACCCTGTCTCCAAAACATGTCTTTTGTGATAGCTTATGTCTGTAATCCCAGTATATGAAGGTTGAGACAGGAGGATTGCTATGAGTTTCTGCCTGTGGGCCACTATGCCCGAATTCTTACATACTTTTTCTTTTTTTCTTTTTGGTGTACACGGGTTTTTTTTTTTTTTTTTTTTTAAAGATTTATTTATTTTTATATATGAGTACACTGTAGCTGTCTTCAGACACACCAGAAGAGGGCATCAGATCTCATTACAGATGGTTGTGAGCCACCATGTGGTTGCTGGGATTTGAACTCAGAACCTCTGGAAGTGCAGTCAGTGCTCTTAACCACTGAGCCATCTCTCCAGCCCCTGTACACGGGTTTTATTGGAAGGCTTTGGAAGGTTTCAGTCACAATGCCATATAACTTGTGGCAGAATCTTAATGGCAGGATGGTAGAATTGGGCCATCTTCTGTTGTCCCGTTATAGGTTCTGAATCAGCTGAGCCCTTGGGATCAAGAGCCATCTCTTCAGTTTTCTTTCTCCTGTGTTATCCGGGGGCCACCCATAGGTGATTCAGCTGAGTCTAGGCTACTTGGCTGTCTTTTGGTTAGCTTCCAGTGTGGCCTTTACTCACAGAAGTGGGCATCCAAGGCTTGGAGACCTCCAAAGCAATTTTGTCAGTTCTTGGCTCATTTAAGAGGCTCCAGTGACATTGACATCAGTCTTTTGTGAGCTCCAAGCCTTGTCTTGGACTCATTTCTAGGTTATCCCCAGTATGTGGACTTGGAAGAATAAGGATGTATGGCCATCTAGACCTCACAGGCCACACCCTGCTCTGTGATTTTATGTTGCTACGTTACCCATGGCCAAGCCACCTAGGCTTGCAGTCAGACTTCAAGCTGACAGAGCAGGACTGTGCATCTTGATGCAAGTTCTTCTCTTCTAGAGACAGAAGAATCTCTCTCGGCTGGCTTCAGCTATATAGATCTTTATGCTTTAGCTTCCCATGTGCTGGAACATGTAGGCTTATACCAGCATGCCTGGCCACCCTGGAGTTCTTTTTGCTCTTTTGAGACAGAGTATCATTCTTTTGTATATACTAGCCTTGAACTCACTGTGTAGCACAGTCTGGCTTTCAACACATAGAAATCTTCCTGCCTTAGCTGGAAATTATAGGCACGTACTAACTACATAGTCTGTTGGTTCAATCTCTCCCTCTCCCTCTCCCTCTCCCTCTCCCTCTCCCTCTCCCTCTCTGTGTGTGTATGTGTGTGTGTGTGTGTGTGTGTGTGTGTGTGTGTGTGTGTTTGGGGTGAGGAGAGTTAAGACGTGTCTTAACCACTTTTAAAAATTACTCTAGGCCAGGCAGTGGTGGCACACACCTTTAATCCCAGCACTTGGGAGGCAGAGGTAGGCAGATTTCTGAGTTCGAGGCCAGCCTGGTCTACAGAGTGAGTTCCAGGACAGCCAGGGCTATACAGAGAAACCCTGTCTCGAAAAACCAAAAAAAAAATAAATAAATAAATTACTCTATGTGCATGAATGTTTCATCTGTGTGTATGTCTGTGACCTGTGTGCATGGTACCTTGGAGGCCAGAAGAGATCATCAGATCTGGAACTGGAATTATAAATGGTAGTGAGCTGCCATGTGGGAGCTGAGACTCAAACCTGGGTCCTCTACAAGAGCAGCAAATGCTGTTAACTGTGGAAGCCATCATTACAGCTCTGAAGACACAGTTTTACAGAGCGCAGGCTGTCTTCATACCATGTAGCTGAGTGACCTAAACCTCCCCACCTCCTCGCCCCTCCCTCGTAAGTGCTGGGATCACAGACATGCACCGTCACACCCAGCTTTACGCTTGGAGATTCTTTTTAACTTTTTTTTTTTTTTTACCTTATGTATTGTATGGAACACACATGCCTCCATGCTTGTGTGGAGGTCAGAGGATGATTTGGATGTCCTTTTGTGTCAGTCCAGGGCTTGAACTCTGGCTGTCCATCTTGGCAGTAGGCATCTCTACCTTTGGAGCCATCTTGTCAGCCATGGGTTCTTGACACATCCTTTCCTACAGTGAGTTAACTCCCTTGTCCTACTAAGAAATGTACTGCTGCCCTCTACAAATGAAGAGCTCTAACTGTGTTTATACACCTCTAGCCACAGTCGTGTGAAGTTAGGAATTCCCTCGCTCAGGTCAAGCATCGGTGGGCCTGTGGGGGAAGGAGCTTCTGAACTCCCTCTGCCCTCTGTCTTTGTTCTCTACCTCTCCTTCTCTCCCCCTGTCCCCAGAGTCACAGCTCAGACGTTTTCCAACTGGACACCATGCCAGTCTTTGTGGACTGTAAATAGAAAAACAAATAAGGTCGTCGGGCTGTGAGGGAGATTGACATTCAGGGCAGCGAGGGACTATGATGGGTGAAATGGGAGTGCCTGGTATGCTGGATACGCTTGGGTTGAACTGGATTTCCTCTCTCTCTCTCTCTCTCTCTCTCTCTCTCTCTCTCTCTCTCTCTCTCTCTCTCTTCCTCCCTCCCTCCTTCCCTCCCTCCCTCCCTTCCATCTTTCCTTTCTTCTTTCCTTTTCTTCCTTCCTTCCTCCCCTCCTTTGGCTGGCTGGCTTTTTTTGACTGTCTGGCTAGGGTTGGGAGACCCTGAGTTATGATGGGGATGCTATGGTCATCTGTTGAACTGGCAGAGCAAACTTGTACAGCCTTGAACCTCAGGCCTCAGAGCAAAGAGTGCTGAGAAAGAGCAGAGGGGATTTGCTAATGTTTCAGGCATACGATGCCCTTCTGTGAATGCCAACGCTGTCATTTCCACCTGAGCCTACTTAAAATTATGTTGTATTTATTTGTTTTGTGTGGAGGAAAGGGGTACATGAATGCCACAGCACACCTGTGAAGGTCAGAGGTTAACTCCCATCACATGGACCCTGAGGATCAAATCAGGCTGTCAGGCTGGATGACACACTCTGAACCATCCACTTAGCCCTCCTTCCTCTTTAGAGGTCAGGAAACCGAGCCCTGGGGAATGGAGAGCCCCTGGATGCTCAGCTGGGGCAACACTCCTTTTTTCTGAGTGGGCTCCCTGGGCCCCTCAAAAGTGTTACTAAGGAAGGCAGCTCTTCCTGGGGACCTCTAGTAGATGAAGTCCTTTAAGGGTGGCTACATGTTCAGCTTGATTTCGGTTGCAATAACAGAATGTCCCAGCCCCAGCCTGGATAGTTTAGAAAGGAAAGAAGTTTGTTTTGCCCTGGGAGTTCAAGGGCAAGGCCCTGACCTCTCCAAGGCCCCGAGTTCTGCAAAGCTCTGAAGGTCACGTGCTGCTTGAGCTTGGGTGGAAAGCACAGGGTAAGCGTGGACAAGAGAGCCTCACGGCGAGAGAAGGACAGGAGACAACGGAGCTCCCTTCATGACATGCAGCCCTTGGAAAACATCCTCCCCCTCAGTGGCCTGGTTGCCTTCTTAAGGCAACCACCTTTCGACACTTTTGGACTAAGGACCAAGCATCATAGGGGCAGGCATCTCCTGCACCCCACAGCTCACATCTGCAACACTGAAGTCTCAACCACACCCATGTCTTTCATGAGAGTGGAGAGAATCAAGAGAAATGCAGAGTCCACCATTGGCCCTACCCTCCTGGCCTCTGTCCTGTCACTGGGGGCCTGGCCTCTTTCGACTGGCTTGTTTTTCCAACCAATGTGCTAACGCTAAGAACTGCTGCAAACTGAGTCTTTGCCGGCCTCTAGTGAGAGAGTTGGAAGCTGCAGGCGGGAGACGGTGGTATTTCTTTTAATCCAGACAGCTCCAGGGACCTCAGAGAAGCCACAAGACCCTGCAAATGTCATTCCATCTCTTTGATTAGTAATTCCCCAGTGTCCACAGCAGAGTGATGGCTGAGTAAGAAGCAGAGAGCAGGGAGTTCCAGCCTTGGGAGCTAAGACACTGGAGTTGGGATTTGGGAAGCCTGTTGAAGTGGTGACTGCCTTTCTAACATTCTTCCTACGTATGTGCTTTCAGTAGACCTGAAAACCTGGAGAAACCTCTTCTGGTGGTTTGGGTCCATCTATTTGTAAGTGGAGGATGGTGGTATTCATAGAACCTGCACAGTGCTCATTTAGGCTGATACATTTGTAATTTTTAAAAATGTGTTTATTTAGCCGGGCGGTGGTGGTGCACACCTGTAATCCCAGCACTTGGGAGGCAGAGGCAGGTGGATTTCTGAGTTCGAGGCTAGCCTGGTCTACAGAGTGAGTTCCAGGACAGCCAGGGCTATACAGAGAAACCCTCTCTCGAACCCCCCCCCCCAAAAAAGTGTTTATTTCATGTGTATAAGTTTTGCCTCCATGTGTGTATGCATATCATGTGCATGCCCAGTGCTCAGAGGCCACAAAGAGGGTATCAGATTCCCTAGAAGTAGAGTTAGGGATGGTTTGTGGGCCACTGTGTGGGTGCTGGGGAAGAACCAGAGTGCTATTACCCACAGATCCATCCCTCCACTGTCCCCTCTTCCCAGCTTGTAGCTTTTTGTGGGGGCAAACCCTGACAACCTGCATTCAATCTCTGGGACCTACATGGTAGAAGAGAGCCAACAGAATTGTCCTCTGACCACCATGGCATGCACGTATACAAGGTGAATAATTCATAGGGTGTTTTGGTTTTGTTTTGTTTTGGGCTAGATTTTCACACCATGGCCCACACTGGCCTGAAGCTATTGGCAGTCTCCCTACTGCAGCCTTCTGATGCTGATGTCATATGCATGAGGCACCATGCTAGCTTTATAAAAAATTATAGAGAAGGGAATCAAATAACCGGAGAGTAACCCTGGGAGAGGAGGCTAGGAGAGGAGGGACTGTAGCTTAAGAATTTACTCTGCAGAGTCCCTAACAAAGCTGCCCTTAAAGATTACTTCATTTAGCTTACATATTTTGAATGTGAAGATGGTGGTGGGTTACACAATAAATGTGGGGCTTACTGAATAACTATTTGGAAGAAAAATAAGGTTAATGATTAACCTACCAATAGAACAGAATACATTTCAGGGATTAAATATTTACATGTTTTTTTTTAAAGCTATAAAAATGCTAGACAGAAACTGTTTATGTAACCTTGGTGTTAGGGAACATTTTTCTAGGCCTGTCTCTGGTAAGAGGAAAGGAAAAGATTTGACAGACTTTGTAAAAATTTTTGGAGTCAAAAGATACCATAAAGAAGCCAGGAATTTGTGACACACACTGGTGGTCCCAACTCATTCCGGAGGCCGACACTGGAGTATCAGTGGTGACCTGCTACATAGCAAGACCTTCTCATCTCCAAAATTAATAAGCAGAGCCAGTGTGGTGTCGAGCGCCTTTAATCCTAGCACTCAGGAGGCCGAGGTAGGTAGGTCTCTGTGAGTTTGAGGCCAGCTGAGTTTACAGAGTGAGTTCCAGGACAGCCAGGGCATTAAGGAGGGACTCTCTGTCTCAGGAAACAAAATAATAAACAGGGCTGATGAGGCAGCTCAGTAGGTAAAGACAACTGATGCCAAGCCTGCCCAGCTGAATTCAATCCCACGGCCCCACACAATGGAAGGAGAGAACTGACACTTGCAAGCTGTCCTCTGACCTCCACATGTGTGTTCTGGCATGTGTGTAAGCCAACAAAATAGCCATAGACCAGCACGATCAAATGACACTCAGCAGAGCTAACATGATTTAAACTTACTAAGGCATACAAAGATCTCTTAGTAAACCACAAGAAAGGTCAGCAGTCTCATGCATACACAGAACACATGAGAAAAAATAGAAGTGGCTAAGAGATATGAAAAAGGGGGTTGGGGTGGGGGACAGTGAGATGGCTCAGTGAGTAAAGGACAAACCTGACAGCCTGAGACTAATCTCAGGGACTCACATGAAGAAGAGAATCAACTCTACAGTTGACCTCTGACCTCCACATGTGTGCCATGGTGTACACACACACACACACACACACACACGCACGCACAAAGTAAATAAATAATTTTTAATATAAAAAATTTAACATGAAAAAATTACCTTGGGGCTGGTAAAAGTCTATAATCTCAGCACTTGGGAGGCAGAGGCAGGTGGATCTTTGTGAGCTCGAGACCATTTACATACCTCTAAAAACAACATAAACAACCAAAAATATAATTAAATTATTTAATGAAAAAATAATGTATCAGGGCTGAAGAAATGGCTGAATAGAGCGGTAGTTCTCAACCTGGGTTATCGACACCTTGGGGGTTGCATATAGATATCCTGCATATCAGATATTTATATTACAGTTCATAACAGTAGCAAAATTACAGTTATGAAGTAGCAAGGAGGATAATTTTATGGTTGGGAGTGACCACAGGATGAGGACCTGTATTAAACGGTCACAGCATTAAGAAGGTTGAGAACCGCTGGGATTGAGGCTCCAGCTGTCCTAGCTGCAAGCCCAATGCCAGAAGTTTAATCCCCGGAACATGTGTAGATAGCCGGGTGTATTAGCACACGTCTGTAATGCCAGCACGCCTACAGGAGAATCAATGAGTAGGTGGAGGGCCAGGTAGCCTTGAGCAGACAGCAGCAACAGAAACAAGATAGACTCTGCCTCAGTAAGGTGGAAGGCAAGAACGGATGCTGGACACCAGGCGGTGGTGGCGCACGCCTGTAATCCCAGCACTTGGGAGGCAGAGGCAGGCAGATTTCTGAGTTCGAGGCCAGCCTGGTCTACAGAGTGAGTTCCAGGACAGCCAGGACTACACAGAGAAACCCTGTCTCGAAAACAAACAAACAAAAGAAAAAACAAAAAAAAAACAACAAAAAAAGAACTGATGCCGGAGAGTTGACCTCTGCCCTCCACACATGTGCTATGGAATGTGCGTGCCTATACTCATATACCCAATAAATAAATAAGTGCATAGTTAATTAATTAATTAATTAATTAATGTGAGCTAGGCATATGCCTTCAATCCCAACAGTCAGGAGATAGAGACAGGAGACAGAGATAGGCAGGCAGATTTTTATAACTTCAAAGCCTTTCTGGTCTATATAGCCAGGTCTAGCCCAGCCAAGGCTACACAGTGAGACCTTGCCTTAAAGAAATAAATACAAGCAAATAAGTACATGTTAGATTATAAGCCTACCCCATCATATCTAGTTTATGCAGTACTTACTTGGGATTGAACCCAGGCTTTCTCCCAACCGGGCTACTCTGCAATCCTACTGTGTGGGTTTTTTGAGGGATAGCTTCCCAACAGTGGCATTAATGGATGGAGGAGAGAATTTATATTTAACTCAATGAGTTTATTTGGTGCTGGAGATTGGACTCAGATCCTTACACGTAGTAAGTATATGCTTTTCTACTGACCTATGCCCTTAACTCCATGTTTTTGCTTATGATGACCTGGTAACAGACAAAACACTTCTCTACCTATATACAGACATAACGTCCTTTTCCAGGCTGGAGAGATGGCTAAGAGTGCTTGATGCTCTAGCAGGAGATCCGAGTTTGGTTCCTAGTACCCATATCAGGCAGCTTACAACTGCCAGGAACTCCAGCTCAAGGAGTTCCAATGCCCTCTTCTGAAGTTCATGGACACCTGCACCCACACACACATCCTCCCCCCCCATACACGTTTAGTTAAAAAAAAATACATTTTAAAAACTCACCTCTTTTTTCTTCTCTTCCTTCTTTCGTTTGTTTTTGTTTTTCTTTGTTTGCTTTGTTTTTTGAGATAGGATTTCTCTGTTTGAAACAGCCCTGGCTATCCTGGAACTCACTCTCTAGACCAGGCTGGCCTCGAACTCACAGAGATCCTCCTGCCTCTGCCTCCCTAGTGCTGGGATTAAAGCCAGGCACCACCACTACCCTGCAGAAACCCGCCCTTTTCAAATGCTTGGGCAGAATGTCATTTACTCAGGCTGGAGAGATTGTTATGGATGTTTCGGTGACAGAATAGTAAAACAGTAAGAGCCCTTTTGTCCTTCTCTCTCCCACAGTTCCTGCTCATTTTCCACAAGGCCGCTGCTGGTGAGCTGCAGGAGGACAGCGGGCTGCTGGCACTGGCCAAGTTTTCTGAGATTGATGTTGCCCTGGAGGGTGTCAGAGGCGCCAAGAACTTCTTCGAAGCCAAGGTGAGTACCTGTTCCCTTTCCTACCCTGCCACCATGCTTCCTTGACCCCGCCCTTGTGATAGGCACTTCCTATCCATTGGACCCATTAGCTCCCTCAGGACAAGGAAGGCTGTATAATCCATGCAGGTACTGAGGGGTGAGAAGAGTATATCCTCAGACCATCTGGGAAACAGACACAGTATAGAAGACACCTGCTCACAGGCTCCGGAGGGTTGGTGGGTTTCAGGCTCCAAGACATACTCTCCATCTGGACTTTGCCTAAGGGTTCCTTTCTATCTCCACAACCACTTAAGTTGCTTCTGCAGCTTGCCCACCCACTGTTTTATTTTTCACATCTTAAACATCTGTGGCAGAGGGCTAGGAAGACGCTGCTCCTGCAGTGCACTGGAGGCTGGTTCCTAGCACCTATATTAGGAGCTCCCAATTCTTCCTAATTCCAGATCCAGGGAATCTGACACCCTCTTCTGGCCTCCGTGGACACACACACACACACACACACACACACACACTTTAAAATAAATGTTGTTAAACATAAATTTTAAAAGTAATATATGGGCCAGAGACAAGCAGGAGAGGGGTCAGAGAAGGGTGCCAGGGTGGCCTGCCCCACATCAGTGTTTGCTTCATTGAAAGTGATCCAGAAGTGGGAAGGCCCCACAGCCCTGTGAGTTCACAGTCACTGAAAACCAAGGCACCTCCTTAAAGTTAGCTGCTGCATCCTTGTCTCTGCCGAGCATACCTGTAGATACACAGACAAGAGAGCCCTCCACACCTGCCGCCAAGCAGGGCAAGGGTACAGTGAGATGGTCACATGTTCCCTACAGGTTGGTCCCCCAAGAGCACATCTGACTCTTGCGCTCATATGGTCACTCTGATCCTGTTTCCAGTACCACACAGGATTAAATGAGCTTATATATATAGTGTTAAGCAATTGCCTGGCTTGTGGGAAGCAGCCAGCATGTCATCCTAGCTTTTGGGACTGCATGCTTCTTCAGTTTTCAGCCTCAGGGGCACTTTGAATTCCTTCCAGGAGTTTATCCAAGGCCAGAATGACCTTGGTGACATCCTGGCCTGCTTAGAGCTCAAAACAGGACCCAATTCTCACTTGTCTTTGATGCTGCTCGGGGATAGACTCTGCTGGCAAAGATCAGCCAGTGCATTGACTTTTGAAACTCAGGAAAAGGGGACAGAACATTTGCCTTCTTTAGGGGCCCTGCAGAGTACGGGGAGGAAAGCCAATGACTCCTTGTCGCAGGGTGTGGAGATGAGGAGGGGTCCCTTCTACTGTGACGGAGCCTCTCTGGCCATCAGCTCCACGTTTGCAATCTCTTGAGAGTTCTTGGGAAGGGGCTGAGGCCTGAGGCCCGAGAGTAGCAGGACACTTCACGGCCATGGTGCACTGGGCCAAGTGCTATGGGTGAAACACGTGAGTCCCTGTGACTGTGTCATCTAGGCATGCAGGACCAGTCGTGACTTGCCTGTGATTCCCACTCCAGCCTCATCCAGTCCTTGAGATGTTGCTAGAAATGTTCACTGCCAATTCTCAGAACCTTTTGCCTAGAGGGCCACCCCAAGGCCTCTGTTTGGAAAACCCTGCTCCCTTTGGGATCACCTTCTAGGGCAGCTCACTCATGGCTAACCAGTCCTGAAAAGGCTCCACTCCCGAGTGCCTGTATTCCATGTGTAAACGGCAGTTCTGTATCTGCTCAGAGTGTTCTCAAAAGCCGGGCGGTGGTGGCGCACGCCTTTAATCCCAGCACCTGGGAGGCAGAGGCAGGCGGATTTCTGAGTTCGAGGCCAGCCTGGTCTACAGAGTGAGTTCCAGGACAGTCAGGGCTACACAGAGAAACGCTGTCTCGAAAAACAAAAACAAACAAACAAACAAAAAACCCCCAAACAAACAGAGTGCTCTCAGACACTTGCAGGAAGAGTATTCATTGACCTGTCTGCAGAGCAGTTAATATTCTACCTTTGGAATGTCTCTCAATGTGCTTGGGCTCCTGGCAGGGATTTTCCTATAATGCTGCTGAGGTAGAAGGAAACTGGACACAACCTAAACTTCCATTGTCAGAGAGACATGCGTTTGCTTACTCTGCAGCCATCAAAGATTGAGACGAAGCTGCATGATACGTGTAGTCAGACGTCCAAAATAAAACAAGCAAAATAATATGTGTGACACTTGGTTTTAAATACCAAACGCAGCCTAGATAATTACATATGAAAGTATTATCAGTAGTAGTTACGTCAAGGGACTCATTTTATATTTTCAGGGTGTCGTAGAATTAGTGTGCTTTGTTTTTATAAGGAGAAGAGATGAAACAAAAAAAAAAACCAATAAACTTTTTCCTACTCGCCATGTTTATATGTCTGCCTTCCCAGCAAGACTCAAAGGCAGGATAGGCGTGTTATCTTTGTAATTACAGTGTCCGGTGTGTAATGGCTCTCAATAAACGTTTTGCATGAATGACGAATGGAGGGAAGCACTGCTTGGATTTGGGAGAGGCCATAAAGGAGAGTGACAGATGTCCCAAGATGAATGGGGATTCACCTTGTAATCAAGGAAGGGAGGCGTTCTGGTCATGGGAACTGCAAGTGCAGGCTCTAAGGGGTGGAGGGCTAGGAGTCTGGAGGCTGGGAGAAGATGGGAGTGTGTGAGCAGGCAGGGCTGGCACCATAGCTGGGAAAGCAAGTCAAGGTGCAAGTATGCAGACCTAGGAACGGGGCCACACTTCTCCCTCTTTGTCATGAGGTAGGTGACTACTGAGAGCAGATGGTCCCTGGATGTAATCCCCAGGCTGAGAGGACACCTGTAGACTGGCCTTCCAGGCCCAACCCATGTCTCTCTAAAAGCTTTTTGGGTGTGTGGGGAGGCTGAGTTGTCAGGAAACCTGTGGCTGATCCAGCGCTGCAGGTGGCTTCATGTGCAGCCAGGCTGGTCTAGCACACACAACTGCAGGGGCTGGAGTGCCCTCAGAGTTGTTTATGCAGGTCTGACCTAGGATACATACGCTAGGAGAGGTTTCTGCAGGTGCATGGGGAGGGATATTGGTTGTCAAATATTTGTGACAGTGGAACCAGGGACAATATAAAGACACACAACTTTAGAACTGCAGTGCTCACGACTACCTTATTGGGAACTTGGGAAGACCAATAGGAAGTGTGCATTGAGGAGGAGAGCTGAGATTTTTTTTTTCTTCTATCAAGACAGCCCCTCCTCCAAGTGGGAGTGGTTTGAGGAGGGGAAGTGATAAACTGGCCTTTGGTGTCAAGTTCAAGGTAACTTCAGGTTCAGTAGAGATATGCACCAATTTGGTGGGTATGGTGATGGCTGCAAGTGGTCCTCCAATCATGGCCACATGGAGGCTATAAAACTGTGTCTGTCTTGGACATCTGTGTGTCTTGTGTATGAATAGATCATGAAGCAGTTCTTGCGTTTTCTGTACCCGCCCTTAGCAATGGCTGGAACATAGCTGTCCTCGTATGGGACCAGGGGTGGGCTCAGACTCCACATGCCAGGTGAGCTTCCCACAGGAAGGATGAAGGAGGAAATAGGATTTATGGGCACCCAGGAACACAAAGGATGATGGGTGCCATCACCCCAAGCACATGCTGAGCCAGCAGGAAAGTAGATCTTAGTGGGAACTGGACTGTGGGTAAGAGTTGTATTTAAGTCTTCAGGGAAGATGGGTCATCAGAGGCACAGAAGAATGCTGGAGAAAAATGCTACTTTGCTGGACAAAAGCAGTTTGGGTTTTTAAATTCTCATTTTAATTTTTTGTTAGTTATGTGTATGGATAGGTCTGTGTTGGGGGTATGGGGCTATCTATGACTGCAGGTGCCCAGAGAAGTAAGAGCTGTCAGATGTCTCTGGACTCAGAGGTGGCTTTGAGCCTCTTGGTGTGGGTGCTGGGAATTGAACTTAGGTCCATCTGGAAGAGAACAGTGTGTGTGCTCCTAACCTCTGAGCCATCTCTCCATCCCTAGCAATTCTGTTTTTCCACCATGTGGGTCCTATGGATGGAACACAGGTTGTCAAATTTGGCAGCAAGCTACCTGGCCAGCCCTCAGTAGAGATGCTTAAGGGATCAAATTCATCCCTGTTGGACTGATTGCGCTAGGATAGGACTAGAATGGACCTGGTAGGTAGAGCCCTGAGAGCCAACTCTCTATTGCACATACCTGGGCAGGTGAGACAGTAGCTTGGGGTTAGGTAAAAAACATTTTTGCTTACTTTGCAGCCTCTGAGAGAGGTCAGCATGTGATCACATCAGGGGGAAGTTATCTAGGAAATGAAGAAATAAAAAGTGAGATGACTGCCGGGCAGTGGTGGCGCACGCCTTTAATCCCAGCACTTGGGAGGCAGAGGCAGGCGGATTTCTGAGTTCGAGGCCAGCCTGGTCTACAGAGTGAGTTCCAGGACAGCCAGGACTACACAGAGAAACCCTGTCTCGAAAAACAAACAAACAAAAAAAAAAAGTGAGATGACTAAGAAGATAGGACATGGGGTAGGAAGTTAAGGTCGGGGTGGGCTATAGAACCCGGAGATGAGATCATCAGGGGTGGGCTATAGAACCC
>NW_021620672.1:2905420-2969215 GCF_004785775.1 Grammomys surdaster
TAGAACCCGGAGATGAGATCATCAGGGGTGGGCTATAGAACCCAGAGGCCAGATGGACTTTTGTGGTGCAGGAGACGAAAGATTCCTGGGTGAAGAGATGGCAAATCTTTCTCCTGCTGTCCTAGCTAGGAATGGTGGGGAAGGGGAGAGTTGGTGCCAGGTCAGACATCTTTGAATGCTTCAGGTTTATACACCAACTCCCTGGAGGTAGGTGTTATGTCCCATTTGGATTTGTTTTCGTGCACGTGAGCACGCAGGGCATGCAATGCATGTTAGACTTAAGAAGTCGCCCATAGCGTGGGCTGACCTTGAACTTTTAATCTTCCTGCTATCACCGCCAAGTTGCTAGGAAAAACAGGCATTTGCCAACAGACCCAACAATTCTCCCACATTGAAGATAAGGATGTTAAAGCTTAGATATTGTTTCCTTGGTCAACATTTAGCAACAAACTATCATCTTGTAATCCTTACATTCAGGAGGCAGAGATAGGAAGTTTAAGAGTTCAAGGCCCAGATCCATTACGTACAGAGTTTAGCAGAGTCCTGGACTACAGGAGGCCCTGCGTTATAAACACCAAATTTGTTTTAAATTCCATAAATAACATACTTGATATCCTTTGTCATACTCCACGTAGCTATTGATCCACAGAGATTGAACCACAGAGAAGGTGCTTTTGTTTCCCCCTGGATTCTTGCATCTGTTACCAGACTATGGTTGCCATGGACAAACAAACAAACAAACAAAAAACCCCTAGTTTCTAAGACTGGAGAGATGGCTCAGTGGTTAAGAACACTGGTTGCTCTTCCAAAGGACCTGGGTTTGATTGCCAGAACCCACATGGCCGTTTACAATTGTCTGTAATTCCAGTTCCAGGGCTACCAAAGTCCTCTTCTGGCCTTTGTGGGTACCACGCATGCATGTGGAGCACAGACTTACATGAAGGCAAAAATACCTAAACACATTAAAATAGAATATTAAAAAATTAGGTCCAGTATGAATGTTAGTTTATAGTTTGAGGTAATTCATAAAGAAAACGGTGAAAGAATAGCTTCTCAGGCTGGATGTGATGGTCCATGCCTGTAATCCCAGTCCTTAAGAAACTGAGGCAGGAAATTTGCAGCACTATTGAGACTTGCCTGGGCTGCAAAGCAAGTACCAGGACTGTCAGAGCTACATAGTGACGGTATCTCAAAGGGGCTGAGTGTCACAGTTCTGAGGAGAAAGCCAAGGAATACCACTAAGTCACACCGTACAAGAAACCTCCCACAAGAGATTGATTAGGAGACAAAGAGGGTGTTTCAGGCAAGAACAGGGAACTGAGCAAGAGACGGGCTTATATAGGGTTTCTTGGAGGAGGACTTTTTCAGGATGGAAATTTCCAGAGTGACGATTGGTGAGATTTCAAGTCCTGAGCCTGGGCAAGCCATCAGGGATTGGTGAATCTTTTGAGGTCAGGAATTGGTGGGCTTTTGAGCTCAGGGACTGGTGGGCTTTGAAACTGGGAAGGAGAGTAGCTTAAGCGATAACCCAGTGGTTAAGTGTTTGCTGCAGGAGGGCCAGAGTTCAGATTGCTAGAACCCTTGTGGAGCAGGACACGTGAACACATCTAGAATTTCAGTTCCCTTGTGGCAAGAAGGGAGGTGGACAGAAGCAGTCCCCAGAAGCTAGCCTGGACACAGGGATCTGAGTAAGAAAGCAACCTTGTCTCAAACAAGGTGAGGGTGAAGACCAACACTTCAGGTTGTCCTCTGACATCTACACACAGAGAGAGACATGCACACACTTACACACACAAGCATGCACCAAACAACAGAGAGAGACACAGAGGCACACAAAGGCAGAGAGACACAGAGAGAGGGAGGAGAGGAGGAAAAAACTTCAACTTCATTGCTCGATGTACTAAGCAATTTCTTGTTGATAATTTCGAGTTCCAAGAGGTCATCCTCTCTCACCATCTCAGGACATTTCATGACGCAAAGGCCACAGACAATTTAAAGTTTCACCTGCATTTTTAACATTTTCCCAGCCCATTATGACCAGATTGTGTAGACAGAGACAGTGAAGGCCAACTATATGGTATTGGCTGTTTTCCATGGTGTAAATATTCACACTGAAATTGAGTTCGAGTTCTCGGTGGAACATGGATGCAGGCGGAGCCGGGAAGCTGTTCACAGTCATAAAATCATCACCCGGCATTTCCACTCTGGAGACACAGCCCCAGCAGATAATAGTGACATGTAATAAGATGGCCCTCCAGTACTTGACCCTTTTCCTCTTGGTGTGATTGATTACAGATTTGTTCAATTTAAAATTTTGTAATGCCTAGTTTTATAAACGGCTCATAGACATTTTAGGAGTGAAGAAGTTGGTTTTTGAGCAGCTATAAGCCTGTTGCTTGTAGGTCCAGCATTCCTTGAGGTAGTGGAAAGACTATACCTGTTTTCTTCCAGTTGAAGGAGGCAGAGATGGAAGGGATCGGTGACCACTGTGGGTGGGGAGAGAGATGAGAAAGAAATCCAGCGAAGACTCAGCTCTGGCTGGAAATCCCAAGTCCCAGTGGTTCTAGCCACTATCTTTATAAGGTGTTTTTTATTGTTTTTATGTGTAAGAAATTTTTGCCTGAATACATGTATATGCATCGCATGCCTACCTAGGCCAGAAAGTATCCGGAGTCCTTTGAACTGGAGGTTCAGGTGGTTTGAGACTGTCATGTAGGTGCTGGGAACCTTGATTGTCTATAAGTGGTCTTAATCACTAAGCTTCCTCTCCATACTGAAGAGATTGTTTTTTAAGTGTATCCTCACCTTAGAAGCATGGGATTCTAAATCATGGCAGTGAGGATGGACTTTGGTGGGGGGTGAGGGTGGCAGATAGATGGTGTACCAGGCAAAAGTGCAGGGAAAAGTGGGAAGTAAAGGTATAGCTGGCCTTTGTGTACACAAAGGGGTTGCTTCTAGACCCTGCAATATAAAGTAGTGTGTAAGGTCGGAGAGATAGTGTACTTGGCAAAGTACTTACCTTGCAAGCATGAGGACCCCAAGTTTAAGCCTCTGAACCTACCTGAAAAAGAAGAAGGCAGACATAGTGGTATATCTGGATCCTTGGGGTTCCCTAGCCAGCCTACTTACCTAGCAAGCTCCAGGCTGAAATGAGGTGAGCACCGGAGGAACTACAGTCAAGGCTCTTCTGACCTCTGCATGTGTGTGTACACATGTGCATGCTCATGTATACATACATGAAGTGACTTATGTTTACACAAACCTATGTACATCCCCCCCATATATTTTAATACAGCTAAGTGTTGAGGAATTTAGAGATGTATTATGTTTTAATTTTATTTCAGTAGTTTTTGAAATGGAGTCTCATATGTAGCCCAGGTTGGCCTCAAATTTGTAATCTTCCTGCCTTTGTCTCCAGCCTTCTACAATTAAATTTGTACACAAGCACACATGGTGAGGTCTTCTATTTTCTTTAAGTGCTGAGGATCAAATCCAGGGCTTTATTCCTGTAAAATATACACTTCTGTTACTGGCTGCACCCCCAGCTTGATATTCAGTGTTATGAAAACATAGACAATAATAAATAAAGATTATAAATAACATAATACAAAAACAAAAGAAGGTGATCAGGTACAAAATGGGTCATGTCATGGTCATTTTCCGAAGCCACTGATTTTCAGAACAAAATCAGATAAGAATGACAGGCCATGAAAAATCTTTCTTCTTTTTATTTTGAGACAGTCTTATGTAGCCCTGGCTGGCCTGGAACTCTCTGTGTGGTGCAGGCTGCCCGCAGACTTACAGAGGTCTGCCTGCCTCTGCCTCCTGAGTGCTGGAATGAATAAAAGCTATTCACCACTGCAGCCAGCTAAGGAAAAAGAAAATGTTTATATCAAGTATTGTACCTGGGAGGGGGAAGAGGGAGGTCAAAACACACTGAATGAGAAAAATGTTTAAATAAATTTTAAAAAGAGAGATGTAGCCATGAGAATCTTAAATCAGGACCAGGGGGGATGGTACATACCTATAATGCAGTTCTTCAGAGATCTTAGGGTGACAAGAGATAGATTATAACTATAATATTCAAGGAGATTCGCTCTAGGTGTAAGTGTAACTCACAATAACAAATTGAATAGTGAGAAAATTGGGGGCTAAAGAGGTGTCTCAGTTAAGAGCAGGTGTTGCTCTTTTGGAGGTCCTGAGTTCAGTTCCCAGCATCCACATCACATGACTCACAACCACCTGTTGTTCCAGCTCCACAGGCACCCAGATATATGCATACTCACCATTTTAAAATAAATTTAATTAGAAATTTAAAAGAAATTTAATTAATGAATTTTTAAAACTTGAAATAGAGTCTCATATGCAGCCCAGGTTGGCCTCAAGTCTGTAATCTTCCTGACTTTGTTTCCGGACAAATTTTTTTTTTTTTTTGGTTTTTTTTTTTTTGGAGACAGGGTTTCTCTGTGCAGCCCTGGCTGTCCTGGAACTCACTCTGTAGAGCAGGTTGGCCTCAAACTCAGAAGTGCTGGGATTACAGGCGTGTGCCACCACCACCTGGCTCGGACAAATTTTTATTAAAAAAAAAATTATTTATTTAATTAAAAAGAAATTTATACTCATTTTCTGATTCTCAGGTTTGAATTCATGGCCTCTTGGATACTAAGCACACAAGTGGCCACTGGATTTTACCTCGTACCCCCAAAACAGTGCTTAAACAGAGCATCAAGTGATATTAAATTCTGTGTGGGGGTTTGAGGCCAAGCACAGCAGCCATGGAAATAGCAAGTCAAACAAGAGAGGAATGGATGTCTTCCATGAAGGAGCTGAGTGACAGGAAATATAGGAACAATAGAGAACTGTCAACAGAAGATTCTGAGGACAGCTGGGCCCAGTGGAACAGGCTTTTAAGCTTAGCCACCTGGGAAGCTGAGGCAGCAGGATCACAGGTTGCCAGCCCAACCTTGTCTCAAAAAGTTGAAGAGAGGTCTGAGACAGACAGACAGACAGACAGACAGACAAGGGGAGATGCCCAGTCGGTGGGAAGTCTTTTCTAAAAGGTTCAGTTCCAAAATAGACTGCCAGGATGGATGGATGGATGGATGGATGGATGGATGGATGGATAGATAGATAGATAGATAGATAGATAGATAGATGGATAGATAGATAGACGGACAGACAGACAGGTGATAGGTAAGTAGATACAAACATTACAGGTAAATGTAAAAAACAGTTGGCTAGCTATTTTAAGTAGAAGAATTTAAAATATTTCCTTTATACCCTTTATTAAAATAGATGAGGGATTAAAGAGAAGGCTTGGTGGTTAAGAGAACTGGCTGCTTTTGCAGAGGACCTGGGTTCATGTCCCAGCACTCACAAGGTGGCTCACAAACATCTGTACCTCCAGTTCTGGGGGATCCAGTGACCTCTTCTGACTTCCACAGAGACCAGGCAGATACACATGTGGTACACATAACATACATGCAGGCAAATCACTCATACACATAAAATGAGATTAAAAATTCTAAAAGGGGTATATGTCTGTGTGCCTGTGTACATGTGTATGTGTGTGTAAAAGCCAAATAAAGTCAGGTATATCGCATACCTGTCAAACCAGTGTTTGTGAGGTAGAGGCAAGAGGGTCAAAAGTTACAGGCCAATTCGGGATATAGAGTGAGTCTGAGGCTAGCTTGGACTGCATGAGGAAAATACAGAAGATCCAATAAAAGTATTAGAAGGAAATACAGAAAAATGGATTTAGAGCACTGGAGGCTTTCTTCGGTGTCATATAAAAGGCAAGAGCTGACGGTCTATAAATTAAATTACATCAAGGTTTCAAGTGTTTTGGAGGTGCACAGTTAGGAAGAGACAAGAGGCAGATTAGCAGCAGGGGATTGATTTTACATAGAGAGCTGCAGATTGGAAGAGAAAAGCAGCTGGACGTGAAAGTGACAAAGGTCCAAGTGGGTAAAGGCGACAATATGGTTTTGTCTACAGATTGGCAAGACAGTGAGGCTAATCGTGGTAAGCTTTGGCCAAAGGTGTGTATGAGTGTTTCTGGTCCAGGACGGTGGGGGTGTAAATCAGAACAGCTGCCATCCAGAGCTGTATCATATAGTCGTCATTAAAATCACCTTCCCATTCAGTGTGCCATCGAGAGATAATACCAGATATGAAAACCATGAACAAAAAAGTCAGTTCTAGGAAGGAGGATTTTGAAATAGTTTTATCTGATAAAGTATTATTATTATTATTATTATTATTATTATTATTATTATTATTATTGAGACATGTCTTGTGTGTCCCAGGCTCTCTTCAAACTGACTATGCAGCCAAGGGTGGTCACACACTTCTGTCGCAGTCAATCTCCAACTCCAATAAGCCCGTGCAAAGAACACATGAGTCGGTTGTCATATTTGTCAGCTGCACTCCTAGATCGGGCAGACCTACCATTACACTACTCTATTCTCCAGCTATGTGAGAGCTCTTGTTACTTGTGGCCTCTCCAGCCCACACGGTTTTGTTCCATCTTCTTTCCACCTCCTATTCCTCTGTCTCCTTCCTCTCTCTTCCTCTCTAAAACCTCCAGCCCCATCTTTCCCTTCCACTGCCCAATCACAGCCTGTATTTGAGTACTTAAAATGAGAAGGTTCACATGAAATCACCTGAGTATGTGATCCACTCCAAGTTGGGGCAGCCCCTCTTGAGGGAGCAGAATTAACATCAAATACAAACAACACCAGGGCAATTCACAACATACTTCTGATTCTCTGTATCTACCTTCTGAGTTCTGGGATTAGAGGTATAATTACAGCTGCTACCACCTCCAGCTTGATGCAGTACTGGGGACTAAGACATGTGGTTTCATATACGCTAGGAAAACACTCTGCCAACTGACCTATATCTTCCAGCCCCTGATATGGTATTATTGAAGGTAAATCATTAAGTTAAAAAAAAAGAGATATTATGAGATCCCACTCACAATGTGAACATAAACATGTAATATTTGTTTTTATTTAATTGGTTTTAGAGACTGGATCTCACATGCTGGCTCTGGGTAGCCTAGAACTCTATCCAGATTGGCCTTGAACTCAACACTCTGCCATCTGAGTCTTAGGGATTGCAAGTGGGAGCTACTATACTTTAGCTAACATGTAGTGTTTTTATAATATATGGTGCCAAAACAGGCCAGTATGTAATATTTAGTAGTAAATTTAGAATGACTCACTGAGAGAGAAGTTTCCATTTTATTTTTGTGGTTACTGAGGGTTGAACCCAGGACCTCATGCATTCCAGGTAAGTCCCCAGGTACGGAATTGTATTTTAGCCAAGAACCAAAATGTTGATGGAAATACAACATCAACATTGGGGAAAACAAAAACTGATGCATTGGAGTTGGTTCATGCCGGGCAGTGGTGGCGCACGCCTTTAATCCCAGCACTTGGGAGGCAGTGGCAGGTGGATTTCTGAGTTCGAAGCCAGCCTGGTCTACAGAGTGAGTTCCAGGACAGCCAGGGCTGCACAGAGAAACCCTGTCTCAAAAAAAAAAAAGAAAGAAAGATTTCCCTTAGCACCCCATGTTAGATACAATCCCAGCCAAAGAGTCCCAGGGTGTTTACTTTTGTTCTTCTACTTAGAATATAGCAATGTTTTTTTTAAAAAATATTGTTTATTAATTCTTTAAGAATTTTACACAATGAATTTTGATCCTATTTGCCCCCCCCCAACTCTTCCCAAATCAAACTCTTCCCCTCTACCCCACAACTTGTATCCCTTTAAAAAAATAACCTATTAACTCTGCTTTGTGTTACCCATATATTTCTAGATGTGGGACTGCAACATGGTTGGCCTACCAGGAGTCACACTTAAAACTATCTCCAGAAGCCTTCAACTTCCCATAGGTCCCCCAGGGTCGAGGTTCAGAGCCGTTTCCTACCTATCCCATGCTAGAATGCTGACTGGCTTGAAAGCATGCAGGTCTTGGGCAAGCAACCGCACCTGCTGTTATGCGTTCATGAATATAGCTGGTGCCACTCTGACCTCTAGCTCTTGTAGCTTCCATGATTGTCCCTGAGTCTTGGGGAGGGTGTGTGATGTAGATGTCCCGTGTGTGTCTGAGTACTCCATAGTATCCTCTGCATCTTGACCAGCCATGAGTTTCTGTGTCAGCTGCCCTCTCTGATACACAAAAGAACCTTCTCTGATGAGGTCTGAGAGTACCGCTCTGTCTGGTTCAAGGACTGGTCCACCAGTGTGTAGTGATACCATTGTGAAAGTTTGGGGAAGTAGCTTCTCGGTAGAGCTTGCCTACCACCAGGAACTAGTGAACGCACACTAGCACCCTGAAAAAAGAATCTAGAGAGAACAACCCCCCCAAATAGAAGCAGGTAGAAGCCAGCAACAGGTAAAGCAACGGTATCAGTGCTCAACAGCAGATTATGGACCAAAGGAAGAGGTGTCACTAGAGCCCCTGTCTTCAGCAGTGCCAGCACCCTTTGTCCAAGGTTTACATAGCCATTGCAAGGGGTTTTGGGTGCCAGCATCCCCATATCCTTATCTGCCCTCACCATGTCATCTGTTTGCCATTTCTCTGCAGGCCCAGGCCTTGTCATGCTCCAGTAAGTTTGAAGCTGAGTTAAAAGCTGAGCAAGATGAGCGGAAACGGGAGGAGGAGGCCAGGAGGCTCCGCCAGGCAGCCTTCCGGGAGCTCAAGGCAGCTTTCAGCGCGTAGTCCTGCTGACCTGACCCTTGACCGCAGCTGTGCCTTACTGACACCCTGGAGGTGACGACCAGGATTTTCACATTTTTATCCCTGCAGCCCTCTGCGCAAATGACCTCCCCCTCAAGGCCCAGGCCTGTTTCTTAGTGCTTCTGGATAACCAGTGACTGCTTACATCCTTCCCAGGGCCCTGGCCCCTTCCAAACGATTTGCCAGCTGGCTCTCCCAGCCTTCACGCCTCTGCCGTTGTCCATAGCTGAGATTCATTTCTTCTTGGAAACCTTATTTGCCCCCATGTAGTCCTGTGTCAACAAGTCCTGTTCATATATGGTTCTCAGAAGACACATTGCCCGTCGTCCGGGTAGTTTTTCCTTGTGGTCCTTGCATTGTTTCCTGGCTAGCGTCTGTCTTCTTGTCATTAATCAGATTCCACTGACTTCCTTTTCACCATCTTCCACCCTAGTGTGATGACGGGATTTGAAAGAGGACTTGTGGATCAATACCTATATCCCCTCACCAACCAGGGGCTAGCTTGACGCTGCCTTTGTCCCTCTCCTGATTCTTAACAATGTCTGCCCTCTTGTTCCCCCTCGTTCTTCATTTCCCAATCTAGCCATTTTCCCACTCCTAAGTCCTTTACTGTTAAGAATGAAAGAATTGTCAGAAGTAATATTAGTGAGTAGAAGGATAGCTGTCATCTGACCCTATGCAAATCAGAGTGGTCCTGTGAAATTCTCAAGTGACATCCAAGGTCTTTTGAAGTCATGACCATCTTCCCATGTCTGACATCAGCTCCAAAGAACTGAAAGAAATGTATCCTCGCCCATGGGACAGATTTTTTGTATCTTGTGAGTTTCTTGGGACGTCTTACAAATACCAGGGGTTGTATTTTTTAACAAAATCAAAACCAAAAATTCTTAATGTCATATTTATTACTTCTCTTTTGTAACTACTGTCTTCACAATAAAGAAACCATCTGTCCTTCTATCTTACAGCTGTTTACTTTTAAATAAAATGTGCAAATGATCTTTGCCTTCATACCAGTGTGCCTTTGGTCTTCTTTGACTTAGGGGATGGAAGAATGCATTTTCTATGGGGCCAGTTCATCCTTGGGCTTCTGTTGACACTGAATTCCTGAAGTATGGGTAGACATAGGAACAGAATGTGTAGGGCTGGAGAGGTAGCTCAGTGGGTAGACTACTTGCCTAGCATGCTTGAGTTCAAGCACTGCACAACCAATTATGGGGAGTGGATTCCTGTGTTCTTAGTATTTTAGGACATAGATGCAGAATTCAAATTTATGGTTGTCCTTGGCTATAGGGTGAATTTGAGGACTTAGTTTAAGAGAAGCTGTGGGAACCCCAAAGAAGAGGGAGAGGAAGGATTCAGGGAGACAGAGCATGAGAAACAACCCACAAAATCAACTAAGCAGGGCTCATAGGGGCTCACGGAGGCTGAAGGTACAGTCACAGACCCTGTATGGGTCTGAGCTAGGTCCTCTGCATATATGTTATGGTGGCCTAGCTCGATGTTCTCGTGGGACCCCCTAACAGTGCTAGCTGGAACTATCTCTGACTCTTTTGCTTGTACATGGAACCCTTTTTCTCCTAGTAGGTCACCTTGCCCAGCCTTGATTTGACGGTTTGTGCCTAGTCTTACTGTAATTTGTTATGATGTATTCGGGTGATGTCCCTGGGAAGCTTACTCTTTTTGGGGGGAAGGGGGCAAGAGGAGGAGGAGGAGTGGAACTAGAGGAGTTAAGAGAAGTGGAGGCAGGGGAGATTGTGTTCAGGATATAAAGTATGTAAAGAATAAAAACTGAAAAAAAAAAAGATGTACATTGACCAGGATCAAAGGACACAAACAAATGAAAGAAAGGAAGAAAGAAAGAAAGAAAGAAAGAGAAAAAGGAGGGAGGGATGGAGGGAGGGAGGGAGAAAAGAAAGATCCAACAAAAACAAAGTAGGCTGTGAAGGTGGGTTCCACTGACAATCACCCTAAGGCTATCACCTGTTCTCTTCCCTCAAATGAGGATTCTTTTTGTTTGTTTGTTTGTTTTAGTTTGTTTTTTTTTTTTTTTTTGAGACAGGGTTTCTCTGTGTAGCTCTGGCTGTCCTGGAACTCACTCTGTAGACCAGGCTGGCCTCGAACTCAGAAATCCGCCTGCCTCTGCCTCCCAAGTGTTGGGATTAAAGGCATGCACCACAGCCCGGCATTTAGTTTTGTTTCTGTTTTTTTTTGTTTTTTTTTTTTTTTGGTTTTGTTGTTTTTGTATTTTGTTCAATGAGGATTCTTTCAGCTGCTGGTAAAGTCTACATTTGTTTCTTTTGCTTTTGATCCACGGCTTAATAATATACTGACCTTGACCTACTGACAAATATTTCACACTAATGAAAAAAAAATGATTTGTAGTCAGGGCCAGAGGTGGAGATGTATGTAAGATCCTGGATTATTGTTGCTGCTCAGTTTCTCTCTAAACCTAATCTCTTTAAAACACTCTATTAATAATGACCAGTAAGATGGCCCAGCAGGCCAGGCGGTGGTGGCGCACACCTTTAGTCCCAGCACTTGGGAGGCAGAGGCAGGCGGATTTCTGAGTTCCAGGCCAGCCTGGTCTACAGAGTGAGCTCCAGGACAGCCAGGGCTATACAGAGAAACCCTGTCTCGAAAAAAAAAAAAAAAAAGATGGCCCAGCAGGTACAGATGCTTGATACCAAGTCTGACCACTTAAGTTTGATACCCAGGCCTCACAGGTAGACGGAGAGAACCAACTCCCTCAGGTTGTCTTCTGGACTCCATATGTATTCCTTAGCAAATGTATGTCCATGCCTCACCCCACATTTAAAAAAAAAAAAAAAAAGATGCTTGCTGCTAAACCTGATAAGCTGAGTTTGATCCCTGTGTCTCAGTAGTATAAGGAGAGAACCAACTCCCAAAAGCTTTTCTAGACATAACTGAGAACAAAGAATGTTGAGACAAGTACTTCCATAAGATTGGCCTGGGCAAGCCTGTGGAACATTCTTCTTAAATTGTGTTTGATGTGGGAGGGCCCAGGTCTTGGTGCCACCCACCCCTGGGCAGGTGGTCTTGAGATGTTTAAGAAAATAGCACACCTCCATGCCTTCTTCTTCAGTTCCTGCTGTGACTTCCCTTCATGGCAGTGTTTGGACCCTGTAAACTGAAACAAACACTTAGTAGTCAAGTTGGTTTTGACCATGGTATTTTATTGCAACAATAGAAACCTTAGAGACAGCCAGTTTGAGGTCTCCTGGGCTACAGGAGACATTGTTTTAGGGGTGGGGTGGGAGAGGAACCTGGAAACAAACCAACAACAATAACAACAACAAAACAACCAAAATAAGATAAAACAAAAGCCAAACAGGAAAAAAAAATGTCTTTCTGTACAAGCAACCAAAGTAAGAGCTAAAACTCTAAAGTGATACAAAATGTCCCACAAGAGTTCTTAAGTAAGAAGATGACATGTCCTGGGCTAGGTGATTAAAAAGAGCAGAGGTACCATGTCTTTGTGTCCTCTCCGTCCACACTCCATGTCCTGCTGAAGCTGTTCCCTTCGAACCTCTGGTTCCCAGCCTCCATCTCCAGGGCCAAGGCCAAACCCTTTTCTGGCTCTTCCCTGGGGCTCTGCAGTGACCTGACTGGTTTTTCTACTATCCTTTTGCCCACTGTTTAGCTGGGACAGTCTCTGAAATGCAAATCTGTTCCTAACATCTTCCTTCAAGTTTGGCCCCTGCTCATCTGGACGGTGTACTAACCCCCACCCTTCCCTTTGGAACCCTAAGGCCTGGGACTGAAATGGCCAGGGGTTCCTGAAAGTGCCACACCTCCGGTCTTGCACAAACTGTTTCCTCTGATGGCTTGCTCTCCCTTCCCCCTCTCACGAGTGATCTACTTTTCCTTGACTCAGCTCAGAGTAGCTTCAAGAAGCATTCTCAATGCTCCTAGGAAGGCAAGGAAGACCCGAGGGTTCCCTTTTTACCTCCAGGCTCCTACATTCCGAAGGATTCCTCTCTCCGCCCTCCTGTTAGGGCTACAAATCTCTAAAAACAAAAAACAAAAAACAGAAAAAAAAAACCCCTTGGGGCTGGAGAGATGGCTCAGCGGTTAAGAACACAGACTGCTCTTCCAGAGGTCCTGAGTTCAAATCCCAGCAACCACATGGTGGCTCACAACCATCCGTAATGAGATTGGATGCCCTCTTCTGGTGTGTCTGAAGACAGCTACAGTGTACTCATCAATAAAATAAATAAATAAATATTAAAAAAAAAACCCCACACGTTTAGTATGTGTGTGAGGGGGGAAGAGGGGCTGCATGTACAGAGGTCAGAAGACAATGTGCAAAACTCAGTTCTCTTTTCCCACCATGTGGGTCCCTGGGATTGAACTCAGGTTGTCTGGCTTGAAGGCACAAGACTATGAACTTTTGCAAGGGCAGGAAGTCTCCCGGCTCTCTCAGCCTAACCAGTAACCAACCCACAGCTTTGTATGTAAATTGTGTATACAAGTATGTATGCAAATATCAAGAAGCTATGCTAAGTTTGTTGAATAGATGGATAGATAAGGCAGGATGCTCATCGCTGATGTCAGAGAACATCCAAGCGTCTATTATGATAATGAAATGCCCAAAGCAAAGAGTATGGTGCTGGCATCAGTTCACTCTGTTGAGACCACTCATAGAAGACCATCAGCTTAGCAAGATCGTGTGTGGGTTAGTTCTATCATCCAGCCAGCTAGAACTTCCAAAGTGAGGAGAAAGCTATGATGTCTTTGTAACAGTTCTCTCAGGAGAACAAATTCATGGGTTTCTGGAAAATGTGAAAACCCTCAGAAAGATGTACTCTCAGTGGTCTAAGGATCCTTCCCTCCTCTCTTCCCCTCTCCCTCTCCCTCTCCTCTCCCTCTCCCTCTCCCTCCCCCTCCCCCCCCCCCTCCCCCCCCCTCTCCCTCTCCCTCTCCCTCTCCCTCCCCCCCTACCCCTACCCCTACCCCTACCCCTACCCCTACCCCTACCCCTCTCCCTCTTCCTCTCTCTCAGAGAATCACAGTCTTTGGTAGTTCAGGTTGATTTCAAACTACATATGGAGCTTAAGATGACATCGAACTTCGGTTCCTCCTGACTCTTATTTCATAAGTTCTTGGATTACAGGTAAGTGGGACTTCAGTTCCTGGGCCTGGAGTCTGGGGCAGAGACCATGAGGAGAGAGAGGAAGGAGGAGGAAGATAGCTTCGTGGGGGAGGTAGGTTATGAGCTCATGGCCTATTGGAGTAGGAGTAGCCCAGGCAGAACATGGCTCAGGGTTATTGACAAGGAAACAGACAAACTAGCAAAGAGTGTTGACATCTGCCCAGCTCTCGTGCTTTAATGCTTATTATAAATATGAAGTTTTTGTATCTTTTATTTAGGTACTAAATGACCTAAGATGGGAAAGAAACTCCCAAATAAACTTTACCACAACAATACATGCAGGGAAAACATTCATACACATAAATATAATTGCAGAGTATATGGCTAAAGCTATAGGACAATGCCAGCAGTAGTGGCGCACACCTTTAATCCCAGCACTTGGGAGGCAGAGGCAGGTGGGTTTCTGAGTTCGAGGCCAGCCTGGTCTACAGAGTGAGTTCCAGGACAGCCAAGAATTCTACTGGATCTGGATCTAGGTTTTTTGATCAGGATCATTGCATAAACCAGATATAGTAGCACATGCCTGTAGTCCAAGCACCTATGAAATTAACAGAGTTCAATGTCATCTTTAGCTACATAGAAAGTTCAAGGCCAACCTGAACTACCAGAGACCCCTGTCTCAGAGAGAGAGAGAGAGAGAGAGAGAGAGAGAGAGAGAGAGAGAGGTTCTTAGGTCACTGAGAGCCTTCTCAGGGGATTACTTAGAAGGTACATTGCTATTGTCTCCTTTGCTCATCTGTTTGAGATAGGGTCTCCTTATATAGCCCAGGCTGGCCTGGAACTCATCTTTCCTGCTTCCTGGGGTTATCACTTAGTAACCAGAATGCTTGGTCAGCTATTGTCTTTTTTTAAAGATTTATCTTTATTTTACATATTATTCTTTTTATTATTTTGAAACAGAGTCTATGTAATCTTGGTTCTTCTGGAACTAGTATGTAGACCAGGCTGGGCCGAACTCCCAGAGATCTGCCTGCCTCTGCCTCTAGTTTTATTATTTTTAAATTACGTGTATGCGTGTATGTTTGTGTATGAGCATTTGTGAGTCCTGGTACCCACAGAACTCAGAAGAGGGTGTCAGATCCCTTTGGAGCTGGAGAAGAGATACAGGCAGTTTGAGTCTCCCAGCATGAATGATGACAACTAAACTCAGGTCCTCTGAAGAGAGCAGCGTCTCCTCTTACCTGCCGCCTCACCATCTATCCAGCATTGCTATTGTCTTTTTGACAGATAATTTAGTGACTTTAAAAAAAAAAAAAACATTGAAATTTCTGTCTGTGTTGGTTACTTATTTCTGCATTAACAAACTATCTGATGACTTAATGGCTTAAAATAATAACATTTATGAGCTCACTAAGCATCTCAGAAGGCTAAGGATTCAGAAGCAGTTTAATTGGGTGAGTCTGACTCAGGGTCTTTTCTGTGGCTGCAGTTAAAATGGCAGGTGGAGTGCCATCATCTAAGGCTACATTTGGGCTGGAGAAGCTGTTTGTAATGTGACTCACTCCTGTGGTTTAAAGGTTGGTTCTGGCTGTTGGCAGGAGGCCGCAGTGAGCTGCCACGGAAACTTCTCTGGGGTTTTCCAGTGTCTTCCCAACATAGAGAAGCACTTGCTGCACCTGTGGCCCTTCCCCCCCCCCCCAAAAAAAAAGATGTCTTTTGTTTTTAATGTTCATTTGTGTGGATGTGTGATCCACCTGTGGACAGACTACCTGATTGTGGTCAAGGATTTTATTGTTAGAAAGAACACCAACTGGGGTGAATTTCAACCCAGCACAAGTGCTTCAAGAGAGTAAAATGTAAGTTGTTACGGACTTTAGCTTCAGAAGGCACACTGTCATTTCCCCAGTAGCCCACTGATTACAAAAGTTGGCTTTATTGAGAAGAAACGGCAGGAGCCATCTTAGAGCTAACCATTACAGAATCAGAGTTCTTAGTAATTAGTAGCAGGCTCTAAGCCAGACTGATTGAAATAGGAAAGGAATCAACTGAGGAGACATTGATGAGCTCCCAGAAAGACTAGCAGAGGAAGGGGGTGGGTATCGAGCTAAAAAATGGGCATGGGGCCAAGCAACTGGGACACAGGCCAAGAGTACAGCCTGGGAATCAGCCAGGGATAGTGAGTGCCACTGCCCTGGCTGCTCAGAATTCTGTGGTGTTGTGCTTCTTCGGGTCATTTACTTTAGCTCCAGACTCCTAAGCTAAGCTCAGTCATGTGCCCACGAGTTGGGGTTGAGGGGTAGCATTTGGATTTTTTTTTCCTATCTTCTGTAAAGAAAAGCAGGTGTTTCCAGGTCCTGCTTCCCATTAACAACCTTACTTTCTCCAAACATGGGAAAGTCTTCCAAGTGCAGAAGTCCCTAGAACGTGGCAGATGCCCACTGCAGAGGCACAGCCAGGGGTTTTTTGTTTGTTTTTAGACAGGGTCTCACTGTGTAGCCAAGGCTGTCCTGGAACTCAGACTTCCCGGTGCTAAGAGTATGCATGGCTGCTCCCACCCTTCTTCATGACTTTGGACCTTGGAATATTTCCTGTAGGTAAAAAGGTCATAGTAGAAAAAGAAATATATTTAAGGGAGCATATACAGTATTCTTCCTTTCTTTAAAAAAAGTACATTATTTTTTATTTATTCTTTGAGAAGGTCATACATATATGCAATGTATTTTGATCATATTCACTGCCCTACTGCCCACCCCCGACTTCTCCTGAGTCAGTGTTCCTTCTAATGATAAAACCTTTGACAGCAAACTGGCAGTCTGTCCACAGGTGGATCAAACATCCACAGAAATGGACGTTGAAAACAAAAGACATCCTGTTTGTTAGGAGGAAAACCAGGGTTACAGCAATAGGCATGGTGATGTTACATGTTAGGCATGTCTGTTTTAGATGGGATACATAAAACCATGTATCTCAAGAATGGATGCTTCTGACAGCAGCGACCACGTGGGTTTTAGGGGTATCCATTGGTATCCACAGAACAGAGTAGTACCAAAAATACAAAATTCTGTGCACATGAAACTGAGAGGAGGAGACCCCATCGTCCCTTGGACCATGGTGAAGATATTCAGGTTTTCCCCTTTATATTTTTGAAAACACAAAACTAAAAAAAATATATATATAATTGTAAGATATTGCTTTCATACTATAATAACTACAATCACCACTATTATTTCAAAGTAAGAGGGTGTGGGACTGCATAAGGGTATCCTGGGTCATGGTTGAGCAGGTACCTAGAACCCCGAGATTCTCCGTGGAATTCTGCCTGAGAACCGGCAGGAGTTTGGTCGGAATTTGGTCCCTCCCATCATCCAAGATCCTGAAAAGCAGTCACATAGATCTCCATAGAGTCACATAGGCCAGGCTATAGGCCTCAGGCCCTAGGGATTTACATACTAATGAAGGCCAGAAGGCAGAGCAAATTAAACATTCCTCCCCCAGATCCTCCCCCAATCCTCCCCCTTTCTCCCTCCCTATATAACTCGGGACTGCCCTGAGTTTTTGGGGGTACGCCTAGATCCATCTATTATCCGCCATGACAATATACCCTTTTGGAACCAAGGACTTCCTCATGTTTTGGGGCCTGCCGCCGCCAAGGCCCTCAGGCCACTGGAACCATAGGACCTCTTCTCTAATGTGGTGGCCTTTTTAAATTTTCCCCACAAGAGGGTGTTTGTATGTTTGTTTGTTTGTTTTTAAATTTCAGACTGGCCTTGAGTTTGACAGGTAGCCAAGGATGATCTTTAACTTGTGATTCTCCTGCCTCCACATCTCAAATGCTAGGATTACAGACTTGTGCTATCAAGCTTTGTTTATGAGGGATTGGGGATCAAATTATGGAGGCAATCTTAAGGAGCCATTAAGATTCCTTGTCTGGAGGGAACCAGTTCCCAGAACGTATCCTCTCACCGCTATGTGCATCATGACATGGACTTCCTCCCTCAGCATGCAAAGTAAGAAAATAAATGTAATAAAAAAATAAAAGTAATTCCTTCTTCCCAGATATCTTTACCTTTTATCAAGTTGACATAAAACTGGCCAGCCTACCAGCCTACCTAATGTGTGACAGACTTTTACTGAGGAGACACAGCATATACTTATCTATTCACCTCAGATAGGAGTCCCACTACAAAATACAGATATTACTAAAGTGCAGCTTGGTGAACCAATGACTTTTATTGGTGTTACTAACAGGAGTATGGGTGGAGGTTACTTACAGGACCAGAAATGACTTAAAGACAGCAACATCAATAAAGCCCACCCCAGCATGGGTGACAATCATGAAAGCTGGGAGCCTGTAGGTAGCTCAACATGGTTGGAGAGTATCCTTTCCAGGTGCTCAATTGGTCTAAACCTCTTCCAGGCAGCTCTGTTAGTATCTGCTTCTTCCAGGAGGCTGGTCTGGTCTAGTCTGAGAGTCTTTGTTGCAACTTGGCTTGTCTGAGAGTGACTCTCAGTAGTCTTCAGTGTTTACTCTTGAAAGGGAAGGACCTAGTGAATCTGGTAGGTTTCAGAGACTTCCTGGAGTTAGTTTGCCTTGTTTACTTCGCTGGGAGACAGAATATTGTAACTGCTGCAGAACACCTAAACTATGTGAAACCATATCTCAATCTTTCACCTCCCCACAAAAGGGGAAAAAGGGCCCATGAGATAGTTCTGTAAATGAATTGCCACCAAGCCTGATGACCTGAGTTCTACATTGTAGAAGGAGAGAACCAACTCCGGAAAGTTGTTCTATGATCTTCACACTTGGGTTGTGGCATGCGCATACATGCACACGCACACACAAAGTCATTGTGCTATTTTTTTTTTAAGAAATAAAAAGAAAACAGTCTGGAAGTGGTGATGTATACCTGTAATTCTAGTGTTTCAGCCGAGGCAGAAAGATCTTGAGTTGGAGCCAGGCTGGGTGACAGAGTTTCAAGCCAGTGTAGGCTACACAGAAAGACCCTTTCTCAACCTCCCTCCTAAACAAATACACAGATAAGGAAGAGATGGTGTCTCAATTTCTTTTTCTCTTTCTGTGATCATATATCTCAAGGACAACAACTTCCAGGGGATTGGGTTTACTCCCACATTCAAAACAGACTGTCATGGCTAGGAAGTCAAGGCAGCAGAAGTTTGAAGCAGCTGGTCATGTCTTATCCACAGTGAGGAGACTGGGATGAAGGCACACTGCTTTGTCCATTGTACAGCCCAGGGTCTTGGTCACTGAATGGTACTGCCCAGAGTGGGCATAATGCCGCCCACAGTAGGCAAGTCTTTCCATCTCTGTGACTCCAGTTGACAGTGAACACTAAATTGTCACAGATTGAAATGGACAACCAGAAATAAAATGAGAGAAACAGTTCAGTAGTGTCCCAGAGAACTCTCTGGGGCAGCAGAAATATGAACCTCTGAATATGAAAAAGATTGAGAAAGTAGATAATGTTTTGGGATATACCATGGAGCATTAGGTGAAAGAATGCATTTTTTCCTTCAGGATTTCTTTATGGCTTAATTTTCTTAGCCATCCAAAGGTTGGAAAAGAATTGAAAATGTCCAAGAAGTTTTATAGTAAAAATCTGGTTTGGTAAAATGTAAAAATGGATTTATCTCCACAGTTCTCATCTCTATGGCCACTCCTGAACATGTTTCCTCAGTTTTCTGGTTTGGTATCTTCAATCTTCCTTGTATTTCCCCTTTGTTTTCTAGGCCAACCCTCTTAGAGTTCTATGTTGGCTGATTTCCCATTACTATAATAAAAGTCTGAAACCTGGTAACTTTCTAAGAAAAGAGGCTTATTTTACTCACAGCTTTAGCGGTTAGTAATCCAACTAGTATAGCACAAACTCTAGTAAGGTCTCTATGGTGTTCCACATAATGGCAATGGCATCATGATGGGAGTATGTGTGAAAGGGAGAGAACCTGTGATGAGATAGAAGTCAGAACGTGAGGAGAAGCTCTTTCACAATGCCCTCTCAGGGGAGCAATCAGAATCCCATAAGAACTACCTTAATGTGTTCCAGGAAAATACCCTTAACACTCCAGTGAATTCTCATGAGGAGCCAACTCTTTTTTTTTTTTTTTTTTTTTTTTTTTAAAAGATTTATTTATTTATTATGTATACAGTGTTCTGCCTGTTTGTACACCTGCAGGCCAGAAGAGGGCACCAGATTTCATTATAGATGGTTGTGAGCCACCATGTGGTTGCTGGGAATTGAACTCATGACCTCTTGAAGAGCAGTCTGTGCTCTTAACCTCTGAGCCAACTCTCCAGCCCCGAGGAGCCAACTCTTGATGATACTACTACTTCTTAACCTTTCTCAGTGGTGATCAATCTTCCAATACATGAGTCTTTAGGGTTATCTTAGTTAGGGTTACTTTTATGTGAAGAGACATCATGATTACAGCAACTCTTATAAAGGAAACCATTTGATTGGAGCTGGCTCACAGTTCAGAGATTCAGTCATTGAGAGAAGCATGGTGGCCTGCAGGTAGATATGGTGCTGGAGAGGTAGCTGACAGTTCTACAACTGTCAGCAGGCAGCAGGAAGAGATAATGAGATACTCTAGGCCTTGTTGGAGCTTCTGAAACCTCAAAGCCTACCCCCCTGTGACACACTTCCTCCAACAAAGCCACACCTACATCAATAAGGCCATACCTCTAATAACGCCACTCTCTGAGTCTATGGGGGCCATTTTCTTTCAAATCACCACCATGGGACAAACTTCATGCAAACTGTAATCCTAGCAGGTGCCAATCTGCGTAGCTACTGGCCTCTGCACAGTTCACTTCCCTTTGCTTCTACTTTAAACCTTCCAGATCTCTCTTTCTTTTTTGGGGGGAGGGGCATTGATGTTTATGGCAAAGCTCAGCACACTCCAGCACCAGGACTGGCATGGAGTCAAAGCAGCAGGGACGGCTGGGTGACCCCATGGAGCCTCACATGGTGAAGAGGATGAGTAAGGTGACTATCAAACAGAAGAGTCCCATGGCCTCAGACAGGGCAAAGCCCAGAATGGCATACGAGAAGAGCTGCTGCTTGAGAGATGGGTTCCTGGCATAGCCAATAATCAAGCTACCAAACACTGTGCCAATGCCAGCCCCGATCCAGCCACACCAACTGTGGCGGCCCCAGCACCAATGAACTTGGCTGCCGTGTAGATGTCCCAGGAAATAACACTGGTCTGGAATTCCCATCTAGCCACCTGGAGAGGGGAGCGGCTACAGGAAAGCTGTTTAGATGGGGCCTCTGGTCTACTCAGGAGGGAGGCAGACACAGGCCTGATTAGACCCCTGGTACGGGAGTGGTCAGAACTGGAGAAATGAGAAGTACCTTGGTGGTCTGCATTTTTCAATCTCCCAGCTTTAGCCCTTGGTCTCAGCGCTCAGCTTCCCAGATCTCTTCTTATTATCATCTCTTTCCTAACTTTCTGTTCCTCTTGCCTGGACGTTTCTAGGCATTGAATCCAAGATCATTTCATTAGCCTTATACCTCTTGACCCATCTCTAGTTGGCACTACTAACTGGTCCTTTCCTGATTCTGCTGAGATGAGCTCTTCCTTCTAGCCTAATGTACCAGACATCTCTCTCTATCAACAATATTTTTTTCTCCCAAAGGCACTTCCCTGCTGAATACACACAGTTACCTGGAGTTTCAAACACTCAGAGCCTTAGCTCACATTACCTCTGACTCTTCATTTCAACAGTCTGTCTCTTCACCTTTATGATGACGGGATTAGCTTGCTAGGCCTGTTATAACCAAAGTGACTTAAAGCAGATATTTTAAATTAATCATGTGTGAAGTTTGAATGAGAATGTCCGCCTTAGGCTCATATGTTTTAATATGTGCTTTTTTTTAGTTGGTGGGATGATTTGGGGAGTGTATAAGTCAGAGTTACCTAGACGAACAGAAGAGATACAATAAACACATAAAATGTAAACACATATTTAATGTAAATATTAAGTATATAAATATACAACATATAATATAAATGTAATATATAAATATAATATATACATATATAAGTTTATATAGTTAAAAAGTATTTATTACAATGGCTTATAAACTGTGTCCTGTAATAGTCCAACAATGTCTGTCTCCCAACAGCAAGTCTGAGAATTCAGTAGCTTTTTAGTCTATAAGGTTGGTTGTCTCAGCTGTTCTTCAGTATATGTGGGAATCCCAAAGAAATAGCCTCTAATGCCAGTAAAGTGAGATTGTGAGCAAGCAGGCAAAGATCAAAAGTCTCTTTCTTCCTTTTCCTTATATAGTCTGCCACAAGGATGTGTGGCACAGATTTATGGTGGGTCTTCCTACTTCAAATAAACTAAATAAAAGTAACTGAGACATCATGTTAAATAAGTCAACTAAAAAATCTCTCAGAAGATTTAGTTAAAATTTTAGATTTTAGATTTTAGTTAAAGTTTGAACTAAAAATCTCTCAGAATGCCTATGAGTAGGATTTCTAGTCAATTCTAGAAGTATTCAAGTTGACAGCCAAGAGCAGCCATCACAGGAAGGATTAGGAGATGTGTTCTTGTGGGAGGTGTGCCACTGAGAGCAGGCTTTCAGGTTTCAAAAGACTTGGCCATTACCAGTCTGTCCTTGTGTAAAAGTGGTTTTTATTTGCCTGAATAATTGTCCTCTCCAAGGCCTTTGTCTCCTAACCTAGGCCTAGTTCTGGAAGCTCCTAGCCCCTGTACAATCTAATCTAGGACTAGAATGTTTTCAGCCTCTGAAATTTACTACTGAAAAAGCTCATCTTTTCTTGTTCTTTCTGAACTCTAGCTGACTTTTTCAACTCAGCTATTCTGGCTCAATCTCCTCTCTCAGTCAGTTTAGTCAATCTGGCATTTCTCTCTGCCTCTGAGTTGTTCAACTTGGCTTCTGACTAACTAGCAATCTTTTCTAATCTCCTGATTCCTCCTCATTCTTGTTCTGTCGTTACCTGTGTCTAGCTTGTTCTCTTTTTAATCTGTCTCTGGAAAACCCTTTCCGTAAACGTGCCTCATCCTTCCTCTCTGTGCTGCTCTACTCTCCCTCTCAACTCCAGTGTGGTGCTTTCTAGGAACTCTACTGAACTCTACCGTATCCTATACAGTACCCTCTTCTTCCTGTATTGGTTGTCTCTCCCTTAAGTACCTTCCCTTTCCTATCTCTTCTTATGAGGGTTGGGCATGTCCTATTCTGTCAGTTCTTTCTCTGATTTGTCATGTTTTCTGCCACTCAATTAGGCTTGGCTTTCAAACATGGGTGCTTCCTTCTACAAACTCACTTTACCTTCATTGTTTGAGGTTAAAGGTGAGTACTAAGGGCGTGTCTGTATTCCAGCCAGAAGGATTAAAGCCGTGTGCTAAGGGCTGAGCCATACCCTAACTAGAAGCAGATTCAATTATCCTGCACATCCTCTCTCTATTCCTTATTTATGGACTGGAATGTGAGCTCTAACTCTCTCTTCATACTGCCATGCCTTTGCTCTGCCACCATAGACTCTAACCATCCAAAACTGTAAGTCCAATTAAATGCTTTGTTTTATAAGTTGCCATGGTCATGGTGTTTTTTTTTCACAGCAATAGAAAAGCATCTAAGATATCATGTCTTTTTTGGAAGTTGGATGTCAAATTGTTTGCAGGCTGATTTTGGAGGCTGTGAAAAAGACTCTGTCCCATGCCTCTCTCACTGGTTGTCAGCAATTTTTGGTGTTCCCCAGCTTGTAGAAACGTTGCCCTTACTTCTGCCTTCATCTTCAAATGATAATCTTCTTGTGTGTATTTTTGTCCAATGCTCTCCTGCCACCATGAGTTTTTTTTTTTTAAATGAGATGCTTTTTAAGATATGTTTATTTATTTTATGTATATGAGTACACTGTAGCTATCTTCAGACACACCAGAAGAGGGCACTTGATTCCATTACAGATGGTTGTGAGCCACCATGTGGTTGCTGGGATTTGAACTCAGGACCTCTGGAAGAGCAGTCAGTGCTCTTAACCATTGAGCCATCTCTCCAGCCCCCCACCATGAGTTTTGAAAGAGAGTCTTACTATATAGTTCAGAGTGGCCTTGAACTCACAGTGATCCTCCTGCTTCATCCTGAGTACAGAGATTGCAGGCTTGGCTTTATTTCTCCATTTTTATAAGAGCATCAGGCATATTAGATTTGTGCCTACCCTAACTCATCTCATTTTATCTTGAGTAGCCAGCCTTTGAAGACCTGTATTCAGATCAGGACATTTTCTGAGGTACTTGGGGGTTAGGATGTCAGCATACCTTTTTGGAAGACACATTTTAGTCCGTAATCATGATGTTCCAGGCTCTGTTGCTGTAAACAAGTTACTCTAAGACATAATGGCTTCAAATGTCCATTTTATTATGCTGAGGGAGTCAATGAATCAGGAATTCAGACAAAGTGCCGTGAAGGTGCTTGACTCTCCTGCATGATGTCTTGGGCTTTGATGCCCTGGGATGACCTGACTGGCAGGGCCAGATTCATCTAGTGGTTTTTTTCCACTCAGTCTTCTGGTTGTTGGCTGAGGCTTCAGTTGGGGCTGTTGATGAAAAAGTCACATACATGGGCCTCTTCTTGTGGTTTAAACTCAAGGCAGTATTCTAATTAACCCTAATTGTCATTTCGACATAGCCTAGAGTCATCTGAGAGGAATGGGTTTCCCATTGAGGAACTGTCTAAATTAAATTGGCCTGTGGGCTTGTTGGTGGGGGATTGCCTAGGTTGTTAATTGATGTAAAAGGACCTGGAGTACTCGGGCAGCAAAATCCTTGGGCAGGCAGTCCTGTGTTGTCTAAGAACACTAGATAAGCACGGACCTGTAAGGAACCCTTTCCACGGTTTCTGCTTTGAGTTCCTGCTTAAATTTTCATTTCGGGGCAGGTGATGGTGGTACATGCCTCAGTCCCAGTACATAGGAGGCAGAGGCAGGCAGAGCTTTGTGAATAGAGAGCTTTGTCTACAGAGTAGGCAAGGGCAGCCTACTCTATAGAGTGAGTTCAGGACAGCCAGAGCTTTGCAGAGAAACCCTGTCTTGAAAACTCACCCAACTAAACCAAACCAAAGCAAACCAAAACCATCTTTTCTTGAGAGCATACTCTTGTTCCTCAGGGTCAGAAACACCGGAAGCTGGCAGTAATACACCTTTTCAATGGGCCCTTCAGGCTTTCATGCTGCTGCACTTATCCGGGGTCACCCATATTTCCCCTTTCCTTTGTTCTTTCCCCATGTATTAGTTAGCTTTCCTGCTGCTGTAACAAAACACCCTGAAAGAAATTGCTTAAGAGGTAAAGGCCTTATTTTGACTCACAGTTCAGTCCACCTTGGTGGGGAAGTCATGATGGCAGGAGCTTGAGGGGGTGGTCACATTGCGTCCCAAGTCAGGGAGTGGAGTATGATGGAAGCTTTGAATGCTTCTGTGCAGCTTGTTCACTTAGGTCTTATTCACTCCAGAATCCTAGCTTATGGAATGGTGCTTCCCACTTTACGTACTCCTGGGTTTCACCACATCAATGAACATAATCTAGATAACCTCTCATAAATTTGCTCAGATATTTGTTTCCATGGTGATTCCAAATCCCATCAAGTTGACAGTTAAGATTAATGATCATTCTCTGGATTTAATGTTCTTTTGTATAGTTTGACTTTGAAAGGGAATCAAGACTCAGGAAGGGAGGCAGAGGGGGAAGATGGTGTGTATATATGTTTCTGAGTGTTGAATCCAGGGCTCCCAACAGGCTAGGTTGGGAGTCTACCACTGTGTTCTGAAACTTAAGTTTTCAACATTTCCTTTTAAGATAAAGACATTTGAGTATATTTGAGTTGATGGGAAGAACTGTGATAAATGCTGGAGGATATTTTGCAGTGGTTGTCTGAAACCCTGTGTGGATCCCAAACACCAAAGGTGGTAGAAAGGCAGGAAAAGACCAATGGCCCGAGAAAGACCCACGTGACTTGAAATGGTAGGTGTACCAGGTTTAGCAAATCGAAGTATATAGTATGTCCAGCTAAATAGGAGTTCCAGAAAGACAGCAGATAATTTCCTGTCTTCTGTATTGCCGGGTTTCCTATTAGTTATCTAGCGACCCTAAAACGGGAAAGCAGTATATATAAAGGGGTTGTAGGTCCACATGTAGTGGGAGGGTGTAGGAACTTTAAAACCCTTCCCAAGCTGTCACATTCCAGCACTGCGGAATGAATTCCCACTTCTACCAGAAAGGAAACTGCTTTGAATTTCAGTCTCTCCATTTGCTCCATGATGGACACACTGGCAGGAAAATGCTAGACCAAAAGCTGTGGAAAAGTTCTGCTTGGAAAACTAGCTCATAAGTGATGTGGAGATTTTTGTACTACAAACGGTACTGGATTGGGTGCATCGGACAGTGAGTCATAGGTCCTCTGGCCAGGCTCCAATTAGGGACACCAGCTCAACCCTATCTAGGGCTGGGGTTAGGGAGGGAGAAAATGCAGCCAAAGGCCCCACTGTGCGCCTGCGCTACTCCGGCTCCGCCCCCTCCCAGCCCTGCATCCGGGTCTCAGGAAGGGGCGTGTCCGAGTGGAGGGGTGGGCCATAGAGGTAGGGAAAGATGTCGTGGGAAGCTGGAGATCAGGGAGGGAGAGAGGCGGGGATGTAGGCGGGACGGGGGCGGGGCGGCGCGCGGGGTCACGTGACGTGCGTGGCGACGTGTCGGCCATCTTGTGTTGTTGAGGCTGAGGATTGACTTGGGTTCTGAGAGACTCCTGTCCCGGACCGCAGGTAACCAGTGGCTCGGTGTGTCTCCCCTGCCCACAGCCATCCCGTGCCCTGTCCCCTCCATAGCGCCCCGAGCTGCCGTGGCCTGGCGCCCACCGTAGCGTCCCCGCCGCTCCGACCCGAGCTGGCCGCATGGACACACTCAGGCTGCCCGGCAGCGGCCGCGGCCGGCTGGGGGCGTCAGACATGGGGACAGGGCAGGTGCGGGGTCGGCAGGAGCCTCCTCTCCTGCGAGGGCCGTGGCGGGCCCGGGAGCGCCCCGGCCGAGGGCAGCCCCCTGCTTTCGCCCCCGTGGCATCGCGGGGGAAGCCGAGGAGAGGAGGCGGGAGGCGGGGTGGGCAGTGTCAGGCCGGAGGGCTCGCCTTCCGCTGCCCGCTCCTCGGGGCCGGTCGCCCGCGCAGCCTCGGGGTACCCCGGCTAACAGCTGCTGCGAGCCGACAGCTGCTCCTGCCGGCGCTCCTGCCCGCACCTGCCCCGGGGAGGTGCGCCCTTGCCTTCTCCACCGAGCATCTGGACTGGGGATGACTGCTTCCACGGCTGGAGGACTGGTCTGGAGCAGGCCCCAGGCGAGGTGGAGTCATGATTTGATCCTGGGACTGAGAGGCTTGGGAAAGTAGAGCCCGGGGCAGCTCCGGGGACCCGAATGTTCACACCGGGTTGAAATGGGCAAGCAGTTTCCCACGAAGCACTCTTGAACTCTTGGGTTTTGTAGTTGAAATATCAATCAAGCCAGCAAGGAAGGGGAGGGTGTGAGAGGAGCAGGTTGTGTGACCGCGTTTGGGAAGCAGTAACGTTGCTTTGCATTTATCTAGTAACGTCTCCCCTTACCTGCCGTTTTCTTGAAAGTCAAAGCACTTAAACACACCTAGTGGTTCTATTAGGAAGGTAAGTATTCCAACATAACTTAAGAAATTAAGGGACTCAATCAGTGATGGCTTCCCACCTAGTACCATATACTTTGGATTATAGGTTGTTATATGTTGTATTCAGGAACTCTAGTCTTCCTTATGTAGTTTCTCCTCTTTAGTAACAAATGACTTCCTAAATTATAATAACGATTATCATACTTTTTGTACATGAGTTTTCATCCTTTTTTTTGTGGCTCTGACTGGCAGAATTTCTTCCTTTTTGATTAGAACACATTCTTTGTCCTTGTTTAATGATACTTTCCTAGTGTAGCAGCTTGGCTTGCTTAAACTGGGTTATGTACTTCATTGTAACATTAGAAGACACTAGAAAACCGGGCGGTGGTGGCGTGGGCCTTTATTTAGTTCCAGCACTTGGGAGGCAGAGGCAGGCGGATTTCTGAGTTCAAGGCCAGCCTGGTCTACAGAGTGAGTTCCAGGACAGCCAGGGATACACAGAGAAACCCTGTCTCGAAAAACCAAAAAAAAAAAAAAGAAGAAGACACTAGAAAAACATTAGAAGTGACAAGTGTCTGGAAAAATACCAACATTGAAGGGTTAATATAGATGTTGTTAGTGATTTGCTAGAAAGGAAAAGACCATGCCTTTTTTGGTACTTGACAAAGGCTTTAGGGTTTTGTTGCTAGAGAAGAAGAGACTATGTACTCTATGCTGCCATTCTTTTATTTTTGACTACAAGTACAGTGTTGTATGCTGAAGGACAAATATTTCTGTTTCTGTCGAGCTCACTTCTAGACATCTAAATACTTAAGTAAAAATAACAAAGACTTTGTGATGTAATGATAGCCCGTAAACTGATTGAAAGTTGAAATATGTAAGCTGAAAATGCGTTTAAAGCTATCAGTCTGCTACCCATTAATAAGGCTCCTATAGAATCTTGATTATTTCTCCCTTATAATTGTATGGTTAGATTTTATATGATTTTGTAACTCTCGGGTCCTAGCCAGCAATACTAGGGAATATTGTACTACATATTGCTAACTCAGGAAGAAATCATAATTGGAAATATGGAGAATGATTTCTACTGAGTCTATATTGTTTTTACCTCATAGTAAAGTGCAAACTCTTGTTAAGTCAAACAAATCTGTGCAGGGACCATCTGTTAATGTAGGAGTAACAGAAAAAAAAAAGAGATAGAGAGACAGAATAATAATTGTGGGAAGGGTTAATTTTTAAATTTAGTCCCGAGAGGAGACTTTACAGGTAAGCTAAAATTTGAGGAAACACCTGATAGGTAGAGGGCAGGGTACTTCACCAAGAGGCAAAAAGGGCAAAGATCCTGAGACAAGAAGATAATGGTGGGACCTCTCAAGGGCTTGCTGGGAAGAGCACTGAGGCTATCTACTCTAGAGAGACCAGAAGAAACTGATCCGAATGTATCTACACACCTCTTTGGCAGGAAGATGAAGTAGATCATTCACTGTTCTGGAGTCTTTTCTTCAGAGGGAGGGGGGAGGGAGGGAATGAGAGAATGTGTGTGCGCGTGCCTGCGCGCGCACTTGCTTGCGCACGCGCTGCCCTGAAACTTGACCTTTTGCCTCAGCCTCCCGAGTTTCTGAGATCTATGGAAAAGTCATAGGAAAATCAGATTCTATAGACTTCAGCCAAGATCCCTCACTCCCATTCATTTGGAAAACTCAGGATGTTCATCTATTTTAGGAATTATAATGAATTTCTTTTCTTTTTTTCTTTTATTTTTGGTTTTTCGAGACAGGGTTTCTCTGTGTAGCCCTGGCTGTCCTGGAACTCACTCTGTAGACCAGGCTGGCCTGGAACTCAGAAATCCGCCTGCCTCTGCCTCCCAAGTGCTGGGACTAAAGGCGTGCGCCACCACTGCCTGGCTCTGGAAATACTTTTTTAAAGGAATAGCTTTTTGTTTTGTTTTGTTTTTTTTTGTTTGTTTGATTTTTGATTTTTGATTTTTTCAGACAGAGCTTCTTGATGTAGCCTTGGCTGTCCTGGAACTCGTTCTAGACCAGGCTGTCCTCGAACTCCTGCCTCTGCCTTCTGAGCACTGGGATTAAAGATGTTTGCCAACATTGCCTAGCAAGAAATGGCTTTTAAAGAAGGGTATCTATCCCAGCTTCTTGGGACTACCTGGTAGTATGATGAGACACTAAGACTCAGAAGAGCTAGGAATATAGCTTAGGGGTAGGTAGATCTTGCCTAGGGTGCCTGATGTACAGGTTCAGTCCTCAGTACTGCCTCAACAAAAAGAATGGAAATTTCAGAATATTTGGAAGTAAGGAATTCTTCTTGGATACTGGTGATTAAGGAATATAATCAAATGAAGCAATATATTAACCCAAATTATCCAGTTGGTTAGTGAAGAGTTTCAGCTGGCTCAGGGATCCTCTCCTAATTTCTGTGGATATCCTTCATATAATTTTGCTTGTTTGGAGTGTTTTCTTTTTTTACCTTTTAAGCTAGATTTCAAATTAATTTGCTGCTTAATAGTTTGGGGACTTTTTTTCTGAGGGCCTTCTAGCTTATTTTCATATTCATAAATGACCGATTTAATAACCTTTTATTTTAACTTTAACTTAACTGATAAATTTAGTATTTTGACTTTTGGAGCATTTTTTTGCTGATGGATTGACTGTATAAAAAATAATATAGACAAGCCAGGCGGTGGTGGCGCACGCCTTTAATCCCAGCACTTGGAAGGCAGAGACAGGTAGATTTCTGAGTTCGAGGCCAGCCTGGTCTACAGAGTGAGTTCCAGGACAGCCAGGGCTACACAGAGAAACCCTGTCTCAAAAAACCACACACACACACTATATATACATACATATATATATACACACGCACGCACGCACGCACGCACGCACGCACGCACGCACGCACGCACGCACGCACGCACGCACGCACGCACGCCTCACAGTCATGTGAAGATAGGAATTCCAAAGCAGAGCATGACTGGAGCTTTGCAGCTAGAGGACATAGGGTGACGAGGCTGAGGTGGTGTTCTAGCTCATCACATCTACATCCTGTTCCCTTGCTGAAGTTTTGAAATGACATTTTAAAATTATACTCTCTGATGTCATATCAGTGTATTTGTTCTCATGACTCTGCGTTTTAATACTCTGTACATATATTCTTTTTGTTGACCTTCACAGTAGAAGACATATTTATTGGTAATAATTGCTGTCTAGGAAGACGTTTTTAAGTGGAAAAATAAACTGTTTTATTCCTGGCCCTCCTCAAAGATCTATGGTTTGTGCCATTTAAAAAAATGGTGCCTTTTATTTTTTTTCCAGTTCTCCTTTAGTTTATTAAATTTTCTATACTTTCTGCTTTATTCTATAGTTGGGCCAGTCTCATAGGTTGAGTCTACAATTTATGTTGATGTTAATCTGATCTACACATTTTAGGCAGGTTCAATGTCCCATGGTCTTCAACCTTCAACAGTTTGAAATGTCTCTCTCTTTTGTTTTTTGTTTTTTGAGACAGGGTTTCTCTGTGTAGTCCTGATTGTCCTGGAAATCATTTTGTAGACTAGGCTGGCCTTGAACTCAGAAATCCACCTGCCTCTGTCTTCTAAGAGCTGGGATTAAAAGTATGCCATCACCCACCAGCCTTTAAAAAATATGTAGCCAAGGCTGGCCTGGAACTCATGATCCTCTTGCTTTCACCATCTTTAGCAAATCCTACCACTGTGTGCCACCAAAACTGGCTGAATTTTTCTTAAAATTGCTTGTTAATTCTTGTAAACATTTGACCCCATCCCCTACCCCCAATTTCCCCTTAGCCCTTATTAGTATTATTTTACAGTTACATTATTTAAGGTGTGTCTCTCTGTGTGTATGTATGTATGTGGGTATATATGACTATGCCATCGTGTACCTGTGGAGGTTAGTGGAAACTTGTGAAAGTTGGTTTTCTCCTTCTACTATGTGAGTTCCAAGAACAAAACTCAGGTTATCAGGCTTTGCAACAGGTGCTTTTACTCCCTGGGCTATGTTGGTGGTTCCCTTGTTAGTGTTTTCTAGTAGATGTTGTAGAGTTGCCATTGGATTCTGATGCCCTAAATTATTGTATCTCTAAATAGAATTTTTTATTTTATAAGTTTATTATGATTAGAAAGAATGTGTGTGTTGTGTCTGTGGAGGTTAAAGGACAACTTTGTGAAACTGGCTCTTCCTTTCTAACATACAGGCTCCTGGAGTTGGAACTCGGGCCTTCAGGCTTAAGGGCAAGGGCCCATCCCACTGAACAGTTGTGTCCTCCCACCCCCACCCTGAAAACAGGAGGCCCTGTAGTCCTAGCCAGCCTTGAACTGCGGAGGGAGCAGAAGCTGACCTTGAACCTGTTGATCCTCCTGGTTACACCAGAGAGCTATGGTTACTAGCCTGTCCTTCCTGCCTCTCTCCCCATCCCCCCTTACGCTGGAGAATCAAACTGAGAGCTTCATTCATGCCAAGCAAATACTCTTCATGGAGTTATATACATCTCCAGCACAGATCTGAATTTTTGATTAGATTATTATTTTCTTACATTGTCATGCACTTATATGAATGAAAAATACACTAATTTCATAGGATATAAAAGGATACCATTAGTTTTCCCTGACCTTATTGTATAAGGTCAGGAAAAAAGGAAAATTTGAAAAGAAAAGAATATTCCTGTAAATTACCAAACTTAATTTTATAAAATTTTTTCTAAACAGCCATGGAGTACAGCCTCGTAACCCAGCGCTTGGGAGGTAGAGGCTGGAGGATCAGGAGTTCAAGGTCACCTTCTAAGTAGTAAGGTGGAGGCCGGCCTGGGCTACAAGAGAGACTGTCTCGAAAAACAAGAAAACAAGTTTTCAAGGTTACCTCTCTATAATAAGAAACTTTTTTTTTAAACTGAAAGGTTTTATTAACTTGAGCTTAGAAGATACCTTGGAATTTATATTTATAGGAGAGTTGTATTGTCTAGTTCTATCTTCTGTTTTCTCCCCTTTTAAAAAATGTAGAGTTGCCGGGCAGTGGTGGCACACGCCTTTAGTCCCAGCACTTGGGAGGCAGAGGCAGGCGGATTTCTGAGTTCAAGGCCAGCCTGGTCTACAGAGTGAGTTCCAGGACAGCCAGGGCTACACAGAGAAACTCTGTCTCAGAAAACAAAAACAAACAAACAAACAAACAAAAAATGTAGAGTTTATGGGACTGGAGTAATGACTTGGCAGCTAAGAACACTTACTCTTTTTCAGGAGGATCTGGATTTAGTACCCACACTCAGTGGTTCACAACTGTTAGCTCTAGGGCATATTCTTCTGGCCTCCTTAGGCATTCCCCCTTCTGAAGGTGCGTGTGTGCGCATGCATTCGTGTATGCAGGCGCGCTCGCGTGCGCACGCACGCACGCACACACACACACACACACACACACACACACACACGCACACACACAACCTCCCACCCCCACTGCCCACATGTACATATTAATAAAAAATCTTAAAGCTTTCTAAGGCTTTCTGGTGAATTTTATGATATTATAATATGTGTTTTTGCAGAATTAAAGGTGATCTTTTCTCAAGTTGTTTCCTTACAGTTCATAAAATTGTCAACTTATTTTTTTTTTAACTAAAAATTTACTGTTTATTTTTTGTATGTATGGATGCTTTGTTTGCACCTATTTCTGTATATCATGTGTATGCCTGGTACCTGTAGAGGCTAGAAGAGGGCATGTGGGTGCTGAAAATTGAATCTGGGTCCTCTGGAAAAGTAGCCAGTGCTCTAAACCACTGAGCCCTCTTTTTAGCCCTTTGAGACAAGCTCTTGCTGTGTAGTCCAGGCAAGCCTCAGTGCATGGCTCTCCTGCCTTTCTGCCTCCTCCGTGCTGGGATTACAGGTATGTGCCACCATGCTTGGTCTTTCTTGGACAGTGTTCTTGTCATCATTTTAGCTAAGAAATTACTTGACATGCTTCAGAATGCTTTTTTTGTAACTGCAGATACACTTGTGGGTCATTAAGATTCTAAGCAGCTATAGCCCAGGCCACAGTGATAGATGCATTTAATACCAACATTTGGGAGGCAGAGGTAGGTGGATTTCTGTGAGTTGCCAGGACTACATAGTTGAGACCCTGTCTCAAAAATAAGCAAGTTGTGATTTAGCCCCTGAAGCCACATCTGAAGGCTTTACGTGTTAGACATTTAATACCAGTCAGATCTGGTGTCTTGGGTATTATTTGCATAGGACTCACATTGTTGTGATACTGCTGTTTTTTCCCTTCCTGCCATTATGTATGCTTTAAAGGTTAGTACCAGAGCCCTATAAAGCAGTTTTTGAAGGGAAACTGCAAGTAATCACTTTTTTGAGTTCTGAAGTTGTGCTTGTTTGTTACTGTCACCAAAACCACTTAGGACTTTAAGTTCTGTACGTTTTCCATCTTTCTGCAGAGCTAGTGAGATTCTCTAGATGTGCCGGAGACTTGTTTGTTGTTTTCTGGGACAGTCTTGCTGCACTGTCTAGGAATCTCTTTCTAAGTCTGATGAGTACTGTAGGCACATGCTACTGTGCTGGGCAGAGGGTTTGATACATAAACATATCAGATGTTCCTAGTATTTTAATCACACTTGGAAACTATTTCCTGTAAAATACATTCGTGAGAAAAACTTTTTCTTGTAAAGATTACTGAGACTGCTAGATGATTTACATTGATACTTGTTATTATCCACAGTGTTAAAACGACCTGAAAATACTTGCTGAAACCTCTTGCTGTGAGATAGCAGAACTTTTGAACAGGTAAGGTTGAAGGGAAGCACAGAATGTGTGTTTATGACAGTAGTCCCTTGTCCCCTAAGGATCCAGGCCAGCGTCCCGTGTGTGATAGGTAAGTGCTCTACCACGGAATTTTATCTAGCCCCAAAGAGTAGAGTTCACTTTTGCTTTTAGAGTTTAGTTTTCGGGGGCTGGAGAGATGGCTCAGTGGTTAAGAGCACTGACTGCACTTCCAGAGGTCCTGAGTTCAAATCCCAGCAACCACATGGTGGCTCACAACCATCTGTAATGAGATCTGATGCCCTCTTCTGGTGTGTCTGAAGACAGCTACAGTATATTCATATATAATAAATAAATAAATCTTTAGAGTTTAGTTTTCTTTCTTTTTTTTTGCCTTTTGTTTTATGTTTTGTCCCATTATTTTTTTGAGGTTATAGATAGTGAAAAGAAACTTCTGGTACATTTTAGATCCTTTATGAATCAGAATAACATACCCTTTCTGGACTGATTGTAGTGTGACTTAGTGTTTTAAAGACGTGTATGTATGTATGTATGTATGTATGTATGTATGTATATATGTGAGTACAGTGTAGTTGTGTTCAGACGCACCAGAAGAGGGCATCTGATCCCATTACAGATGGTTGTGAGCCACCATATGGTTGCTGACAATTGAACTCAGGACCTCTGGAAGAGCAGTCAGTGCTCTTAACACTGAGCCATCTCTCCAGCCCAACTTTGTGTTTTAAACTGCTGTAATGTTTTTGATGACAAGGAGCAGGAAGAACAATGTTTTGAGGGCAAATGTGCTGAGAGGCCATGGTATTTTCAAGAGTTGTTGCTTCATGAGGGACTTGGAGCAGGAGCTGGGAAGTGTTTGGGAGTCATGATGTCTGTCTAGCATGTATTTTCCCCCAGCTGTTTATAAGCATCTTCTTTTTTATTCTGTTTTAGTTGTATTTCTGTAGTCAGAACTTTCATGCTTTAATAAACATGTAGAAGAAAATGACTGCTTCACCCCTGGGGTTACAGATAAATTTGAACAAACTGATGACTAGCTCAGGGTCCCAGCTCCTATGAAGGAGGTAGGATGGATTGCATTGCCTTTGGTTTTCCATCTTCGTTTCATCTAGTTGTGGCAAAGATTGGGCTCTAGAAGGATAAGTACAGCGAGCTGACAGTCTGCATTTGCCTCCAAGACTAGTGGCAGATCTCAGAGAGGGTATATTGATAGTTCTAAGGTAGATCCAATAGAAACTAGCATTCTAGAACAATTTTTATATGTCTTGCTAAACTTAATGTCCTGAAGATGTGCCTTATGCATCTTATTTTGGAGATTGAGGCCTAGTAATTCTTACCTTGTATCAGTGTTGGAACCTCCCAGTTCTCATTCTCTCATATTCTCCTTCATTCTCATTCTCATTCTCTCTCTCTCTCTCTCTCTCTCTCTCTCTCTCTCTCTCTCTCAATTACAGTTATTACATTGTATATGTATGTGAGTATGTGTGGGAGAGTAAATGCCATGCCACTTGTGTAGAGGTCAGAGGACAGCTTTCAGGGATTGATTCTCTCCTTCAGCCATACTATGTCCAGGGATTTGTTAAACATAGGTTGTTAGGCTTGGCCACAAGCACCTTTTCTGGCTAAGCAGTTTTTACTAGCCCCAGTTGAGTCTTTTAACATTAGATTTGGGGGTGAGGAAGCCCAGGCTAGAAATGTAGCAAACAGGTGACTTTGGTTTCTGGAAAAATTGTTGATTGCTTTTATAAATTTTAATTGTTGGTACTTCTTACAGTATTAAGCTTATGAAACTGTATTCAGAATTTATAGATGATATTTACATTATTGCAGTGCCAACCAGGACTATGTAGTGAGACACCCTCCCCCCCAAAAAAAACAAATAAAAGAAGCAAGATAGAGAGTAATAGTGCTTAGCTGTTGGGGAAGATGAGTGACATAGTATAGATTTTAGAAATTACATATATCTATAAACTATAGGAAATTTGGAAGTAATCTTAGTGCTTTTAGTGTGGTGTTAGGGGTCTAACCCCGGGCATTGGGTGTGTCTAACCACATGGTATAGTATTGAACTGCATCCTTTGTTCCTTAAGTAAGTGCTATGTATATGTCTTTATATGTATATGTGTGAAACAGGGTCTCAGCTGTATAACCCAGGCTAACCTTGAATTCACACTCCTTCCCTTGCCTCCTGACCTGAGTGTTGGAATTATAGGCATGCACTACCACACTTGGCTTTAAACTTCTTTGGGAGATAAGATCTCATGTAGGATGGCTTCAAATTTGTTATGTAGCTGAAACCCAGTCCTCCTGATTCTACCTTCGAAATGCTAGTTACAGATGTAGATGTGTGCCATTAGAAACTTCATAGTCATTGATCCCTTCCTGTGGATTTTTTCTTTTTAAAGATAAGATCACATGGTATAGCCCTACTGGCCTTGAACTACTATATAGATTTGCTGACTGTCCTGGAGCTCCTGGGTGATATTCTTGCCTTTGCTCTGTAACTGCTGGAGTTAAGAAGCATGTGCTGCTATCCCCAGTTTATAGCAGTTTTCCCCAATGGGACATTTTTTCTAGCGTTATATATTTGTTGACTTACAATTTTCAATTAAAATGTTTTTGGCCAGGCATAGTGATACTTTGCCTTTGATTCCAACACTTGGGAGGTAGGAGGCAGAAGCTGTCAGATCTGAGGTTAAGGCCAGCCTGGTCTACATAGTGAGTTCCAGGACGCCAGAGCTGCACAATGAGACACTATCTCAAAAACAAATTATTATATCCCCCTCCATAGATAGATATATACACATAGCCCTTTTAACATTTAGTCTGCATGTACATCTGTGTGTACAACACTGTGTATGTAGGTCAGAGGAAGGAAATACGTTTCCCACTATGTTTGAACTCAAGATTGTGAGTGTGGCAACAGGTGATTTTACCTGCTGAGCCATCCCTCCAGTCCACATATCTAGATTTTTTAAAATGTAAAAACTAGGAATTACTAATAAAAGTAGTACATTTATGTAACGGTAGCCACAGATTTTACTTCTTACTATACTTTCTTTACTGGCTGAAGATGTTTTGGTATATGCCGTGTGCATAGGTATGGATACATTTTTACATGGGTTTATGTGCATGCAAAGGCCAGAGGTTGACATTAGATAGCTTCCTGAATTGTTTGAGACAGGTTTGAGAATGATTTGTGACTTGATCTTACTAAACCTAGAACTCACCAATCATCCAGATTGGCTAGATTACAAGTGTATTCATTGTATCTGACTTTATGTGGATGCTGAAGATCCAGAGTCAGGTCTTAATGCCTGCATAGCAAGCGCGCTACTGACATAGCCTCTCCACAGGCCAGAGTCTCTTTCAGTTAGCAGATTGTAGCTGAAGAGTTGTCTCAAATGATCTGTTTTCTTAACTCTAGACATTGAGGCAACACATATTCAGATTTTGTGAGTTTTACAAAGATGTGTTTTGTGTTCAATTTTTGATAGGCCTTGGGTATTCATTTCTCTTTTGAAAACATGGGCTCAAGAGTAAGATTATCATGCAACAGCCATGTTGATGGCACCCTAGGTTTGCATAGGATGAGGTGTTTTTTTTGTTATTTTTGAGACAAGGTCTGGCTATATAGATTTAGCTAGCTTAGAACTTGCTGTGTATACCAGGCTGGCCTTTGCTTCCCTCAGCTGGGATTACAGTATGTGCCTTTACAACCAGCTCTAGATTGATATATATATATTTTATTAAAAGGGGGACAAAAAAGAAATACTTGCATTATTTAAAGCAGTAGGGAAAGTGTTGGTAACAATATTACATTTTATTAGAGTCATCTTTAGTAGCTAGCATGTTCTTTTGATACGTTTCTTTTTGTATTCAAGTTGTTCTGGGCCTGGAGGAAATCTTAGGAGCTTTAGTCTCTTCAGGATTTAGTTTTTAGGTTGACAATAAACTGATGGCAGTATTGTCTTGATAATTTCTAATGTGTACATGATGGCATCGCTGCGAAGGTAGCCATATGCAAAGGCTCTCAGGGTCATCTGCTTGGGAGCTGATGGAGCGCTGCGCATACCATGGCTCGTGTGTAACTGCATGATGCAAACTCTGAACGCACAGTGGCCAGAGAGCCTTAATTTGTGTTTTGGAAATTTGACAACTTTTTGGAAGATGTCCAAACTCCTTACATACCTGTTTCTGTGTATAAGAACATGCTCTTCTTTAAAAGGGGGCTTTTACTATGATGATGGAAAGGGGTAGGACTTAGTAACGGAACAGAATGGGGAAGATTGAGGAAAGGAAGAAGCAAATTATTGTAAAAATTCCAGGGAGATAAAAGGGGATTTATTAGATTGGCCTTCAGGATTCAATCCAAGAAGTCCAACAGTGGCTTTCTCATACTGGAGAAGGTAAGGATCCAGTAGTTCAGTCCACAAGGCTGGATGTCTCAGTCTCAGTCTGACCCTGAAGGCTGGAAGGATTCCTGGAGAGTTTCTGATCTTCAGGCTGCACTAGAATCCGGAAGAAGTCTAGTATCAGTGAAGGGATGCTGCAGCAGCAGAGTAGAGGAACTCACCTGTGAGAGTGAAGGCAAGCAGGCAAAGAGCAACCTTTCCTTCTTCCTTGTGCTTTATGTGGGTGGTCACCAGAAGGTGCCACACAGGTTTAGAATGGGGCTTTCTGCTTCAAATAATCTGATCAAGAAAAATCCCTCACAGGTGTGCCCAGCATCTTTGGTTTTAGTTAATTCTAGATACAGTTAAGATAAGTCATCACTCCAGCTGCATACGTAGCAGAGGATTACCTTACTAACATCAGTGGGAGGGGAGCCCCTTGGTTCTGTGGAGGCTCAATGCCCCAGCATAGGGGAATCCTGGAGCACTGAGGCAGGAGGGGATGGATGGGTGGGTGGGGGAGCACCCTCATAGAAGCAGGAGATGGGGGTTTAACTGGGAAGGGGGATAACATTTGAAATGTAAATAAATAAAATAGCCAATTGAAAAAAAAGATTAGTCATCATAGTATTGAGGGCCATATCAGTATATAGTGAAAAGCAGAGAGATGTGTGTTTAATTTTCTGATAGTAATGATAATTAAAATTAATGATAACAACAAAATCAATTTATTATCTGAAGGCTTAGACAAGTAAAACACTTGGAACCTTAATTTCCTAGCCTTAAGAATCCTAGGGAAATTGTGAGAATTAATCGAAAATATCTAAGCAATTGCTGGCATGAAGTAGTCATTCAATGAGTGATAGCTTTTATGAATGTTATTACTGTGTAAATAAGTAAATCTTGAATCTAAAATTTTATATATAGTTTTTAGAAGTTTAGTTTTTTGCTTTTTTGTTAAGTGTTTTTCCAACATGTATGTATGTACACCACATACGTGTCTGGTGCTTGAGAAGTTCAAAAGAGGAGAAGGATTAGATTTCCTGAAACTGGTGTTAGAGTTATGTTTGTGAGCCACAGTGTGGGTCCTGGGATCTGAGCTTGTGTCTTCTGCAAGAGCAGTAAATGATCTTAACTTCTAAGGCATTTCTCCAGCCTCTTGACTTTTATTGTTGTTGTTGTTGGTTTTTGTTTGTTTGTTTTGTTTTGTTTTTGAGATAGTTTTTGATATCCTGTGTTTGAGCTTGTGGAGATTTTCTGGCTTCTTTTTCCTGAGAGTTCAGGCATGCACCACCATTTAAAACTTTTTTTTAGGGGCTGGAGAAGAGGGCTCAGTGGTTATGAACACTGTTGCTCTAGAAGAAAACCTGGGTTTGGTTCCTGACACCCACATGGTGGTTCAGAAACATCTGTAACTCCAGGTTCAGGGGATCCAAAGGCACCATAGGTAGCACATGGTGCACAGCTATGAATGCAGGCAAAACACATACAGAATTAAAATAACCTTAAAAAAAATTCTCTATTTTAGATTTATTTGTTGTTATTTTTATGTGTATAAGTATTTGCCTGGATGTATGTATGTTCACAGTTTGCATGCCTGGTGTCTGAGGAAGCCAGAAGAGGGCATTGGAGCCCTTGGAACAAAATGTAGAGATTGTTGTGAGCTGCTGTGTAGGTGTTGGGAATAGAGCCTGGGTCTTCTACAAGAGCAACAAGTGTTCTTTATCATTGAGCCATTTCTTAATGTACCATAATTTAAAATATCTTTTCTGTTCTTGTTTTCGAAAACTAGGTCACACTGTATATCCCACTGTATGTATTTCTACGTGTAGTGCCCAAAGAGCCCAGAAGAGGCTGTTGGAAATCCTCTGGAATTGAATGGTTTTGAGCAGCCATGTGGATGCTGGGAATTAAATATTTTGGAAGAAAAGCCAATACTCTTAACTTTTGAGGCAACTTTCCAGCTTGAGAAAGATACAATTTTAAAACTGCATTGTCACATTTTAGATCATGGTGATGGCCATGGTGATCTTTTATGCTCCTTGATAAACTTTCTAGGGTGTGTGCATGAGTTTATATATTATAATTTTTTTGTGGCAGGATCATGCTGTGTAACCCCAGCTGGCCTGGAACTCACTCTGTGGACCAGACTGTCCTTGAACCTGCTGAGCTCCTCCAACCTCTTGAGATTACAGATGTGTGTCATCATACCTGGCTGTTTTAAAATTATTGTGTTTCTTTTATTATGTTTTCTTCTTTCTCTGAGATACATGCTGATTTGCAGTTGCTGGGGATTTCACTCAGGGCTTTGGACATGCTAGGCAAACACTTTCTCATTGCCTACCTCCATTCCATTTTGATCTTAAGACCTACATTAGTCTGATTTCTGCTGCAATAACAGAATACACAGGTGTGTAACACAATGGAAGCATGCTAGCAGCGTCTGCATAGGCTTATGTTTAGGGTGCATCATCCCATGGTGGAAGGCAAGAGGTGAGAGAGAGTGAGGGGAAAAAGGAGGGGTTTGAACTTGTTTTTATAATGACTCATATTAGTGATGACTAACCACATCCCATCCCTGGTTAATAGCGTTAATCCATTCATGAGGTCAGAACCTTTTTTACTTAATCTTCTCTTGTGACTGTTGTGTTGGGGAAATTTCCAGCATATGAACTTTGGGGGATGTATTCAAACTGTAGCAGGATCTGTTTACTTCAAAAAAAAAAAAAAAGTTACTGAAGACCCAACAAAGTCAGTTGTTTTTCTTGTGGTAATAGTCTCTGTTTTCTTTGAAAAAATGACCTAACTCTGATAACCATTTGTCTGTCACTTGTTTTTTGTTTGTTTGTTTGTTTTTGTTTTTTTTGTTTTGCCAAAACAATCTCCCTTGAAAAAAGAACAAAACAGCTTAGTTGATCTGAAACTCTTGAGTAGTTGTGCCTTTCTTGATGACGGTTGCTTTGCAGGAGAAGTTAGTGCTTTAGCTTATTTCCGATTTCATCAAACAGATTATTAAAACATACACAGTAGTTTTTTTCTTACTTGTCAAACACAGCATTCTTTTAAAAAGATGCTATTTTCCTCTTTTGTGATGTATGCTGCTAGCAGTGAAGAATAGACTGGCTGCTTGTGTAGTTTGTTCTTAATAACTTGGATGTTGCTATAGTGTCAGTAATAGTACCGCTCATTGCATGGTTAGTACAGTGCTGACTCAGAATAAAGGCAAATAGTATTTTAACAGTACCGTGGTCAAAACAGTTTTGATATAAATACTCAGTGTCAAAATGTACATATTTACATGGAATTTTGATTTTGTTGGCCCCTCTTTTTGAGACAGGGCCACATGTATTCCAGGTTGGTCTTGAACTTCTGAACCTGTTTCCACCTTCTGAGTGCCAGGTTTACGAGTATGTATTAGTTCTGTATAGTGCTTGGCATTGAACCCAGGGCTTCATACATGAAAGGCAAACACTCTACCATCTAAGCAACACCTCTAGTTCATACATTGAGTTCTTAAAATCAGTTTAAAATTTGTTTGAATTGTAATCACATATCATTGAGGTTTAAATTTTGTTGTTGCTAGGGATTAAATCCAGGGTCTTGTGTAAGCAAAACATGTTGTTTTCACAGTTTTCAACCTAGAGCCTTCATTGAAGATTTTTAGGGCTGAGCGTAGGTACAGATTTGTGAAAGTTACAATCAGTTATATTCCTTTAATCTCCAGCGCTGTCCAGTTTATGTTCTGATGGCCTGTTCTGTCAGTCACCACTGACCAGTGTAGTAACTATACACAAATATGTTTATTGAATTGTGGTTAGTGTGATTGAGGAGCTTTTATTTATTTACTTAATAGTAGTTAGTAGTTCAGGCTGGTCTGGAACTTTATGTGTAGTCTGGGCTGGCCTGAAATTCATAGCAATCTTTTTGTATCTGTCTTGAGTGCTAAGACTCTTGGAGGGGATATGTTAATCACACTTTATTTTTAAATGTTACAAAATGGCTGGAGATGTAGTACAATAGTAGAATCTGGCATGCACAGAATTCTGGCTTCCATCCTAAGCACCACCAAAAAACAAACTAAAAAAAGAAAAAACCAAACAAAAATTAAATCCAAAAAAGTTAACTTTTACAGTTACAGTTATAGCCTTAGTTTCTCTTTTTTATTATAGGCTTTAGTTTTAAGAACAGTTTTAGTTTTACAGAAAATTGAGAGGATACTGTAGAGATTTCTCCCATGTTGCTGCCATTGTTTCTGTGATACATTATTATAGTTAGTAAGCCAAAATTGGCACCTTGTTGTTAAAAAAAAGTGTCATTTCTTTCTCTGTTTAGTTTTACCTGGTGCTTTTTGTTGGCAGATAACATTCAGAACACCATGTGACATTTAGTTTGTATCCTTGTCCTCTGGCTCTGACTACTTCCTTTATTTTAACGTCCTTGATGAGTTTGCTACTGAGCAGGTGTTCCTGTAGCACTTTATTAGAGTTCCTCTGGCGTTTTCCTTATGATTTAAAGGGGTTTGTAGGTTTTTAGGAGACTAAAAGAACACTTAGGAGGTAGAAGAGGCAGATGGATCTCTCGAATTCAAGGCTAGCCTGGTCTAGTGCATTCCAAGCTAGTTGAGGCAAAGTGAGGCCCTGTCTCAAAAAAGGGGTGAAGGGAACACATTGATAATATAGCTTATCATATTATCCTTTTTTAATTATTATTTTTAAGATTCATTTATTTTTTCAGTCTATATGCGTACACTACAGCTGTCTTCAGACATACACTAGAAGAGTGCATCGGATCCCATGACAGATGGTTGTGAGCCACCATATATGGTTGCTGGGAATTGAACTCAGGACCTCTGGAAGAGCAGTCAGTGTTCTTAACCGCTGAGCCATTTCTCCAGCCCCCAGCATATTATTCTTGATAGTTGCCTCGATATGTTTGTCCATTGTAGTTATTTTTCTATTTTAAATTAAGCTATAGTTGCTTTGTTTTCCTTCTTCCCCTCCTTCCTCCTACCCTTCCCATTTACTTCTCCCTGGTTTCTCGGATGTGTGGCATCTTATTTCTTTAATTGTTTTATACACACACACACACACACACTCACACTCTCTCTCTTTCTCTCTCTCTCTCTCTCTCTCTCTCTCTCTCTGTATAATGTCACTTGTATTCCTCCTTGAGGAACTGATTTTTAAATTAATCTTTTTGGGGGGCATTTAACTCTTACTTTTTTTCCCAACTGGTTTTTGGGCTGTTGAGGTACCTTAGCAGGTAAAAGTGCCCATTGCCAAGCCTGCTGATCCCTATCCCTGGACCCACGTGGTGGAAGGAGAGAACCAATTCCTGCAGATTGTTCTCTGATCTCTATAATGCGCCCAAGGTATGCATGTATCTACACATACATATATAATACAAAACAAATAAAACTCACGAAAATTAACCTTTTTGAAGGTTGGGGTGATACTTCTGTTGCCAAGTAATGCGTAATGAGTTTGATTTCCAGAACCCACGTAGAAAAGGCCAGGAGTATATAATCCTCTAGTGCTGGCCAGACAGTCTGGTAACTTCCATAAGCTTCAGACCAGTCAGAGATCCAGTTCAAAAGATGAATGGTGCCTCAAGAGCAACACCTGAGGCTTTCCTGTGACTTCCATCTCCTGACTCAACATTTTTGGTAAAGAAATGTTCAATTTTATTATTTTTGGTTATGTATATATGTGTATGTTTATGCTCCTGATTCTTTTGTTTGTTTCCTTTCTTCACACTCAAGCTGTACACACACACACACACACACACACACACACACAGTGTTTAAAAACAAAACACATCTAAAACTCATGAGCTGGCCATAGGGCTTAACAGGTAAGGGTGATTGCCACCAAACCTGATAACCTGATAACCTGAATTCAGTTCCTGAGACTGGCATGCTGTCCCTCTTCCCCCAACAGGTAAACAGATGTAATTTCAAAACAAAAGTAAACATTAGTTGTTTTGGATACACACATGCATGATCTTTTAAATTGTGTTGGGTGTTGTCTCTGTACCTTTCCCTATAGTCCTTATGCCTGCTTTTACTTAGTTGCTTTTACTAGGTGGTGTCTTTATTAGATACTGTCATTGTACTCCTTATTTTTAATACAGTAAGGTAATCTAGTTGTGTTACCAAATAGTGTTATCTGAGTCTGTTATATTTTTATATTGGGCTAAAGGAAGTATTATATATTTCTTTTAGAAAACTTACCCTTAAATACTTCTGTACCTGAATGTTACTCTCTAGAAGATGGGCCTCCTGGGAATGAGGTAAAGAGAATCGAAGAGCTTGGGAAAGGGATGTCCTGCCCCGTCAGTCAGTAATAAAGTTGCTTCTAGTAGGGAGAATGGCTTTTGCCATTTTGCAGTTTGGAGGTTTTTTTTTTTTTTTTTTTAAATCAGTCAAGGTGTTCTTTTCTCCTTTTTATTGGAAATTAGAAGTACAAGGTAAAAGAAAAACAAAGAGGTCCCATAAACCTTGAAGATTTGGTATCTTTTTAGGATTATTCATCAGGAACATTTAAATTTCATAAACTTCTACAGCAGAAAACTACTTGAAGCATTTGCATTTGCTTTTTCTTAGTGATTTGATGGGGTTTAAAATCCATTTGAAAATATCTGTGACAAGATAGTACAAGAGACTAATAACAAACACAATGTTTAATTTTTTTGGAACAAGGTTACCCCAGGCTGGCCCCAGTACTCATGCTCCTCCTGCATTGGCTTTTTGAGCTGGAGTAGGAGAAGTAGGCGTTGGGTATTTGCTGCAACCAGTCATTCTCTGAGAGCTAGTGTTTGTGTTTCATGTACAGTCTCTCACTTTTTCATGTGTATGCATTTGTTTTACTTGCTTGTTTTTGTATATTTAAGAACATGAATATAATGCTTTTCAGAAAAACTAATATTTTTAAGTTAAAATTGATTTGTGAGATTAGTCTTTTATTTAATGACTTATTTTATGTATATTGATGTTTTGTCTAAATGTATGTCTGTGTGTCAGATCCCCTGAAAGTGGAGTTACAGACAATTGTGAGCTGCCATATGGGAGTTGGGAGTTGAAGCCAGGTCCTCTGGAAGAGTAGTCAGTGCTCTTTTTTTTTTTTTTTTTCCGAGACAGGGTTTCTCTGTATAGCCCTGGCTGTCCTGGAACTCACTCTGTAGACCAGGCTGGCCTTGAACTCAGAAATCCTCCTGCCTCTGCCTCCCAAGTGCTGGGATTAAAGGCGTGCGCCACCACGGCCGGGCTGGGTAGCCAGTGCTCTTAACCACTGAGCCATCTCTCCAGCTTCTCCTAGTCTTCTCTTTTAAAAGTTTTTAGTTGTAAGATAATAGAGTGATTTTGATTTACAAGACTTATGCCTCATTATATTAAAGTCTAAATCTCTTTAATAATAAGACTTTTGGTAACAAACATCTCTTATAAATTGTCAACCTAGATAATGTCAAGAACAGTTCAAGATCTAGCTGTCACCATTACAGCCCTCTGTAGCTTGTCCTTTATGTAGCAGCTGCAAGATGAGCTGCATGTATTGCTTCGTGTCTGAGCAAGGTTGCTCTCTTGCAGCTGGGACTTGATTTCCCATTTCTTTTGTCACTTAAATCATTTAAGTCTTCCCTGGTCTCTCATCCATTCAGTCTTGTGTTCTGTTAAAATCTTGCTTTCTTCTTGAGAGCTTTGGAGGTTTTTTAAAAAAATTTTTTTGTTTGGTGTGTATTAGTGTTTTGCCTTCATGCATGTCTATGTACTGTGTGTGTGTGTGTGTGTGTGTGTGTGTGTGTGTGTATGTATGTATGTGTATGGATCTGGTGTACATGGCGGCTGAAGACAGCATTAGATCTCTTGGGACTAGAGTTCTAGATGGTTATGAACTACCATGTATGTGGGTGTTGGGAATCCAACCCAGTCAGTACTCGTTACTCTTGAGCCATCTCTCCAGCCCCCCCCTTAGTTTCTTGAATGCAGTGCTCCTCCATAGCCCAGAACCAACAGGGACTGATGTTTGTTTGGTAGGCATTTGATGAATAGTTTTGAAAGAATGCTGTTATCATACTGTAATCTAGGTGCCTTTGTTTTAGACTTGACAAAGTTTCCATCTTTGAGCTGTATTAGCCCACTTAAGACTTTGGACACTCTTGCAGATGAGCAGCACTGGCAGTCTTACTTTTTGGAAACTGATTTGTTCATGTTAACTTAGTAGTTGTTTAGCTTGTTTTGGGGATGTCATCATAATTTTGATCAATAAAGGGCCTTACCTTGGTGTGGTGTATGTGTTTGTGTGTGTGTGTGTGTGTGTGTGTGTGTAGGGAATTAACTTACACCTAACACATGCTAGACAGGCACTCTTCCATCAAGTTATATGATTCTGTTTCCCTTTAATATATTTGATATATTTAATATATTCATATAATCGAAATTTGGGCTTATTATGTTTTTGTGTGGGACAGAGAGAGAGAGAGAGAGAGAGAGAGAGAGAGAGAGAGAGAGAGAGAGAGTGAGTGTGTGTGTGTGTTTGTGTGAGTGAGCGTACCTACTAGAGATTAATATCTAGTGTTTCACCTTACTGGTTTCCACCTTACTTTATGAGACAGATTCAATTCAGTTCAATTTCAGTTCAGCTAGCTATTAGGTACCCCAAATTCTTTCTTAGCCTTTTTCTCCTTAGGGATACTGTTACAGCTAGATGCTGCTATGATCATCTTTTATGTGGATGCTGGCAGTCTGATTCTCATGTTTGTTGCTTAGCAAACACCTTACTCAAAGTTATCCTCCCATATCCTAATATATATTTTAACTCTTGCTATGTGTAATTGTTGTTATGAGTCTAAATATACTGTGGAGTCCCTGTCTTTGTGTCTGTGTGTTCGTGTGCATATTTGTGTGCCAGATGTATTTGTATATGTGTATACTTGAATGTAATTCCCAGAAGACAACATTAGCTGTTGCTCCTTAGGAACCAATCACATCATCTTTTAATTTACTTATTTATTTGTGCCTCTGTGAATGCATGTACCCATTGTGTATATGTGTTATAGCACACATATGGAAAGTAGAGGATATAGGACTCTTACTGTGGGTTCTGGGGATCAAAATCAGGCTCTTGGGCTTAATGGCAATTATTTTTACAAACTGAGCCATTTTGTTAGTCCCACTTTTTTTTTTCCCTTTTCTTTTTTAAAGACAAGGCCTCTCATAGGCCTGAGCTCATTGATTAGGCTAGATTGGCTAACCATTGAGCCTCAGAGATCCATTTGCCTCTGCCTTCTCAGCACTGGGATTATCATTGTATATACCACTATACCTGGCTTTTAAAATGTGGACTCTAAAGTTTGAAATGATGTCCTACTGCTTATAAGGCATTTTGCTGACTGAGCCATCTCCTTTACCCTTGTCTCTTACAAACTTTATCTGATTTAAAGGTATAAGTGAAAAGTTAAAGCTGACAGTGTGAGACTAGGGATGAGCACCCACCTAGCATGGGCCGTGTCTTTTGGGCTTTGGTGAACACTGTCCCATCCTCCAGAAGACACAAAAATGATAGTGTGGAACCTTCATAGACAACTATATTGAGTGCACGGTGTGTGTAATGTTAAACTTACTGTAATGAACTTGAAATGCATTTCTCTAAAGTCACTGTACTTGCTGATCTTGGTGGTATGCTCCTGTAATTCTAGTGCATGACAGAGGATAGAGAATAATGAGTTCTGGACCAGCCTAGTTTACTCGGTAAGATCTAGTCTAAACAGGGAAATGAATGGATCATTTTAAGAAACAATTGATTTTGGGAATCTGTTCAGTATTAAAAACATAACTATTAGTTGTCTAAAGTAGTGTTCATGCCCAGCAGTGGAGGCGCACGCCTTTAATCCCAGCACTTGGGAGGCAGAGGCAGGCGGATTTCTGAGTTCGAGGCCAGCCTGGTCTACAGAGTGAGTTCCAGGACAGCCAGGACTACACAGAGAAACCTTGTCTTGAAAAACCAAAAAATAAAAAAATAAAGTAGTGTTCATTCACAATGGCAAAAAACTTGAAGTGCCTGTTTTTATAAACATCATATAATATTTAAAAACTGTGATTTGTGGCTTAAGAGGTGGCTCAGTGGCTAAGAGAACTTGTTGCTTTTGCAGAAGACCCAGATTCAGTTCCCAGGACCTACATAGTGACTTACGAACATCTGTAACTCTAGTTCCAGGGTATCCAACTCACTCTTCTGCCTTCCTTGGGTACTGAAATGCCTGTGGTACACATACATACATGCAGGCAAAACATGCATATACTAAAAATAGGAATTTTTTAAATGAAATCTAATCTTTAAAAGATTAAAAAAAATTATGTCTTAATTGTATACATGTTAGAAATTGTCTGTTCAGCTGTACTGAGAATGCATGTTTCAGAATAGAGGATGTAATGGGATTTTCTTTGGGTACATGGTCTCATGTATCCCAGGGCAGCCTTCATCTTGCTGTATCACTGAGGATTACCTTGAACTTCTGATCTACCTCCATCTCTCCAGTTCTAGGGATAACAGGCATATCCCATTATGCCCTGTTATGAGTCCTTGAGTATAGAGCCCAGGGCATTTTCATTTTAGGTATCCTCGATTTATAGTGTAATTTAGCTTGTGGAAATTAATAGCTAATCGCCCCTTTCCACTCTGTACAGGTGAACATAAAAATATGTATGGAGAGACACTTTGTAAGTTTTTAAGGTGTTCACTTTCAAAGTTAGAACTAAAGGGAAGGCAAGAGTAATCTTTGACTTATTAAAATTATTATGTCATGAATATGATAAACACGGTGACAGTTGTGTCTGTAGAGAAGAAAGCATGGGATGAAATTGAGTTAAGTAAAAATTGTGAGCTGCATTTGTCTAACCATATGACCTTCTCACCTGTAACCTCTCCTGTGCTTGTCTTTCACCCAGGTTGAGTGTTTTTAAAGACAGCTTGTGTAGCTTAAGCTAGCCTCTAACTCACTGTTAGCTGAGGCTGACTGACCTTCTAATCCTTCCACTTCATCTCCCTGGGAGGACATAAGAGAATGCCCAAGTTCCTGGAGCTGGAGTTAGAGGTAGTGGTGTGCTGCTCTCTGCGGGTGCTGGGAGTTAAACTTTGGTCATCTACGAGAGCAGTATGTCTCCTTTTTTGTTTGTTTTTTTGTTTTGTTTGGTTTGGTTTGGTTTTTCGAGACAGGGTTTCTCTGTGTAGCCCTGGCTGTCCTGGAACTCACTCTGTAGACCAGGCTGGCCTCGAACTCAGAAATCCGCCTGCCTCTGCCTCCCAAGTGCTGAGATTAAAGGTGTGCACCACTACTGTCTGGTTTGCAGTATGTCTCCTAATTGCTAATTGTATGTAGGATCTGGCTGCATAGCACAGACTAATAACTATCCTTGGACGTATTTCTTCCTTTGCCTTTGTAGTATTCATGCATTATCATATCTAACTTAGGAATTTTGTTGTAATTAGATATGGGTTAAAAGAATTCAGACTATGGAAACTAAGTAAGAAGGCTCTTTAAAAGCTAGCAGTAGTTGAGAGAAAATGACTAGGTGAAGGATTGAGAAGTGGGAGGAGTTTCACATGATTGGCTTTTTCAGTGTGATTGACCAGTAAAATTTTCAAAAACTGTAGTACCTTATCAGTTGCTGCTTGCTTTGAGGTAGGCTAGTTCAATTGATTTAGAATGATACACAAAGAATTAAAAATAAATAATAAAAAAAATGTAATAATACAAGGAAACCCCCCCCCCCCAAAAAAAAAAAAAACCAACAACAACAGCCCAAGTTTGTAATTTGGGGCATGGTGGGCCGGTCTTCCCTCCCACAATTCTTTTCCCAGGCCATTTAGAGACTTGTCCTCATTGTCTGTGTGCCCTTTTGCACTTTTAAGTAAGCAGAGTTCTATCTACAGGGACAGCACTTGCGCTCACAATTAAATAAATAAGCCATTGATATCCTGGGGAAAATTAAGAAAGGAAAAACAAAAAAGACTGAGTCAAAAATATCCAGACAATACTAGTCATAGGTAGAAAAATGAACCCTTTTTTTGTTTGTTTTTCAAGACAGGGTTTCTCTGCATAACTGCCCTGGCTATACTGGAACTCATTTGTAGAACAGGTTTGCCTCACAGAGATCCAACTGCCTCTGTCCCCTGAGTTTGGGATATTAAAAGTGTATGCCACTATACCTGGCTTGAAAAACTGGGCCGGGCGGTGGTGGCGCACGCCTTTAATCCCAGCACTCGGGAGGCAGAGGCAGGCGGATTTCTGAGTTCGAGGCCAGCCTGGTCTACAGAGTGAGTTCCAGGACAGCCAGGGCTACACAGAGAAACCCTGTCTCGAAAAAAACCAAAAAAAAAAAAAAAAAAAAAGAAAAACTGGTTTTAAGAGAAGGCTGTCTAGAGAGACAAGAGGACCTTGGCAAAGCAGAGTACAGAGACAGTTTACATCACAAGTTTTACAAATTCAGAGCAATTTCCCTGTGGTCAGGAGGCTTATAGAGGTTTGAGTTGAATACATTTGGCTAGATGGGGTTTGAAGTGATATCCTTGACTGTGTGTAGTGGTGCATGCAGATTCGAGGGTAGCCTAATCTACAGAGTAAGTTCCTCAGAGCAGCCAAGGCTATATAGTGAGACCCTGTCCAAAAATAAAAATATAAAAGGAAGACTATTCTCACTTCAGCACTTAGCCAAAGCGTTAGAAAAGACTCTTCAGTGATAAGGTGTAAGTTTTATTTCATCTAATTTATAATTCAGAGGAGCTATGTAAGACAGTCCTTTCAGAATATAGAAATCTATGAACTTGCTGTATTTAATGGATTGGAATGCAGAATCTAGTGTATGATGCTCAGAATTGAGTCCTTAGTCCCTCCTTTAACTCACAAAGGAGAAGGAGTGGAACACTTGTGTTTGCTCTCTTGAGAATTAATTGCTTGGATTGTTCTTAGAGTTCTTCACAAGTGTTTACACTGGGAAATCATTCTAGGGAACCGTGTTATAACTGATAGCTGAGTTCAAGTTTTGGGACATTTGATGTTTGGGAGGTTTTGCAGTATCTAAAGGTCTATAGTCAGGACGACAAGTGTGCTAGACCAGGGTTTCCTTGCTCATTTACTTGTTTTCTAGTTGCTCCCTGTGTCTAGGGGCTTCTCTTACAGCTAAGACTGTTGTCAGGAGCTGGGGTTGTACCCAGCCTCAGACATTTTGTTTGTATCTTCTTTGTTAGCGCTGGTGGGGTTTGGTGTGTGATCATATGTGCCTTGTTAAATAGGAAAATAAATAAGTGATTTCATTTTGGTCACAATCTGCTTGTTCTTTAAATCCAGTTTAGTTCAAACCCTGACTTGCTTTAGAAATTTAGATCTACTTTGCAATAGTTAGAAGTCCCCTCAATTTGAAAAATTTTAGCTTGGAATAGTGGTTTAAAAAACCACTATTAAAAAAAAAAATAGTGTGCCTTTGATGCAAATGCTTGGGAGATAGAGACAGGTGGATCTCTGTGAGTTTGAGGCCAGCCTGGTCTACAGAGCAAGTTCTAAGACAGCTAGAACTGCACAGGGAGATCTGCATAGAAAACAACAACAAACAAGCAGTAGCAACAAAAAGATTAAAACGCTGTGAAGCTCTTAACCTTATATATTATTTAGATGAAAATGTGCTCACTGAATGTATTGGCATACATTTGTAATCTCAGTACTCATGAGGCAGACTAGACTATGTGGTCAGTCCTTTTCTCAAATAAACAAAAGAAATGGTATTCTTAGGAACTTTGGCACAGAATTTTGAATTTTTTTGTTTTGTTTTTTGTTTGTTTTTCAAGACAGGGTTTCTCTATGTAGCCCGGGCTGTCCTGGAACTCACTCTGTAGACCATGTTGGCCTCGAACTCAGAAATCTGCCGAGTGCTGGGATTAAAGGTGTGTGCCACCACTGACTGGCATTTTCCATTTTTAATAATTTATTTATTTTTATTTTATGTGCATTGTTGTTTTGCCTCCATGAATATATGTAAGCACACACAGACACACACACAGACACACACACACACATGTGCCACAAGTGTTCCTGGTGCCTACAGAGGCCAGAAGAGGGCATTGGATTCCCTGAAACCATGTGGGTGCTGGAAACTGAACCTGTGTTCTTTGTAAGAATAGCAAATGTTAGCTGGGCAGTGGTGGTGCACGCCTTTAATCCCAGCACTTGGGAGGCAGAGGCAGGCGAATTTCTGAGTTCAAGGCCAGCCTGGTCTACAGAGTGAGTTCCAGGACAGCCCAGGCTACACTGAGAAACTCTTGTCTTGAAAAACCAAAAAAAAAAAAAAAAAAAAAGAATAGCAAATGTTCTTAACCACTGAGCAATCTCTTCAGACCCTAAATGTGTTGTATTACAAAGAACTTAAAAACCAGTTGATACACCTTTATTTGGTAACCAGGTGGTTACTTTCACATTCTTGTACAAAACATACTAAATGGATTATGGCAGTGAAATTACAGGACTGATTGATATGCAGAAGTACTTTTTTTTTTTTTTAATAGTCTTGCTTAATAACTTAACTTGGGATGTACTATGAGTTTAATTGGATATAACACATCCATTGTGAAGCTCTTAACCTTATATATTATTTAGAAGAAAATATGCTAACAGTGTATTGGCACACATTTGTAATCTCCGTACTCATGTGGCAGAGTCAGTCCTTTTCTCAAATAAACAAAAGAAATGGTATTCTTAGGAACTCTGGCACAGAATTTTCAATTTTTAAAAATTTATTTATTTATTTATTTATTTATTTATTTATTTATTTACTTATTACCTGCATGTATGTCTGTATGAAGGTGTCAGATTCTCTGGAACTAGAGTTGCAGACCATTGCAAGCTGCCATGTGGGTGTTTGGAATTGAACCTAGGTCCTCTAGAAGAGCAGCCAGTGCTTTTAACCACTGAGCCATCTCTCCAGCCTCCATATTTTTAAAAAGAGCTCTTCATGAGGACTTAGGAGATGGCTCAGTGATCTAATTGTTTGTCATGTAATCCTGAGGGCTAGAGTTTGGCTCCTCAGAACCCATATAAATGCGAGGTGAGAATGGCAGCTTGCCAATAAGTCTAGCCTCAGAGGTCTGAGACAAGGAATCACCAGATGAGTCTGGCTAGGAATACTTAGTGATTGATGCTGGTGAGCTTTGAGTTTGATTGAGAGACTCTGCCTCAAGGATGCCATCAAGGATGCTTCCTAAAACCAACTTTTGGCCTCTACATGCACAGGCACCTATGCCCCTGATACATGCAAACATGCAGGCTCAAGGCATACACTACATACAGGAAAATTGAAAAGGGGAAAAAAAGCATTTAACTAAGGGATTTTGTTTCTGTTATTGTTTTTGTTTTTTCAAGACAGGGTTTCTCTGTGTAGCCCTGGCTGCCCTGGAACTCACTCTGTAGACCAGGCTGACCTTGAACTCAGAAATCTGCCTGCCTCTGCCTCCCAAGTGCTGGAATTAAAGGCATGCGCCACCACTGCCTGTCGAAGGGAGTTTTAATAGATTTTAACTATACAGTGTATTATTTTTGTGTACCTGTTAGAAGGAAAAGGCATTAGAGAGATGACTATATTGTTAAAGTACTTGTCATGCAAGCATTGGGCCCAGGTTTGATCCCTTAGAACCATCATCCAAAACCTGGGCACAGTGGTATGTGCCTATGATTTGAGCACTGGGGACGCAGGAGGGTCCCTGAGCCTTGCTGACCATGTAATCTAGCCATTTTGGCCAGCTTCAGTAAGAAACCTCCCCTCAAAAAAGTAGATAGTAATTGAAGAGTGTACCTGAGAGCCACCACTGATCTTTACATACAACATGTAGGAACATAGTAGTTCCCACTTTTTTCCTTTTCCAGCTGTGAAGCAGTAGTAATGTGTCACTCAGAGTGATGATGAAGCAGTTTCATTTAGGCTCACTCTTGTAATCTAGGTTGGCCTTGAACTCAGATCCTCCTGCTTTAGTCCCCAAGTGTTGGGATCATTTGTGTGCTGGGATTACAGATGGCCTGGAATCATAGGTATGTGCATACCTGGCTCCAGTATTATCAGTGTAAAAATCAGTGATTTGGTATTTGTGACAACTTCAGAAACAATATAAGCAGTTTAGTTTTAAATTTTTTTGACATATTTGGTGTATGCTACATGAATCCTGTGTATATTTGTGTGGTCTATGTGCATGTGTGCGTATGTGAGTATGAAGGCCAGAGGAAGATATTTGGTGTTTTCCTTAGTTGATTTTATCGTCGTCGTCGTCATCATCATCATCATCATCATCGTCTCACTATCATTAGAGACAGAGTCTCACTGAACCTTGAGCGCAGGTTTGGATTGACTGCTTGTTCAGCAAGTCCTAGGAATCTTCCTGTCTCTACACTTTTATAGCATCCATTTAGAAAACAATAGTAGTAGGCTCCTTTCTAGGGCTTATGACATTCTGAGAGCCATGACTGACCAGGTTCATCATTCTAGGCATAGATTCCCTTCTTTGGAGCAGGCCTCTAGTCAGAAAGTGGCCGACTTACCTCCGTCACTTTCACTCCACTGCTGTATGAGTGAACACATTATGCCTAGCACTGGTATTATCACATTCAAGACTCACTGCTGTATAATACCTTTGATGGCTTCTCTCCTCCTGCATAGCATCTTCTGGCACTATGAAAACTAGCCACCAGGAAGAGAAATTTCAGGTTGGTTCTACCTTGATTTCTTTATGTCCTACAACCAAAGTGTTGTGACGTCACTAATAGGATCTTACTGTGCTGTTCTAGTAGGCAACCAAGAGCAATGACAATTGCCTCTATTATTTTGGGCCTTTGGGCATTCCTGACTACTAATGGTTTCATTTAATAACTTATGTCTTCTGAGGGAAACATTGCCTACTCACTGAGTGTATCTGTGTTTAAAGCCCATGCCCTTTAAAAAAACAAAACACTCCAAAAACCCAAAAAATTATATTTTAGCTTTTCAAGTAGTGGGTTTCTATAAACATTTCCCTCGTATCCTTTGCTTTCATCATCCACCTTTTTTTTTTTTTGTCAAGATTTAATTATTTAATGTATATGCCCTATATGCATGGACTCCTGCATACTAGAAGAGGGCATCAGATCTCATTACATGTGGTTGTGAGCCACCATGTAGTTCTGGGAATTACTTTTAACCACTGAGGCATTTCTCCACCCCTCCACTCCCATCTCTATCCCCATTAAACTTACTATTTTTTTTATTGTTTCCATCCGTCCATCTGTCTTCCTCCTCCTCCCCCCCCCCCTTTTTTTTTGGTTTCTCGAGACAGGGTTTCTCTGTGTAGCCCTGGTTGTCCTGGAACTCACTCTGTAGACCAGGCTGGCCTCAAACTCAGAAATCCACCTGCCTCTGCCTCCCAAGCACTGGGATTAAAGGCGTGCGCCACCGCCACCACCCGGCTTCCCCCTTCTTTTGAGACAGGTTTTCTTTACATAGCCCTGGTTGTTCTGGAATTCATTATCTGACCAGGCTAGCCTAGCACTCTCAGAGATGAGCCTTCTTCTGCCTCCCAGTTTAAAGGCGTGCACTACCCCTTTCCCCAGGAAATTTTTTATTTTAAACTTGGGATTTGTTTATTTGTTTTTAATGGGAATTGAACTCTCAGGTCCTTGAGCATGCAAGGCAAGTGCTTTACTGACTGAGCTATCTTTTCAGCCTCAGCAATTTTTTTAAGAGACTTTTTTTTTTTTCTTTTTCTGTTACTGAACTCAGTTGATATCCTTGCTTCAGCATCACAAGTATCTGGGTATAAGGCTCAGGTATATGCCACTGAGACTGGTCATTCTTAAACTCCTATTAAATACTTTCAGGCTGCTCTGTGTGACCATTTGGATTATGCCGTTTCATATATGAGCAGCAAACCATAATAACCTTCTTTAGCTTGGGTTTGTATTTCTCTACTTTCTGCCTTCTCCCTTCATGCCTGACTTCCTTCCCCAACTTCTTCCCTTTTTTCATTTTTACTTTTCTATTTTCTATAAAGCACTTGTTCTTATTTCCCCAATAATAGTTACTTCACTATTGTTTCATTGTTTTGTTTCCTTTGTATTATATTAAAATCAGTTTGAAGTCATTTTTAGTGGTAGTTAGGACCAAATTTGGACCATGTTGGGATAGTAGATACAGTTACAACTCAGATGTATTTTAATTTTAGTGTATTTTATTTATTTTAAGATATATTTTAATTTTAAAGAAATTAAAAATGGAAAAATGACTGGGGCTGTTCAGTGGTAGAGTGCTTATGTAGCATGCATGTGGGGCTGGGTTCAACCCCCAGCACCACGTGGTGATTGGTGGTGGACCTATTGCAAGAGAATGACAGAGACTGAGATGTAAGTGTTGCTACCATTTATTTACTCTTCCCTGCTCTAAGGCTAAAGTAGAATACCTGTAATGTGGATCCAGGCCCCTGCATCTGTTTCTCACCACCATACTCCATGCCTCCTTTCCCCATACAGGCAATAGGATGTTGAAAGACAGGGATAGATATACTCATTTCCCTTGGCCTGCTGTATTGCTATAAACAGTCGTTAGACAATCTAATTCTTAGGAGATTATAAGCAGATCACACATTGTCTGGCTCTATATTCCTGCCTGGTATTTTTCACTTTTTCTTGACACTGTTTGACAAAGATATGTTTCTATTTAACAGGCTTCTCCACACATAAAAATCTTCTTAAAAATACGGAGAAGAATGGCAGCAGAAACACAGACACTAAACTTTGGGCCTGAATGGTGAGTTTTCATTCTCATCCTGTTTGGTATTGAATGACATGTTTACTAGTGTGACACATACAGGTGCTGGGTGGCATATAAATACGAATATTTCTGAGACTTGGTTTCATGTGTATAGCTAAAAAATGTGACTAGCTTATTGTAACTTAAATTTGGTAAAGGACTGCATTCTCTAATTGAAATGTTTCATGGTTTGGTTACGTGTTGATAATGAAATTAAAGCTGTAATTTACTACCCTAGAACATTATTTTTGAGCCTTTGTGTATATACCTAAATAATTTTACATATTTATAAACTAATAGTAATATTTAATATCTATGTTTTCTGCTATGATGTCTTCTGCTATAAATATACCTATTAAAAATTTTAATAAAGCATTTGAAATTTTTTATTGATGGGCTAGGCAGGTGGTCCAGAATTAATACTGGCTATTAGCAGTAGCCCATCTAGAGTTGAGTTAGCGTTTGCCATAATAACAATTAATTGACCTTTGAGTCTCTTACAGATATGTTTGGACCCCGAATATGGAATTCTCATGGAATTTTGAGATCCATCACATTATAGTGTGGCTTTCCCCCCCTCTTCTTCTTTTCCCCCCAATGTTGGTGATTGAAGATCCTCTCTTCAGTGGCGTGAATAATGATAGTTAACTTTCCATTCATACTTGGAACAAACCCCTTTGGTAATGTCAAAGGCAGTATCTAAACCAGGAGTTGGAGTACTGTCAGCATTCTTTATGTTTAGGTAGTGATCTGTGAGATTTCTGTAAGAAGTCCTTGTTTGAGGAGTCTTTCAAACTTACCTGCTCATACATACTTCTTTTGATATGTAATTCCTAGACATTCTTAGCCTTCATAGTTAGCATTCAGAAACTGAAGGAGAAAACATTGGAAGTTCTGAGAACCATCACACTGCCTGTAGTTTCAGTTTATTTTGAAATGTTGATCTAAACAATGCTGCACCTGTTTCAGTTATTTTATATTTAAAAAATAATTTTCTTCTTATTAAATCACTTTGTTTCTAGAAAAATCAGAAATTTATAAGTAAGCAAGGAAAAGATATAATTACCTTAATTTGATCCTTAGTACACACTGTACATATCTTGGTATATCTTTCAAAGTGGTTTTATGTATCTTGTTTGTATATATGTATATTTTATTTTCATAAAATCGGATCATACTGTGCATTCAATCTTGTAACCTTTAAAAAACTAAGTTAAAAAAAACTTTTAATAAATGTTTTTGGTTCTATTTAATAGTTTGATTGTATGGATGTACTATCATATAACCAGTTCTCCAGATGGAGCATGTAGAGGCTGTTCTCAGCTCTTAGTATTATAGAAACAGTTTAGCATTCTTAAAGTTAAATCTTTATTCATACTTAGTAACTTCTTTATCCAGGTGGATTTAAATGCATATAGTTCACTTTGTAAACCGTGGTTTGTGCAGCTGTTCTGCTGTTATTACTTTTCTTTTGTATTTATACATCCTATATGTTTTTCTTTGTAAAACCATGATTAAAAATTGTTAAGTAATTTAAAGAGTTTTCTTCTTAAAGCACTTGATAATAATATGTAGTGGAAAAGTAACACCAGAAAGTTTAGCCAAAACTAAAAGAATTAAAAACAAAACAAAACCAAAACAACCAAACTGGTGATATTCTTGAGTTTGTTTAACATCTTCCATCACTGGTTGGCATGTGGAATCCTGTTGGAGCGCAAGTAAAGTTTTGTAAATAAAGTTTTATTGGAAGACAGCATGTTCTTTTTTGTTTCCATGTTACCTTGATGATTTTGTGCTACTCTGGCAAGGATAAGTAGTTCTAGTAGAGGCTGCCTAGTTCTCAGAGCTTGCACATTTTCTTTTTGGTCCTTTGCAGAAAGTTTGCTGTCCTACAACATAGGTTACCAAACATTAAATCATTTCCAGGTGTCTCCTTGCCATTGGTTCAATCTGTCAGTATGCCTTACATGTCCTCCTTATTGTTGCCCTGAAGTACTGTGTAGTGTTTAATTTTCACTGAGGTAACCTTAGAAGAGGATAGTCATCAATTCCTTTCCTAAATAGAGTTGTTGCCCATGCTGAGCCTGTAAGCCTTGGTAGCTAGGAGCCTTTACTAGTCACCTGAAGTGCAGATAATCTGAGAAGTGGGGAGCTGAGTAGGCACAGCCTTACTTAGTTGTACTATCCGTGAATGCTTTCCAGCCACGATCATTCATGAGGCCCTTAAACAACTGAGATACTGGTGAGCTAGAAAGCCATCATGAGACTGCTGGCATATTTTCTTATTTTAATGTGTTCATTACAAATATTGTTGTGAGGAATTGTGTTCAGAATAGTTGAGAATCAACAAATAGAGTGATTATGTTGAGTCACTTTGTAACTTTTGAACCATATTGAAACATTTAATGAAATCCTTTATACTAAAGCCAACAGAATCATTAGGTTGTAGATTGTTTATTTAGGATAAGGAAACACATTACAAATTCACCAAAATAGTGAAAAAGGATATGACAGATTTAATGAAGCAAATCATTTCTAGGTATTAAAACAGTACTCAATTTTTAAATGCCTTTCTCCAAATATGACCACTTTAGAATTTCTGACTGTATAGCTTGCCCCTCTCTTACTCCCTAAGTCCTTTAGTGATCTATATCAAAATGTGATATGCTGAGCACTTTCTTGCTCATAACACAACCTCTAGCTCTCACTAGACTGTGAGCTCCATTGTGAGCAGGCGTTTGGTCTGGATTGTTGTATAGCTTGTTACTTGTGTAGTTCCAGTGCCCGGCTCATAGGCACTCAATAAATGTTTATTAAATGAATGAGTGAATTGCTAGAAAGTAAAGTTGTTTTCAGTGTTTTGTTATTGTAAATGATATATGTGTACTTACGAATGATTTTGTTTATATTCTGATCATTTTCCTTGGATTAATTTCCTTGAAAGTAGAACAATTAAATCAAAAGTTGGATTTTTAATTTAAGGTTTAGATAACACTTCACAGATTAACCACCAGAAGGATAGTGTGAACTTAATTCACTTCCTCTGAGTTTATGTTGTCTTTGACAAAACTCTTTGTTGTGTATTTATTTATTTGAGACAGGATTTCTCTGTGTGGCCCTGGCTATCCTGAAACTCTGTAGACCAGGCTGGTCTTGAACTCCACTTGTCTCTGCCTCTTGAGTGCTTAAAATACTATATTGGAAAGTTGTTTTGTTGTTAAATACTTTTGATTTAGATTAGGTCTTCTAGAATTTTTGTTTGTTTTTTCTTTATTGATTGTAGTAACCAGAAGATCTGGAGGAAATAGTAGTACAGAAAAAAATAGAAAAGGTCTAAATTACTTGTAGTTCTACTCTCTCAAAGAGTCTTTGCTGACATGTGAGTTTATATCCTCTGATATTTTCTTTGCAAGTGTGTATTTCAAAATACCTCAAAATCAAACTTCACTTGAGAAAAATTTAAGGATCAGATATCAGATACCTACTTAGATAATTCCAGATGACTTTTTTTTCTTCTATTCAGATGCCTTTATTATAGGGGGAATAATTATAGACAACCTTGCCTTCTGGGGAAGACACACAGGAAACTCCCCTGGGGTTTCTCCCCTCTTCCTCCCCCCAAAAGAAGTCTTTGCTTACAAAAGAGAGGGAGCAACCCCTCCCACCCACCCAGCACTTCATTTATACTTTTTAAAAAATAGTCTATCTCCTTTTTTCAATTTAATTGTCCTAGGAAAGAACCAATTTCACTATTAAAGACAGTTGTTTCTCAATTTTGATCAGTGCACCAGAGTTATTAATTAGGCACTTCTCAAACTTAAAGACATTCAGGATTTATTGGCAAAGGTGGGTAGGCGCAAGAGAACATGACTGTGAGGCTGCTAGATTCTGTCCATACTCAGCAAGAAGAAAGAGAAGTCAGATGACTCTCTCAAAAAAGGGCTAAAGGGGCAGTGGATGAGCTGCCAGCCAAAGGAGCTGTGTTTTAGAAGAGAATATTAAGATTTGTTTAAAATCAAAACAAAACCCAGTTGACAGTGCCTGCTATGGCCTACTGCCCCAACCCCTCCCCAGCCTTTCTAGCTTTAAGTTACATTCTGCTTCTCTTTCCTGTATTTTCAAATTGACCTTTGCTGTCCTTAGTGTCTTTTCTTTTCTCTATTCCTGATAATGGTTCAAAAAAATATTTGAGTAATTCTGACGGAAGAAGGGGCATGTTAAAAGACAAGGATTCAAGAGATTGCAGATTTAAAATAAACATTTGCCTTTTCTGTAATGTGAAGTGTGGGAGCAGTGAGCATGGAGGCACACTTTCATGTGAATTTTTGGAGTTTTATATGGCCATTGTGCACCACCTAAGAATCGATTTAGTCACATTTGCATTTGGTAGAAGATAGAATGAGAATAATTGTATCATTCAAGATACTCAACTGGAGATGATGTGAGAGATTTAGGACTGAGATACTGTGAATGGGTGTAGAAGATGGGAGAAGGTGATGGATGAGCCCTGAGGATGGAGTGATGGAGAGATACAGACTAAAAAGCTGATGATGAGTAAGGGGTTGGGCATGTTGGACCCCCTAGACTATATGGTTGTATATGAAGACCTGTCTCTAAGGGAGAGATCATAGCATGACTAGAAAAATCAAAAGCTTACACATAAGTGGTTTTTGGTTTCCAGGCTGTCACACAAATGTGGACATTCCAAACAGTTTTATAAGTTTAAATGAATTTGAATAGTATTAAGTGAAAGTTTGGAGAACATTTTAGGATTTTGGAGTCTTGTGTCTGGTCACTATTTCTTACTACATATGGTAGGACTGGACTCTTGTAGGCTGGGAGGTGACGGCCCCAGGAATAGAATTGTCTTGTCTGTCCTCCCTCCCTCCCTCCCTCCCTCCCTCCCTCCCTCCCTCCCTCCCTTCTTTCATCCTTTCTTTCTTTCTTTCTTTCTTTCTTTCTTTCTTTCTTTCTTTCTTTCTTTCTTTTTCAGTGTTAAAGTACTTTGTAGAGTAATGCAGTGATGAGAGAGGCCAGGTTGTATTGGGTTTTGAAATAATAAGGAAATAAGGAAGCGAAGACATTTCTAGAATGAAAGATGAATAGTTCAGAGCTATAAGTAAGGTGCTATGCTAATAAGTCACTGCTATGTATATTTATATTTAAAGACTAGGGAAGAACATAGGAGATCAGATTCTAGAAAAGAGGATTGTATGGAAATGGTTAAAGGTCACTGGTACACTTTGGGGAGGGGTATTCCTTCATGCAGCTCACCTTTTCGATGTATCTGGGTGGGGGGGGTCTTGGAATTGGAATTGGTCAGATCACAGTGCTCATTCCAGCTCGATAAACAATCCTTTTTTCTTTTCTTTTTTAAATTGCTTTAATCTCTTCACAGATACTGGAGAGGGAACTCTGGTAGTTTTACTGTTATTGAATATGGTGCTTGTAAGAAGGTCTTGGTCCGTTTTGAGAAGTGCCTACTTTTGAGACTGCCTACTTTTCATTGGGGTTCATAGGACGGGACAGGGTAGTAAATGAACTGGGAAACTTGATACGAGGAGCCGTTCTAGAATTAGGGCTCTGAGGTTATGAGGGAGTCTCTGGTAAAACATGGTGACTCCGAGTCACCAGGATTTTCACATGAATCAGCTTAGGTGTGCCCTCTGGTGTTAGAAACTATTGGGAAGAATATTGGCTTAGTATGATATGGAAGACATTACAAGTAATTTCTAATATTTTAAAGTTAGTACCTGGCAAATAAACTGGCTATTCAAAAGAAAAATTGGAATCTCATTAGTATAACATATTTAAATCATAGAAATCCTAGGCTTGAATTTTAGTTCTGTGTGACTGCTCAAATACATTAGTCTTTTTTTTTTTTTCCTCCAGTACTGGGGACAGAACCCAAGGTCTTCTGTATGCTTAGCCAATGCCCTGTGCTTCGTACTTTTCTTTTGTATTGAGGTTCTTATAAAGCTTAAGTTAGGGCAAATATGCCAACATGTATATATTTCCCAGTTTTTGTTTTTAGAGGCAAACTGCCTACTTTTCCAGGGTAGTCCAAACGACTGTTGTTTGTTTATTGTGTGTGTGATCATGTGCACGTTTACAGAGATCGAGGAGTGCACATGGATGGAGACCAGAGGTCAACATTGAAGTTTAATATTTTAAAGTTACACTTTAGCCACTCGCTCACTCTTTTCTCCCTCTCCTCCCTCTCCTCCCTCTCCCTCTCCCTCTCCCTCTCCCTCTCCCTCTCCCTCTCCCTCTCCCTCTCCCTCTC